>NC_041404.2:80962449-81337449 GCF_900747795.2 Erpetoichthys calabaricus
TTCCCAGACCTCAACTTGACCTTCACCGTTCTTGTTACCTGCCATTTCTTAATAACATTATGAACTGAGAAAACAGCTACTTGAAAATGCTTTGCTATCTTCTTGTAGCCTTCTCTTGCTTTGTGAGCATCCATCCATTTTCCAACCCGCTGAATCTGAACACAGGGTCACGGGGGTCTGCTGGAGCCAATCCCAGCCAACACAGGGCACAAGGCAGGAACCAATCCCGGGCAGGGTGCCAACCCACCACTGGACACACACAAACACACCCACACACCAAGCACACACTAGGGCCAATTTAGAATCGCCAATCCACCTAACCTGCATGTCTTTGGACTGTGGGAGGAAACCGGAGTGCCTGGAGGAAACCCACGCAGACACAGGGAGAACCCGGGAAGTGAACCCAGGTCTCCCAACTGTGAGGCAGTAGTGCTACCCACTGTGCCGCCTTTGTAAGCATCAGTTCTTTTATTTTTTTTCAGAGTGCTAGGCATGGTCGCTGCATGATCTAACAAGGTTTGAGGAGTCAAGAGAATTTATACATTTCTGCAATTTGCATCACCTTGGGCTTCCTGATGATGACTGTGAACAAGGCATAGCCCTAACAAGCTAATGAAGGTCTGAGACCTCAACTATCTTTGGGTGCCCAAACTTTTTTATGGTGCTCCTTTCATGTTTTCACTGTATAATTGTACAAAACAAAACACAATACACTCATCTTGGGTAAAATGCTGAAAACAAATGTGTCATCTTTAACTTTATGCCTTTTGGTGATCAGTTCATCTTCTGCTCCCTAAACTATTCACAGTAACAGACATTTTCAGCAAGGGCGCCCAACCTTTTGCATGCCACTGTATAGCTCCTATCTCTGACATCTGTGCGTCACTTGCTCAGGTCATACTTGTCATTTGCTTTAAGACAACTATTGTTCTGGCACCAAACAAGAGATGGACAGTCATTTGCTTGCTTAACTACCACACTGATGGCCTGTTCCTAAATCCTCAGGGGGTTCTAGAGCAGTTGGTAGTTGTACATGCCATTCTGGGCACTGCATTGGACTTTAAAACGATTTATGTAATTCGATGAGAAGGTAGTATACCCCAACATTAGCTTGACATTGTGTCCATCAACCCCTTGGAGTTAGTATGGAAGAGAAAAAAATTATATATTAGCATAAACTAGTAAGCCCGCGATTCGCTAGCGAATCGGAAATCCAAGAATGGCAATCAGTTTCTGTTCCGTCCGATATCTGGATGGATGACATATCATGGAGGGTGGGTGCGTCTGGGGAACTGTCATTTAAGTACATACGCATATCTGTAGTAAAGCGGTCTCGTTTTGTGGAGACGTGATTCCGTTGCCTTTGCCGACACCGACTGCTGGCAGAGTGGAGCACAGTAAGTTCAGCCCTGCGTCCATATCCAGTTTACGCCATGTAGTTTGGACGTCTGGGGATACCGTACTCTGATACCGTAATGTGATTCACATATGCGCTGAATCCTCTCGTTTTTGTTTGCTCTGTGGCGGGCTCGTTGCAGTGCGGCAGTGCACGTGTGCCTCAATATGCCCTGCGCCCAGCGCCCTGCATACATATTCGGATTACAACCTTTTTGGTGTTCTCTGTGGCGGGCTCGTTGCAGTGCAGCAGTGCGCGTGCGCCTCGATGTGCCCAGCGCCCTGCGTCCATATCCGGTTTACAACCTTCCGTTAGTAATATGGATAGCCATAAAAGTAATTAACAGCTTCTGAAGCATAAGATTTAGCATAAATTAGAATGTCAAGCAGATAAGATATGTCAAGTCAACAGTTAAATAAACGATATTAGTCATACTGCATTATTTTTAAGCTTGAAGCAAAATTACCAATATTGGAAAAGGAAGGACAGAATAGAAAGAGAATGACGCACAAAAACTGTCGAAGACAGAAGAAGGGGGAACATGGACACCTGTGTTCGAAGGTTAGGAAGCAAGGAACATACCAACGACATAATACAGAAAAATGGTCATGGTAGGCGCGTGAGAAACTAGCTGGAATAGTGAGTCAGCAGAAACAGCAAAGGCATTGCTACTAACAAGGTCAAGATGATGTAATGTATGAAAAATAAAAATAGTGTATTCATGTAGTAGCATAAATAAATATAGAAAAATATATTAGCATTAACCATAGTGCAGGCATGCCAAGCAAATGATTAAATAAAGACACATGCCATATTTCGTTTTAATTAAAGCTTAGCTTCAGCCACCAAATATAAAATAGCTTGAATGCCAAGGAAGGGGAAAGGATAAGAGAATGCCCAAATATGGAAGAAGGAACATTTGCCTGGCCAAAGCCAATCATAATAAGCAAAACAGAAAATAAAGATGGGCAATAGACAGTAAAAATACTGGAGGCCAGCTGCAGGGGGAAGTCAGGAGATAATAATGGTTCCCATGTGAACTCGAGGTAACGGCCGGACAGGTGCAGAGGGGAGTCAGAGAAAAACAGCAAATGAGCTAATTTGAGCGAGTTTTAAGTTCTGAACTGTTAGGGGCTCAGCTCAATTTGGCCGTATTGGGTTGAGTCCGTGTTATTATTATTGTTGTTTTATTGCAATAAAGCTATAAACTCTGCTTTCCTCTCCCCTGATTTCTAATAGCCTTCATTTCAGGTAAAAAGCCTTTTGGTGACAATTTTTCGCCACAACATTAGAAGGTCTGCTGGACCCAACCCAGTAGACCAAAGAGTGGCACCTCTGATGATCACAGATAACTTGACTGTCTGTAGTGTGAACTCTGACTGTATTCGTGGCACAGCAGCACTGTGACTGGTTACCAAGTATGACAAGATAACATATAGAGAAGTAAAAATTCTTTACAAAACACTACAGAAATCAGTTTGTGCCTCCATAACAACATACTGAAAGGTCTGAATGTCGACTCAAGGAGTCCTTAAGTGGAAGGGGGTCATGCATCAATAGCGATGTAAAGGATAGATGGAGCGGCTTTAACATATATAGGAGACCACATCACTGGGAGGTGTGCACTCTCTTAAACCCTCTTATGTAAAAGGCTCACCTTTAGAGGAATGCCAACCTGTGGCACCAGCTTGTCACCAATGGGGGCTAGCATGGCTGTATTACACTTTGTGTGAGAAATAGAGACCAGTTAAATCACGGACGCTACACTCCCACCCATCCAGGATATCTCTCTATTATATAAAAAAATCTCGGAAGGAGACGAGACACTTCTATGTCCCGCGAGAAAAACATTTAACTACGTCCGGGGCTGGAAATAAAGGACAAAGAGTAGATGACAAAGTAGAAAGTTGTAAAGAAATCAAAAAATGTGGGCACGATACACATGCAGAGCAGGTTAGAGATAATGGAAGTACGAAAATTCTAAAGTCTCAAAAAAATGTTAGGAAAGATTGCATTAGCGCAAAAAAAACGGAAATTATTACTCGGTGAAATAACAGAACAGCAAAAAGAGATTGAATATATTGTTCGGATTTAAACTTTAAGTCTGAGACTTGTAGATCGTCTAATTTATGTTGCCAGCGAGAGTTAAAAGATTCCAAAAACGTTGGCGTGGTATGAAGTCCTGTGAGACGGAGACTTTTAACAAGAGATTCTTTCAAGTCACGCCCTACTTACAACTATTTTCAAGCAAGACCACAGTCATCTAACCGCAGTCGCGTGAATGCTTTTGTCAGACACGCTTCCTACGCTCTCAGCTCTTATAAATTTTATCAGGACAATAATTTTATACGTTCTAGATGACACGTCAACGACAAAGTGAAGAAGAAAGAGCATGGACAAACATTCGAAAATGTCATTTTATTTATTAGAGAGAAAGTAACGATATTCACTCACAGGCAGTTATAAGTTGCGTTGTCCTGATGTAAGTCCAAACACGGAATCAAAATTCAACGAGATCTTGAATAAAAGTTGATTCCAAATAGTTTTTACTGAAGTTTTAAAGTAAAAGTGAAAATAATCCATATGTAACAATTCCCATGACATAACAAATCTCTTTAAATTGTATATCCGGTTAACCAAACCCGGGGGTGGGCTAGCGAAGCCCCCTAGTTTATTATAAAATCCTCAGGTAAGCCATTGTCCATCAATTTAAGGCCTCACAAACAGTGAATTTGTCCCCTTGGCCTCTTTTCAAGTGATGCTGTAGTGGTCAGTACCTTTACTGTAGACTGGCAAAATGGTTTTTACTCCTAAACAATTGAGTTCTAGAGTTACAGTGCATCCGGAAAGTATTCACAGCGCATCACTTTTTCCACATTTTGTTATGTTACAGCCTTATTCCAAAATGGATTAAATTCATTTTTTTCCTCAGAATTCTACACACAACACCCCATAATGACAACGTGAAAAAAGTTTACTTGAGGTTTTTGCAAATTTATTAAAAATAAAAAAACTGAGAAATCCCATGTACATAAGTATTCACAGCCTTTGCTCAATACTTTGTCGATGCACCTTTGGCAGCAATTACAGCCTCAAGTCTTTTTGAATATGATGCCACAAGCTTGGCACACCTATCCTTGGCCAGTTTCGCCCATTCCTCTTTGCAGCGCCTCTCAAGTTCCATCAGGTTGAATGGGAAGCGTCGGTGCACAGCCATTTTAAGATCTCTCCAGAGATGTTCAATCGGATTCAAGTCTGCGCTCTGGCTGGGCCACTCAAGGGCATTCACAGAGTTGTCCTGAAGCCACTTCTTTGATATCTTGGCTGTGTGCTTAGGGTCGTTGTCCTGCTGAAAGATGAACCGTCGCCCCAGTCTGAGGTCAAGAGCGCTCTGGAGCAGGTTTTCATCCAGGATGTCTCTGTACATTGCTGCAGTCATCTTTCCCTTTATCCTGACTAGTCTCCCAGTTCCTGCCGCTGAAAAACATCCCCACAGCATGATTCTGCCACCACCATGCTTCACTGTAGGGATGGTGCCAGGTTTCCTCCAAATGTGACGCCTGGCATTCACACCAAAGAGTTCAATCTTTGTCTCATCAGACCAGAGAATTTTCTTTCTCATGGTCTGAGAGTCCTTCCGTCTGGCCACTCTACCATACAGGCCTGATTGGTGGGTTGCTGCAGAGATGGTTGTCCTTCTGGAAGGTTCTCCTCTCTCCACAGAGAACCTCTGGAGCTCTGACAGAGTGACCATCGGGTTCTTGGTCACCTCCCTGACTAAGGCCCTTCTCCCCCGATCGCTCAGTTTAGATGGCCAGCCAGCTCTAGGAAGAGTCCTGGTGGTTTCGAACTTCTTCCACTTATGGATGATGGAGGCCACTGTGCTCATTGGGACCTTCAAAGCAGCAGAAATTTTTTTGTAACCTTCCCCAGATTTGTGCCTCGAGACAATCCTCTCTCGGAGGTCTACAGACAATTCCTTTGACTTCATGCTTGGTTTGTGCTCTGACATGAACTGTCAACTGTGGGACCTTATATAGACAGGTGTGTGCCTTTCCAAATCATGTCCAACCAACTGAATTTACCACAGGTGGACTCCAGTTAAGCTGCAGAAACATCTCAAGGATGATCAGGGGAAACAGGATGCACCTGAGCTCAATTTCGAGCTTCATGGCAAAGGCTGTGAATACTTATGTACATGTGCTTTCTCAATTTTTTTATTTTTAATAAATTTGCAAAAATCTCAAGTAAACTTTTTTCACATTGTCATTATGGGGTGTTGTGTGTAGAATTCTGAGGAAAAAAAATGAATTTAATCCATTTTGGAATAAGGCTGTAACATAACAAAATGTGGAAAAAGTGATGCACTGTGAATACTTTCCGGATGCACTGTATGTGCTGGCAAATTGGTTCAACAGAAGTTCAAGTCTATTGTCACGAGTACATTATACAATGGTAATAATAATAATGATAAAATAGCTCCCATGGGCCAGTGACATTAATACAATAATACATCAACCCCATACTGTATACTGTATGCAAGCAACCATCATGCAGCTGGTGTGAGGGGCTGTTGAGGAAACTTATGACTTGAGGAGAAAAACTCCATCCCTGAGTCTGGTGATGTGTGTGCTAAGAGTCCTGTTATCTTTTGATGAAATCAAGGAGGGAGAAAAGAGACTGAAGGGCGCCTGATGAAGCCTTCACTGATCCCATTTGCCTTCCTAAGGTAGCCTTTGTTATAGATGTCCTTAAGGGGATGGAGCCAAGTGTCACTGACATTAGGAACAGCTTTCAACGTTTTCTGCAGTGTGTGTTCTAGCCAGTGAGGCTGGACCTGTAGAAGTTGGTGTGCTAGGATGGAGGCACCGAGGCTTTCCTCAGATGTGTATATCATTGGTAACGTGATGTGCTGATGGTTCCCCATTTTTCCCTCTTATTCAAATCTTGCAGAATTAGAAGCCTTTTTGCAGGGACAAATGGGTCAAAATACCCCAAGTGAGAACTGAAAGACCCTTGGCTGGCAACATAAAGTGTTTACAAGCTGTGATACTTGCCAAAGGGGGTCTTACTAGGTACTGAACAACAACCTGGTCTTTCATGAGCACAGCAGGAATGCTTTCTATAGTAATTGGTCCTCTGACATATCAAAGACTGCTGCACTCCGGTGACTGAACACAGACTTCAGACTGTTACAAGTTAGATATTTGGGACTATCGCCTGTTGAAATTGGGTTAGAGGAGAAGTTCCCAAACTTTTTAAAGCTAAGGCCGCCTAATGTATTATACCACCTGGTCTGCCTCTTAACCTGCAAACCAGTCCTGTAAAGTTAGGCATTACTTTGGATCTCAGTTCTTGCTAATCACGGTCCTACAGCATGGCTTTGGACAAGAGCAGACCTCTTATTCAAGGCAAATGCTCAAGTCTAGCATGCTGTTGATGATCATGTGATCAAATATCATGTGACAGCTCAAGGTTGGGATATTTGATCCTACCATAATTTTTTTTAATCTTAAATTGTTAACTACGGAGGTGTGATGAAGTGTGTCGAGGTACATGGTTGGTGCTCAGGCTTTGTGGGTGTAGGTGTGTGTTGGCGGGAAGCCGAGCGGCCCCAGAGTGTTTAACAAGGAAACTGGCTGATTACTCCTTCGCATGGAAGTGCATTCCACATTGATGCTCCATAAGTGGTAGTGAAAGCATCCGCACCCACAAGGGTTAAAGGGGACCAATAAAAGTGGAAAGAGAGAAATCAAGAAAGTAAGACCAGGAGGGAGAGTGCCACGGTTGGGGTTGAGCGAGCCCCCTGTTCGCTTCACTCGCCAACCCCCCAGCCTACGCTACGCACCAGCCAATTCTCGTCTCTGCCGCACGCATAGGCGGATTTTACTTTCACCAAACAACAAACCTTTTAATTCCCGTGGATACGCCTCTTCATTGGAAAGAAACACTACTTTTCCCTGATGGCAACATGAATTAGATGATCTACATGTCTCCGACTTAAAAATATAAATCCGAGCAATACTGTATATTCGGTCTCTTTTCATGTTATTTCACCAAGTAATAATTTGCTTTTGTTTGCACTAATGCAATCTTTACTCAATCTTTACTATCATTTTTTTTTTTTGAGACTTTCAAATTTTAGTATTTTCATTAACTATAACCTGCTCTGCATGTGTACCGCGGCAACGTTTTTGAATTCTTTATGACGTTCTACTTTGTCATCTACTCTTTGTTCTTTATTTCTGGCCCCGGGCGTGGTTAAATCTTTTGGCACAAAGACTCATCTCACAGAACGTGAAAGTATCTCTCTGAGTTAAAGTTTAAAGCTGAACAATATCTATATACTTTTGTCATGTCACCTACGGTATGTCCAAATATTCGATCTCTTTTAGCTGTTCCGTTATTTCACCAAGTAATAATTTCCGTTTGTTAGCGCTAATATGATCTTTACTATCAGTTTTTGAGACTTTCGAATTTTAGTACGTTCATAATCTCTAACCTGCTCTGCATGTGTATCGCGCCAATGTTTTTGAACCTCTTTGCGACATTCTACTTTGTCTTCTCCTCTTTGTCTTTTATTTCCGACCCCACTTGGAGCTGAGAGTGCAGGAACTGTGTCTGACGACAGCATTCACACGAATGAGAAGTGATTGGACCATAGGCGTGTTTGTAAATGTTTGAGAGGGGGGTGGGACTTGTCAAAATCTCTTGGCAAAAAGTCTCGTCTTGCGGGAGTTGAAATTATCTCCAAGAAAATCTCGACCCAGGATTTCCTTTTATAATTTTTGCACTGCACTTACTGAACATTAGTTTGACTTTCTGGACTAAACTGCACTGAGATTTTTTTATTTTTTTGCATTGTGTCCTCATTCACCCTAGTCCATCCTCGGTTATGACTATCAGCGTCCCAGGACACAGAACTCTTACTAGGCAGGTGATATTTTTTTAATCCCCACACCCCCACAATTCTCCATATATCCACCTTAATAAAAGGATAATTGTATGTGTGTCTGTCCAGTTGCTATATCTCTGTCATTCCAACAGATGGTGCATCAAAAACACTTGCAATTCCAACAGATTTCATATCACAAACAGCTCCTTTTACAAATCCTATACTAAATGGCATATAGCACAGACAGATGCATTGCATGATGCACTCCAAATGCTATCTTTGAGGTCTGTGTTTATTACTTAGATCTGAACCCGTTTTAAAAGGGTAGGACAGCTAGTAAGCCAAATATTTCTGTAATTATGTTTAATGTAAAAACAGTAGTGTTACTTGATATAGAATGAAAATTGACTCATGAAATGCCTGTGAAGTCTGAATGAAAGTGGATACCCCAGGTTGCCGTGAGACCCACTGTGTCAATTCCTTTAAGACGAAACCTTCAAAAAATGGTGTTCTGTTTTACAAAAATCCGTCAGTCTTGGCACATCATTCCTGGCCAGTCTCCATCCTAGCATGGATTGGCTCAAAGAGGAGGGGAGCAAGATGGATCTGTGACCTAGAACTCCACAAGCATGAATTGGCGCAGACAGTGGGCATGAATAGGAGATCAAAGTCAGACTGGAGATGTGCTGCCAGGGCATAGTGAAATGGAGCGATGGAACTCACATGCGGCCTAGCATGACATGGAGACCTTTTTGGAGTATTTTGCAAGGCTCACTGTCCCGCCGTATGGCAGAGAACTGCAGCACTAGTCTATAACTAATATAGGGGACCACCCTCATAAGAGTATTTTCATTTATGTTTATTTGAAAACCTCATGAGGAAATTTAAAGACAGTATTCAAAATTGCAATGTTTTTTTTTTTTATTAAAGAATGCACACCAGGAGAGCCAACTGTCCCCAACAGCAGTCAGATGGCTCCCCGTTGGGTTAGAAGGTAGACATATGGGTTGGGTTCTTTGATGATTTTTGATTTGGTTCCCATTATAGATGTTGGTCATTTCATTTGATGTAGATCTGAGTGCTTTCTACCTCTTACTCAACTCTACTACCAACGTTTTTACTTTTGCTGACACAAAGGAAGAATTTGTTACCCTGGCACCATTGAGTCTGAAGACCGATGTCTTCTCTGTAAGCTGTTGGATCAGGACTACAATTGCAGTGTCATTAGAAAATGCAATGATGGAGTTATGCCTGGCTGTACAGTCATAAGAGGACAGGGAAGACATCTTATAGGGTGTCTGTGTTGAGGATCAGTTTGGAGAAACTGATGTTGACAAGTTCAAAGTCTATCTGGTGATTGATTTTGAAAGGACAGCAGTGTTGAAATGGTGAGCTATGGACAACAGTTACAGCACTGGCATGGCAGGAATCAGCCCTGGGTACTCTGCTCATTTATTGCAATTGTTACATTTAGTGATCAGTGTCTACTACTCAGCATTCTATTGTATATTCACTGCATATTTGTTTCTGCACCAATGGGACTTGCACAAATACACTTCAATATATTTGCACTATATAAATAAGTCACTTAAATATATACTTTTGGAAATGTAAAAACCACTTTTAATTAATGAGTTTATAGTAAAAAAATGTAACATTTAAAGATCTAAAATAGGGTTTCACAGAAATAGGCAGGGCATGCATGATCTGAGCAGTATGGACCGTGGTGTGATTGATGGTGTCAGCAGTGGGATTGTCTGCATCTTAACATCAGTAAAGGCAAGGGATTGGTCATCAATTTTCACCGCACCAAAGAGCCTCTACGTCTGGTCACTATTCAAGGAGTGGATGAAGAGGAGGTCCACTCCTGCAAGTACTTGGGGGTCCGCATCAATGACAGGTTGGACTGGTCTCATAACACAGAGGAGCTATATAAGAAGGGGCAGAGCAGGCTCACTCTCCTTAGGAGACTGCGTTCATTTAATGTGGGATATGATATCTTTCACATCTTTTATAACTCTGTGATAGCCAAGTCAGAACTTATTTTTTCTTTCTTTTGAATTCTTTTTGCTTTATAATAATAGGGGTGGAGTGGTGGCTCTGAGCCTAGGGATCTGCGCCGGCAATCCCGTAAACACCAGAATTGACTCTACTCAGTTGAACCCCTGAGCAAGGTCCTTAACCTGCAATTGCTTCATCCTGGGTATGACATCAATCTGCATCCACCCCTGCAAGCAGGACCTCAGACTTGGGGGTTGGTGGCAGGATTGGCACTGCAGCCACAGTAAAAAACCTCACACTCTTCCAGTGTGGTGCTGAGGTGACACCTGTGGCACTCGGGTCCCAATCCAGGTGGTTTGTCATGTTGTGGGGACGGCAATGCGCTATTAGCAGATGCTCCCAACCTCTCTCTCTCTCTATAAGTGTGTGTTTATTTATTTATATTACTTGTTTACCTATTTATGTATTTAAAGAGCTTCTGTAAGAAGCCAAATTTTGCCCTGGGGACAAACAAAGTTCTATCTGTCTATCTAAGTGGTGGCTTCAGTAGTTTGGAAACTGCTAAATGTTTATAGAGAAAGGCTGAATAAACAGAAAACTTCCAGTGAATGGCAGCACTGAAGACAAAAACAGCCCATTAATGGAAATGTTCAGAGGGGAATGGCAAGACTTGTTCAAGCTAATAGGAAGACCACAAATACGCAGCACCAGCAATGATGTGTAGAAAGGGATTGCTAAATGCACATCTCAAACCTTGACAATAATGGATTACAGCAGGAGAAGATAACAATAGATTCCATTTTTGTAAATAAACATAACACACATCATCACCAAAGGCAGGTAACTGAAGACTGCAAAAATGTTACCTGGGCTGACAAATTGAGACTTTTGCTATAACATGCGGCTAGTAGAGCAGAAATTTGGTGCAAACCACCAAAGTCCATTCTACCTTGTTACACATTTGTTTAATGGCATTGAGAATGGTTTCTTGGCATACATTAGAATGCCACAGGGTTGAATACCACAAACCTGACTGCATTCCTTCATGGTCACAGTGTACCCATTTTCAAATTAATTCATCCTGTCAGGTAATGTGCCATGTAACAAAGCCTGAATCATCTCAAGCTAGTTCCATCAACTTGGCAGAGATTTCTCCAATGACTTGCATAGTCCTCTGACCTCAATCAAGCAAAATAGCTCTGAGATGAGGTGGAATGGAAGATTTGATACATAAATGTGTGGCTGAAAAACCTCCCGGAAATGTATGATGCTACTGAGTCAATATGAAGTAAAATCCCCAAGAATGTTTCCAGCACCTTGTTGAATTCATGCCATGAAGATTTCATGCGGCTCTGGAGGCAAAAAAGGGGACCATGCTTGGTAGTAAATACAGACGTGACATCATCTTATATAATACCCTACCGTGGCTGTCCATTTGTCTGTCCAGGATTTTAAATCACCTGTAGCTCGCAAACCGTTTGACCTATTGACCTGAAATTTGGTACACATATACTACATGATGTCTACTATCCACTTTCAGGGTGATGATTTTTATTACTCTTTATTTTATTTTATTGTAGAATCAACTCTCGGCAGCAGCCAGCAGGGTGGCCTGGTGGCGCATACGTACGAGCGTCTTTCTCATTCCTACCACCTTCGCCGTCACTTCCCCTACCTCTTCATATCTTAAATAATTCTTGAGGCAGATTGAAGACTTAAGTGCCAGCTTAAGTGAAAAGTTAAGAAAAAAATACTATGTAATTGCCTGCGGTGGGTTGGCACCCTGCCTGGGATTGGTTCCTGCCTTGTGCCCTATGTTGGCTGGGATTGGCTCCAGCAGCCCCTGTGACCCTGTGTTCGGATTCAGCGGGTTGGAAAATGGATGGATGGACTATGTAATTGTAGCACAAACACTGACTTAATCAGTTTTAGTGTGAAAAGATGCCGACAGAAGAAGAGAAGCGGGCTGCTAGGGTGGAGAAAAGAAGAGCTGCTCAGGAATCAGCAAACGCATCAACCTCTGAGCAAACGAATGCTAAACATACAGAGAAAGTGTATGATGACTAGGAGTCAAGTGTATTCTGCAGTGCACCGTTACCGGTATTCTGATAACAGACAAGTCCTACCACTTATTTTTAATCGAGTCATACTTTATGAATGGTTCCTCCCATGAGGTTCAATTTAACTTGACACAAATGAACTGATTTGCCTGGAGAAAATATTTTTGTGTGTGGGCTTAAAATTGTGAAATTGGTATTGGAATGGGGGAGGCTTAGTAGGGACCAGACAATAGGAGCTGGTGATGAAACTGCTTATGGCTTGAGACACTACAAATGATGGACTGCAGTGTTTGTATTTCTAGTCCCCCCTCCCTGGCATATCACAACTTTATTAATTGAAATAGCTGATCACTGCCAACAACCCTGATGGAAACCGATGAGAAACCAAAACAATCCATCCATATTCTTACTGGACTGGATTGATCTACTGTGCTTTCAAAGAGTATTCAGACCCTTCATTACTTGCTCACATTTCGTTATGTTGCAGCCTTGTGCTAAAATCATTCAAGTTCATTTTTTTCCTCATCAAACAACACTCAATGCTCCAGAATGACAAAATGGAAACAGGATTTTGGGAATTTCTACAAATTTAAAAATTACAAACTGAAATATCACATTGACACAATTACTCAGACCCCTTTGCTAGGACACTGGAAATCTGTCTCATGTGCACCCCATTCTGGTAATCATTGTTGAGATGTTTCTGCACCTTGTCTGGACAGACAGACTAGACAGGGTTGTGATAAAGCTGAACAGAGCAAAGTAGAGATGTCCTTCATGAAACCTGCTCCAGAGCACTCTGGACCTCACACTAGGCCTGTATCCTTTTCAACTGACAGGTAAGAGGCCTAAGCCTGGATGTCTTGTTATGCCGAGCAGAAGTGCAGTGAGCGCTGGGAAAGCGGTTAGTCAAAGCAGGATTCATAGTGTTTTGCTTAGTCAGAAAGTACAGCTTTTGATTCCCATTAGAATCGACTTTGTGCTTGTGTTGTAATTAATTATTACCATTTTCTGCGTTTTGACAAAGCCTCTGCTCTTCTAGAAGAAATCCAGACACACTCTTTGGGTGAAAAGGTGGGGGGGGGGGGGGGGGGGGGGGGGTTTGGAGTAAGGGAATCTGTTCAGGTTAGTTGGTGTCTTGTTGCAAAAATGGGGCTTTCAGTTGCTGACAGACAATTTTGCAGACAGCTCAATTTAATTACAAAAAAGGATATATTAAGAGAAGCAATGGACTCTTGGAAAGGAGCGCTCTCTGGCAAGAAATCTTTTTCATTTTCAATTAAGGATATATAATCTGTAATCTGGAAGAAATGGACCACCCTGGAGCATTATATTGAATGAAGACTGTATGACTATATCCTGTTTTTTTAATTGTTTGTATTGCTTACATGTGTTGCTATAGGTTATTATGCAAATAAATATGCTTTTTAAGTAATAACTTAAATCAGAGTCTCTGTCAGATTGCTATTAGCAAGCCAACAGCTAGACTGTTATTCCTTGTCTAGCTGCAGTTCCTTAAGGGCACAAAAGGATGATTTTGGCAAGTCCTCTATTAGTAATAAACTGGGTTGAAGTAAAGGAGTGAAAGACAGGGCTAGTCAACCAAACAGCTTGCTTATACAGATCCCTAGGGTTGAATATTTGTGTACAACACAGACTGTGCGACATGTAAGAAGTTACAGGTAACAGTTATATAGCTGGTTTTGACATTTCTTCCTATTCCCTATTAAGAAAATGAAAAACCTAAGGGATTAGTTGGTACCTTTCATGTTAGGTGTATATCATAGGTGATTTCATGACACATAAAACAGTGCCAAAAGTTCACCTTCCAACAGGACCTGAAGCACAAAGTAAAGAAAACACTGGAGTGGCTTAGGGACAACTCTGTGAATGTTCCCAAGTACCAAGACCAGAGCCTTGACTTAAACATACCTGAAGAGACCTGAAAATAACTGTCCACTGGTGGTCTCCATCCAACCTGACTGAGCTTGAGAGGATCTGGATAGTCCCCAAATCCAGTTGTATGAAGTTTGCCTCGTCATATCTTAGAAGACTGCAGGTCATAATCGGTGCCAAAGATGCTTCAGCTAAGCAGGGTCTGAATCCTAATGTCAATGTGATATTGCAGGGTTTTTTATTTTTAGTAAATTTGAAAAAATTTCTAAAATCCTGTTTTCACTTTGTTATTCTGGGCTGTACTGAGTGTTGCTTGATGAGAAAAAAATTAAACAATTTTAGAATAAGGCTGTAACATAACAAAATGTCAGAAAAGTGAAGGGGTCTGAATACTTTCGGAATGCACTGTGTGCAACTTAAATCTGCAGCACTGGGCACAATAGTACAACCAGTCCTGGATGGGGTATGAATCCGTCACTGACCATCCTAATACCACTAATGTAATCATCATGCCTATGGGGTACAAGAGGAAAACAGAACTGCCAGGAGAAGCACATTGAGAACTGTGAGAATGTGGCATTTACCAGTGTTTTGCCATAACCAAAACAAAAAAAAAACTATTACACTAGTTAAGAAAGTGAATTATTCTTTATGTGCTGGATTAAGATGAAAAGTAACAATCTATGTATCAACAGAACTGGGACTTGAAATCCATCCATCAAACTCACCTAATCCAGTGCAGTAGGAGACTTGGAGCTAGTGCCTGTATTGGTAGCATCAAGTGCAAGGCTGCTTTCAACCCTGGATAGGATGCAAGTGCATTACAACATTTGACTAACTTACAATTACTGATTCACTTAACAAAAATGTCTATGAAATATAGGAGATCCTAGGCGCACACTGGGAGAACATGAAAACATCACACAGACACTGACCAAAACCCAGTCTCCTGGGCCTGTGAAAAGGCAGCAGTGGTAAATACAGTGTGGCACTGGCAGGCCTCTACTCTAAATTTATTTCTATGTTTTGTTATTAGGTTTATATTTCCTAAGTACAGACACAGAGACATCAGGACCTCCCCCCAGAGTATTTTATAGGCTGTATACTTTATGAATGTACCGTATGTACAGTACATCTCTGTAAATGTTTCTTTAATGAATAATTTCAGCACTCATTGCAGGGATAATGATGAAAGGTAAAGGTTTATAATCTGATTTTATAACGCACTCCATTCTGTAGTCTTCTATTTGCAACAAAAACAGCACCACAGCAAGCAGAAACTCTTCATCAGATCATGACCATTTTCACTTTCCAGAATTTCCAACATCGGAAGAATCCGATGGGGAGCAGTTTTGTTGCAATGCCCAGTTAAACCTGAACATCCTCAATAGGCCCCTCAAATTTTTTTACAATTGTCTGCAAAAAAAATACACTTCAGTACTGAATTCCAGGCTTTCTCTGTTATCGTTGTTCTTCTCCTATATTCTCATCTTCTCGTGTTTTATTTTTAGATATTTTCTCCTCAGCTTCCACATTAGATGGAAGCTTGTCATCGCCTAGAAGGAGGATTTCACTGAGGAGCTGCATGAGAGTGTCCAGGCCAAAGATGTACCCCATGTCGATCCCCTGATGAGCTACTCCATCTTCCTGAGAGAAGCGTGTACATGTTGTATGGGCAAAGTCGATCATTCTAACATCAAACCGTCTGCCCTCTGGGTCACAATGCTTGTTTTTATGCTCAGGTTGTGCCTATGGTATTGAGACAAAAACATTTTGTATTTTCCAAAATTTGTAAGAATAAAAGTTAACTAGTATGATACAAGGTGGACTTAAGAGCCATACCATGAGTACTTAATATTTGACAGGTTAGGCTGACAAGACAGGACTTACTGGAACTTGTAACTAAATAAAACATTTGAAAAACAAACTTTGGAATATGTATATCAGTTTTAGCTACAACATAGTGTAACAACAACTGAAAATCTGTATAACTTCTCTGACATGTGCTTTCTGCTAACCACGGAGAAAATCCTGAGGCACACACGGACAGGTTTAGTAAACAATTCTGCTGAGATAAAGGTCCTCTGTTTTTTTTTTTGGTTTGAATTGCAGTCCACTCTTATATGCTCATGAAATCACCAAGCAATGACGGGGCTAATCTAAACTCACCTGGTCCCCATCATGAATGATGAGAATTGAACTGGAGTAGAAGCGATAGCTGACTTGTTTTTCCACTGTGAATCGCAAATCTCTCAGCCGGCCCAGCACACCCTGAATTACTTCCCTTAAGAGTCTTTTGCCACTGTGAAAGAATTGGTACAGGGCATCCCGAAATCCACTCTCTGTCAGGCTGCGGCCATAATATTTGTTCATGAACACCATTTGTTCTGACTCCAGTTGGAATACCTGCAGGTTGGAGAAGACTTTCAGTGAGGAATATTTGCCTAAATGTAACTGCACAATCCTACACATTTCTGTAGTATTACTGATTTAATCTTTGTGCTTTTTTCCACTTACTCCATTACTGCAATGTCTTCCCGATTCTACAGTCACATATGACATATGCAGTTAGTAAAGATATTTGCTTTTTAAAATCACTTTACCATTCCATTTTTTATAAAAGGATCTCAATCAATATAACCCAATAGTCACATATCTCAGACATACTGCTTAGCTTATGTCTCTTTCAGCTGCCACACAATCACTGCTGCTTGCCACTGACGCAGGTGTTAAGCATGACCTGATAAAGGCTGCTCATGCTGGAACTATTTCTGTATCTTTAATCCAAGAAAATGTAAAATTGAATATATGTGGGTATTGCCACCAGCAAAAGTCATGATGCAAAAGCATTTTACAATTTTACCTGCATGCCACACATTCGGATCCCCAATGCTGCTGAGGTGCTTAGCTGGCACTTTCGAGTCTGATCCCGCTGCTTTTGAAGACTGGCACCTTCTCCGTGTTGGCGTCGACCAACCTTTAGGTCAAGAACACAGGGGAATCGGTAACCCTCTGTGAGATCTTCCAGTAACAGATATTCTGAGTAAACAGTTTAAGAGACTACATAAAATAGAAAGGAATGGACAAAGCCAGTCTCAGTGGTTATCTTCCTCACATCTGCAGAGAACAAGTTTCTGATCTCTACATATTCAGTGTTCATTTTGAGATCTTGTGTTCTATCCATGGTTTTTTTCTGATGTTTCATAAGTGTGCAGATGAGAGTGACTAGTGACTTTGAACAGGACTAGGCGGAGTAAGAGAGAGTGTGTGTGTGTGTGTGTGCATAATTGTGTCCTGACATTGGCATCTTGTCCATATATGGTATGGTTCCTGCTTCATGCCTAATGCTAGGATATGATATGTCCAAAAACAGTATTTTGGAATATTTTAGTTCATAAAAATAGATTAATCTGATTTTTTTTTTAACTATACACCGTGTGTGTAATCTTCCTTACTTGCTTCCCAAAATCTGTCCAGTTTGACCAACATATGAACTTTTTGGAATGCCACCATTTGACTACTGGCAGCACATTCATTCTAAGACATGTCTGTATTAATTGTGTTTTACTACTGCAAGGATACCACACTGCTGGCCATTTTGGTAGCTGTCCCTCATCTTCTCCAGTGTTCTCTGATAACAGTGGCGTGCCCAGGGGTTTAGCTGCGACAACACATCTCCAGTGGCAGGTAGTCCTGACAAGGGTAGGCGTAGAACATACGGCTGCTTGAGAGCCTCCAAAGTGTCATCTCGTCTGAGTAAAATCAGAGAAATGTACACAAGAACAGATGACCAAGAATATTCTTGAAAGCTTGGATGAGTTTATAACAAGTGAAAGAATTACAAACTGCACCAGTGACTACTCACATCTTTGATGTCTTTAGTATGGTGTTTGAAGCACTGCCAGCTTCCCATTCTGCTCTGACAAAAGTCTGACTGGACCCTTTTGAGCAGCACACCCCTGGTACAGAGCAATGATTTTGCCCCAATGGTTGAGCAATGAGCACAATTGAGCCTGTTTTGGATTCCCGGACACTGACAGATACTACGCCTGTGATATAGGAAATAAAAATGGATACACAATGGTCAGAATAAATACTGCTGTAGGCCTCTGATATGCAACAAGAAGGTGTGGACAAGAAGAAGGCATACAAGACAAAAGCTGATCTAAAATAAGCACTTTCAGTTATTAAACTTCTGAACTCTTTAGAGCAATATACAGAGCAGAGAACCATAATGAACCAAAATAATATCCATTCATTTAGCCTTCTTCTCAAAGCACTTTGCTCATTAACAGAATTACAAGGTCTGGAGTCTACCTTTAGAGGTGACAATATTACTACTACTTTTATGCCATAAATGGACTGGAGGCAGAAACCAACCTTGGACAACATACTGAATGATTATATGGTACACTCACACATACACTTACACCTACATATACAGGTCCATTACAGAATCATAAATCAATTCAACATGAACACCTTTGGTATGTAAAAGGAAACCTAGTAACTGGAGAAAACACATTCAGAGACGGGAAGAATGTGCAGACTCAACACTGATATAAGTAGACTTGGACTGAAGCCCAGGTCCCTCAAGTTTACCACATTGAATTATGCACTGTTACTTTCCTTAACTGTTTCTTATAGTCCAATACAATATGATTTATTAAAAAAACTTGAAATTAAATCCAGATATAAACTTATAAAAATGAATGATAATTCAAATAAAAAACATGGAAACAAGTCACCCAAGGAATTACAGCATATACTAGCCGTTTATTTTCTAGAATTCACTTTACTCTGGTTTTCCTCTCATTAGGCTACCAGGACCCATATGAGTATGTATGTGCATGTGTGTGGTGTTTGTAATGTAGATTAATATTTAATATTTTGATAATTACATGTAATGTTATTTAAGATATTAATAAAAAAGAAACCACTTTCTGAAAGAACATTTCTTGAATGCTGAAACAGCCCGTTACAGCATGTTTACAAGTGTAATTCATAATTGCTACCATAATGTATGTATGGTTTCAAAAGTTGTTTGTAAGTTATGTTGTTCAGTTGGCTCCCATTTATGACATCAGAAGTGTGAGCTAAAGCAGCTGATTTTGAAACAAGATTTTAGTTTCACTTATATGAAATTTGGATGATGGCACAAGAATGCTTCTTACAACCCCCAATTCAAAGGTACACAAGCATGCCTCTCTATGGCTTCTTGACTCTAATGGCACAAGAAATTTAACCTCTTGACTCTAATGGCACAAATGTATGAAGTCTAAAAAAAAGCACTTTTTGGAGAAAAGAAATTTAATTTTTAAAAAAGGCAATGTTGTCTTGGGATTCGCATGACAAAATCATACCTAAATGGGCTTTAGAAAATCAGTAAAAAAATGACCAATGAAGGAGGAGGGGAAAGTCAAAACAAGAATACTCTGAGTTACAGAGTACAACCAGTTACTCCGGTTGTAAAGTGTTCAAACATTATTTTGCTTTGGTTAATGGCACTCTCTATTTGAATAATGCTTAATAAATGTGTAACTTTCTCTTCTGTCTGTTATGGTGCTCTAATTGCCTTGGGTTACAAATGTAAAAGAAAGGAGAAAGTACTGAACTACAATAGCAGTCAATCGTGAAAGTGTGATAGGTGTATGGGATTTGGGTTATTCTTTTCAGGTCTACTTTATAAAGAGTGCAAAGGGGAATAGGGTCACCCTAAGACCCCACCATGACAAAACACCTGATCACTCCATCCAGAGTTAACTAATGATTATTGACACCCAATGCCCCTGTGTTGCTGGGATCTGCTCCATCCCCACAATCTGAACAGGATTAAGCATAAATGAAGACAAAGAAATAAAAGAAATTTTATAACTTGTTTTGTTCAGCAGTGCTGAAGGTCCAGGCGCTTGTGCTGCTAGTATTGCTCTATGTCAATTTATAAAAGAAATTCCCTGGAAAATATATAAACGTGTATGTATTAACTACGCAGGCAAACTCCAAGACATGTTCCACAAGGTGCTGGAGAAGTTATTTTCTTAGGGATGTTTTACAGGAACTCACAAGTTGCATGAACAACCAGTACTTAAAAAAAAAAAAAAAAAAAAAGAAACTTTTCCCTTACCCCTGCTACACTGCTGTCAAAACCCAAGACCATTTATTTTTAGGAGTTTTGTCTGTAAGTGTCTCACCTCTGTACTGAGGTGTAAAGGTTTTCAGCTCCTCTGGAAGGCTGCAGTAGACCTCGAACTCACGGGGTATGAGCACCTTGCAGATTGTTCCTTTGTTGAAACGCAGGATACAGCTGTGTCCTCCAACTTGGTGCACAAAGGGTTCTAGCATCACCTCTCTTTTGGGTGGGCCAAGACGTGACATTAAGTTCTGCATGCCCATGTTAGTGCTACTTCCTAAGAGAGACAGCCCACCAGAGTTATAAGATCTAAGTAATTGGATGGTATTACGATTTTTACTGGTAATCAAATTTTCATTTTCATTTAAAGGCAAATGTGTAAACATGTGAAGACAAAGAACATAAAACCTGTGGGCAAAGACAATGCAAAGACTTGTAAGGAAGGACTTAAAAATGTCAAAAGGCAAAAATTCCAAGAAGGCCATCTATAAAAACTAAAATAAATCAAGAGTGAAAAAACTTTTAAACAGCTACAAAATGAGTGTGCTAAACAAGGACCACTCTGCATATAAGCAAAATATAGATAAAGAGATAATGTCTTTCATTGATAACCAGTAAAAAACAGTTTATGAAGCTTACCTGTTCACTGCATTAAAAAGCTAAATACAATAAGCGGTCAGCCTAGGAGTTCAGATAACATGTCCGCATTCATGAATACTGTAGATGATGTAAGAGGTGAAAAAAATAAATAAGGCGAGTAAGGCTGTATGTGAAAAACAATTCTTCATCATGCTTGAAACAGCAAGCAATTGCTATGGGTTTGCACTTTATTTTTCCTTTAGTGCTTCCAGTTTAACTTTTTTTCATCATTATGTTTCTGAATTTAGCAGTTGATCATAGCAAATCCCATTGGAATTCTTTATGACTACTGACCCTGGCATTTCAGTCCTTGTTTAATAAATATAATGTTTTCTACACAACAGACAGGTAAGCAAAAATTACCATACATATAATAAATACAGTAATTGTGCTACTTACAGTGAATGTTCTGTTGATCTGCAAAACAAGGTAAGCAAAAATGCAGAAAGAAAAGTGACTCTGAATAATTCCAGCAGGACAGGAGAATAAAGCAGTCACATGCAAAAGTGAAAGAATGTGGCCTCCTGTAGACTAGCCTGGACACCACAGACATGCACTGGAAGACACCCAGTCCCGTCACTTCTGCTGATCTTGGGTGTTTATAAATTCCTGCGGAAAGGAGCAGACATATGGAAATATGGTAGGATTATAGTTTGCTATGAGGTAGGTAAAAAAAAAATTATTTATGTTGCTTTGTGTTTGTACAAAGGAAGCATTTGATTACCTCCAGCAACAAACAAGCAAACAAACAAATAAACAAACATACAAAAGATTGCATTAAACAAGCCTAATGGGGTTGCAATTTTTTGGTCAGGCCAAAATCATCCAGGTTGGAGTCTCAGCCAAGCCTATTTTTAGCAGCTTCTACAAAGCAGGAGGACTTCTTCCTGGACTTGACATAAGTCTATCAAAAAGACTGCATACTGCATATTAGACATTAAATTATATGTTTATTCAAAAAATGATACGAAATGCATGTAAACTTATTTTTTGACTATTCTATATGAGCAAAAGAAATGCAATGTTGTGAAATGAAAAACAAAACTGCAGCATTAAACAAATAATGTTAAATTCTAGTAAATGTGCACAATGGTTAAATTAATTTGTCCATGTGGATAAGGCATGGATGGGTTAAGTTTCCACAGTTATAATAAAGAGTTCCCCTTACGAGTGGGCTGCCAGTTTTCCCTATGATGCTTGAAATACATTTTAAATTAGCAGGGCAATTCTTGTAGGTCAGGCTTCGACGAAACATTGTGGAATGAAACGCACCCTGTCCAACAGCAAAAGTAAAGGTAGAGCATCCAGCGCAATGATAGTTGCCCCGCCGCTGGAGACCTGTGAACTCCTCGCCCTTGTGGTTCCAGATCTCCCCTGCTTAGCGCACCTTCACTCCCAATCGCTGTACTGGCCCTGCCCCGCTGCGCCCTGCCATTCCCACCAGCTCAGCCACACATACCTCCGTGACTCACGTCTGGAGACGTCCACGGAGGTCAAACTTGCACGGATTCTTCCAGTCGCTCCAGCAGCCGGCAGCCCGTGCACGTTCTTCGTGCTGGTAATCGTGGGGCGTATAATGAAATAATTATCATAACACGTTGACACAAGACGCTAAACAGGCAAGACGTCCGATTCTGTTGGGTGGGTAGCTTCGACAGAGTGGAAAAGCACAGTCTGCGAAAGAGAACAACACGGATGAACGAAAGCGCCACCTCGTGATCGTGGAATGCAATATACGTCTTGTAGACAGGGTTGCGCCGCGTGCATGGCTAGCGTCCTATCATTTCATCTTTTTTAATTCAATGCTAAAACGTGACTCCCGTTTCTCAGAAAGAGGCAAAAGATCCATTGGAAAAATAACTTACTGTGAAATATCACCGAAAATAGAACATTGGCTATTGTTAATTTACAGAAGGTTTTGGAAATCTGAGGGGAGTAAAGAAGGCAATGAAGGACGAAATGGAAGAGGACGACGACTGTGTCAGAGACCAAACATAAGTCGCTTCGGACTGGATCTACGTGCCAAAAGTACAGTGACGCAGTGCTTTGCTGCGCAGCACCTGTGGTGTTTATATGTTCGTTCGCCTCATTACTGCTTAGATTTCCCAACGAGTATTATACATCCCCAAAGAGTGCATTTTAGAATAATCCCGATTTTAAATCATTCCAACGTCTGTATGTCTGAGGATTTCCCCTGAGGTGGACAGGTAGCCTACACATGGATGTTTCCCTTGCAACCAGTACTGCAGGGACATGCTTCGACTCCAACAACTTTGAGCTGCAGAAGTTGATTACTACATGAATGTACTGATAATTAACTAGCTAAAATAGCATTCAGTTAACATTTTCAGCTATTGTGTATCTCTGACGTGTATACAACGACAACAGCATGGCACTTAAAATGTAATTACTGTAAAACATTGGTCTGTTCTCAGAACCCCAGAAACTTTAAAGGATGCAGCAAAGGAAACAAGGTAGGAAAAGTTGAAACAAATGCACGTACAGTATACCACAAGGTTAAGTGGAAGAAACTATTAATCCATTAACCCAACAAACACGCAGATGGTACTCCAGTTAGCAGTCAAGCAAGGAACAAAACATGGGTTTATAAATAAGGAGTTCATAAATTTGGTCATAATATAAAAATGTACAAAACCATTTATTATATATTCATCGTCAATCATTACTCCTTTTAAGGGAACCAACAACTAATTAAAAATAAATTAAATTATTAAATTATTAAAATAACAAGGTTTTTGAGCCTGGAAGCCATTGGTAACACTAATTTACAAAACTGATTTTTCAAGCAGGAGAGAAAAAGTACAAATAAGAGGAGAATACTCAGTGTGAGTTGAAGTCATCAAACCCCCAGTGTATCTGTTCTCAATGAGTTACTCTTAATTCAATGAACCGGATAAGAAGTTGGGAAGTGGATGAATGAACAGGCATTAATTATGATATAAAGATTAGACATCTAAAAATCTATGTGTGTGTACCTGGCTTTGAACCAAACATGTGACACATTTTTTAGGACTTTACATTTCCCCTTTTCTTCCTCTTGTAGCTTTCTGCCTTCCTTTCTCTTTAAATCTGCATTTTTTTTTACCACTACACATTCTCTAATCATGTAGTTTTTCTGTATAAGTGCTGTTACTACAGGGTCTTCTTCAAACAATTTGCCTACAATTCAGCACAAATATCTTTGGGATGCTCCAGGCCTGAAATGTCTCCTCCTCTAATTTTCCCATCATTTTATCTACCATACATTCGTTGAAGTGTCTATTCTAATACATAGTGTAATCAAGGAAGCCAGATACCTTGTGTAATACAGCATATTGCTCTGATGTCCTTTTCCTTTATCAGTAAACGCATAACATCTTTATATTCCTGGCTTTATGGCTTCATTGACGTCCACAGAAGAGCAAACTTATCTCCTAATTGGGAAAAAAACACAGTGGGCATCTTTCTCCACTCTTTCAAACAATAATCTTGCACACACACCCTTTGACCTCCCTCTTCTGTGAGATGAACCATCACTGCTCAGCAAGGTTGATTTTTATACCTGTGCCAAAAAACCTGGACAACCTCCAAGCCCACTTTGACTTTAAGCGCCTTTTCTGTACGATTCGCCTTGTGGCCCCATTATAGAGAAGCTCTGTGACAGGGAGCTATCCTCACACTGACACCATTAACTTTCTTAACCTCAAGCAGAAATTCTGAACTCTGCGCCAGCATGAAGTTTGCATATGTCCATTATTTTATGAAGCAACGTTTTCCCCACATCCCCTGTAACAAGTCTCACCCCACCAACGCGGGAGCCTCCTTACCAAAGGTGAAGTGCAGGCATTCCGCACGCTGCGCCACCGAGGTGATATTGTCAAGAACATGGCCGACAAAGTACAACGGTTATGTTCTGGCAGAAAGAACGCTATATCTCGGAATCTTCAAAGAAATGGTGTTAAAAAGGCTGACCCTGTAAGTCTGTCTGACTTGCGCAGCAGCAGCAGCTGTTCATCTCCCAGAAATCGCTGCTGTGAGTTCCCGCCCATAAGGCCACAAGCGCGGAGTCTCTAGGAGGCGCGGCAAAAGTCCGACATTACAAACAGGCGTCAAGATTCTTTTTTCAGCGTGCATCATCGTAAATGGAGTGATTATAATAGTGAAAACGAATTACAACTACGGACGTCCTAATGTTTAATGTATAAATGACTGAACTTATTCCTTAACTAATAATTGAAACCAACCAATTTCAAGCGACAGCTTAGGTTGGGATACTACGGTGCATGTTATGTTACAACGTTAACATAAATTGATTATAATTTTAATGCTTCATTGGGTGTATTCAAGCGTAGTCAAGAGAAGACAGGTGGATATTTTTCCAGATGTTGAGTGTTTTATTAAGAGGCTGTTATTGCCATCTAGTGGTTATGTAGCATTAATGGTCAGTTTAGTAGAGTGCGTGCGTGTGCGTTTATGTACTGTACTGTATATATACATATATATATATATATATATATATATATATATACTGTATATATATATATATATATATATATATATATATATATATACATTATATCTATCTATCTTAGAGAGAAAGAGAGAGAGAGATAGGATTATAGAATCATATTATCCGTATTAATTAATCATATTGACTACGAAGAGTATAGAATACTTCCATGGAACACGTTGACATTGTTTTGAGTATGACTACCTTACCTCAAAAACGATTTGTGTTCATTATCTGAAATAGCCACCTTACCGCATAACATCTGTTGATCTATTTTCTAAACCCGATTATCCAAAGTAGCGTCACGGAGAAGCTGAAGTCTGTCCCAGCAAGCACTGGGTGCAAGGCAGGACAATCCCTAAACAGTGACCAATTTAGCATGCATGTTCTTGGGAGGAAACCATATGGACACAAGAAGAACATGCACACTCCATGCAGCAAACACTTGGGAACAGAATAACAGACTCCTTGCTGTGAGGTAGCAACACTACCACTGCACCACCCCTTCTATCTTGCTTACCTGAAAAATCGCAGAACATATTTACATTTAATATATATATATGCATATTTAATTAAATGTAAAGGAAGAGTGTAGAAATATTAATTAAGAGGTGACAATATTTTCAAGTGTCACCGCACTATGACAGTAAATACTTGATTATTAAAATAACAGATCAGTATGTTGTATCTCTCTCTCTCTCTCTCTCTCTCTCTCTCTCTCTCTCTCTCTCTCTCTCTCTCTCTATATATATATATATATATATATATATATATATATATGTACTGTATGTATGTATTTATTAGGTACACCTGTTCAACTGCTTGTTAACGCAAGTATCTAATCAGTCAATCATATGGCAGCAACTTATTATACATTGTCAGGAAGACCTGCTGAAGTTCAAACCAAGCATCAGAATAGTGAAGAAAGGTGATTTAAATAACTTTGAACATGGCACGGTGCCAGATGGGCTGGTCTGAATATTTCAGATACTACTGATCTACTGGACTTTTCATGCACAACCATCTCTAGGGTGGGAAAATATCTAGTGAGCATCAGTTCTTTGGGCAAAAATGCAAGGTTGAGCCCAGATGTCAGAGGAGAATGACCAGACTGGTTTGAGCTGACAGAAAGACAACAATAATTCAAATAACCACTCATTACAACTAAGTTATGCAGAAGAGGATCTCTGAATGCACAACATGTTGACCCTTGAAGCAGATGGGCTGCAGCAGCGAGAGACCACACCAGATTCCACTTTTGCCAGCTAAGAACAGAAAACTGAGGCTACACCAAAATTGGACAATAAAAGATAGAAGAACATCTGGTCTATTAGTCTTGATTTCTGCTGCAACATTCTGATGGTACGGTTAGAATTTGGCATTAACAACAACATGTTAGCATAGATCCATCCTGCCTTGTACAGTATCAGTGGTTCAGGCTGGTGGTGGTGGTGTAATGGTATGGATGATATTTTTTTGGCACACTTTCAGCCCCTTAGTACCAATTTTGCATCGTTTAAATGCCACAGCCTACCTGAGTATTGTTGCTGATCATGTCCACCCCCTTATAACCACAGTGTATCCATCTTGTGATGGTTACTTACAGCAGGATAACATGCCATGTCATAAAGCTCAAATCATCTCAAACTGGTTTCTTGAACATGACAATAAGTTCACTGTACTTAAATGGCCTCCACAGTCACCAGATCTCAGTCCAACAGAGTACTTTTAGGATGTGATGGAATGGGAGATTTGCATCATGGATATGAAACCGACAAATTTAAAAAAAAACAACAGGACTGTGCCAAACGTTAACTCCCATGGAGCCCTGTGGGAATCCAAGGCGCCGCTGCAACACATCATCCCACTGCAGAATGGAAGACTAACAGCCATTGCACTGCTGATGTCACTTCCATTGTCTGCCCACCTGGACCCATCCCTTCCTGTTGACACTCCTTATAAATCGGGAACCTCCCATTTCAACTCAGTTCAGTGTTGCACCTGTGTCTGAAAAGATGTTACATGTATCTTTGTCAAAAGATTTCTTTTTTTCTTCGCTACACATTATACACAGTCACAGTTGTGACCTAAACCTTTTTCTGTGTTTCAATGTACTCTCTTACAATATTTATACATTTACATATACATACATTCACACACACACATGTTAGTGCTATTATTTATAGGATTAACCCTGAGAAGTGTTCTTTGCATTTGAAATTGGTTCTTTGGGCTTTAAAAAGGTTCCTAGAATGTGGACAAAACAGAAACTTTTAATTTATAGTGAGCAACCTATAGTAAGCAAAATACCAACAGATCAAGACAACCTGAACTCATCCTGTGTTGTTGTATGCAGCAGGAGTCCTTTAAAACACATGAACCCATTGGTATTTCACAAATCTGGTACCATCAAGGTCATTTATGGAGCCTGTTATGGACCTAAATAAATTAAGGTTGTTTCTGGAACCTTCATGTAATGTTTCTTTTAGAAAGCAAAAAAGTTGTCCCTAAGGCATTGATTGAAGAACCACTTTGGCACCTTTATTTTTAAGAGTGTGTTTAGTGTTGCTGATCTAACATCCTAGGTCTAAATTAAGTTTGCACTTTCTCCCTATTTTCGTGTTAGTTTTCTCCCTGAACATGTGAAAGTTAGCATGCTCTGTGTGCCCCTTGTCCAGGGCTAGCCTCTGCTTTGCACCTAAAGTTGCCAAGATAGGCTCCTAAGACCTGAAGTTGAATCAAGCAGGTTTGAGAATGTTATATTATGTATTGAAATGGTCTATATTTCTATTCATAAAACACTTTAGGGTTTTGTTATTTTTACAATCAGGTCCATAAGTATTTGAACATTGATAAATGTCTGCCTTTTCTAAACAGCTCATACAATATTTTTGGTAAATCCCTTAAATTAAAGCTGAAAGTCTACACTTCAATCACATAATGATTGCTTTATTTCAAATCCACTGTGGTGGTGTACAGAGACAAAATTATGAAAATTGTGTCAGTGTCTAGATACGTATGGACCTGACTGTACTTTGCACAAGATTGTGGGAGGTGGAAGGGGAATGTGGGTATCTTGGGTGGCTAGGATGAAAATGGTTTTGTTGTATTGATGTGTAAAAAAGTTCTGTTTTTGAAGTTAGAACATGAATGAGGTTTTATAAGTTTTTCATAGTAATTGTTTTTAGTATGTTATTTTTGTTACAGTGATAAAATATAGTAATAGCTGATTAAAAAGAAACTTAGTGAAAGTTTGATGTGGTTAAAATTTACTGTTAAATTTAACTATTAACAATTGCTTTACATGTTTGATATTTTTTTGTAAAATAAACTGAACTTTTTCTACAGTCAATAGAATGTAATCAATAATGTTATAGTACAAACTCCAGTGGCACTAGGCCTTACTGCTGTGTAATGCCAGGATTATCACATTCAATCTGCATTCTTATAAGATAAGTATTTTGACAGCATAAAGAAGTTCATATTCCACTGACCAAATAAAACATTGTTTCTTATTTAATAGTTCCAGGGTCAAGTGTACAAAAGATTTGTCAGTTAAACTGCTGATATGTCTAATGCAAATTTTCTTTATAATATTTTCCTTGTATTCCAGGTTCATTTAATAGTATCAGTTTTATTTTATGCTTCTCAGCCTCTAACAGGATCACCTTGGCAGGCATTATAAACAGTAAGTCCTATATTATCATGCTTTAGACTTTTTCACATGTCCAAGTAGTGGCTTTAAGAAAAGATATACAGCTACCTAAGTGTCTGGATGGTATTATGACCTTGTAGAATCAAATAAGATACTGTAGACAGAAATTTAAAATGAAATAAAGAAAAAGGTGTGTATTTAGGTTAGACTTCAATGTTATTATTGATGGAACCTCCTAAACAAACAGAATAGAAAGCCTTGTAATTAAATTAATATTTTATGAAAACTGCATAACAGGCCTTTGAAAAAGTGAGAAGATAATGACAATGATGGCTTTAAGTATTTAACAGGTGTAATCCTATCCAGTATAAAACTCATCTCACCAACAACAGACACAAGACACATTTCTGCTCTTACTGATCATCAGAAAAAGGCAGGGTGAAAATAATCATGGAAAACAACACACACTCACCAGGTTCACCAGATTTTTCAAATAAAAAACTTGGTGATAATAACACAGAATCACAGTGGTTGGCACTGCATAGTGTAAAAAAGAAGACTGTCAGCAGAAAACGGTTAGGGGATGGCAAACCCATATACTGATATATGTGCAAAAAAAAATAAACACGTCTTGACAGACAGGTGTCCACAACTGAACTGACTAGCATTGTGATGACTGTTCTATTTATATGGAGTACACAGGAAGAGGAGGGATGTCATTGACCGTAAGTGAGGTCATCAGAAGGAGCGTTCTGGGAGGCAGAAGTGATGTCGTCAGGAGGCAGGATTTGTAGTCCGGAGACGACCTTACTGGGAGGGTTCTTTGGCTGGTCTGCAGAGGGTTAAAGGGAGAAAGCATCAGATGACATTGCCAACCCCTTGTTCGGCTGATAAGTAACATTATTTGAGTCCGTAAACTGTCTCCCATGTGCACGTGTATGAGAAAAGTCATGACTCACAAGTCCTGTTTTGCACATTTGCACATTTTATTAATGTCTGCATGGGCTATTCTCTGAGGAGTCTGTTTACTTTCACATCCTAAAGATCTGCAGGGCAGGTTGATTCTTGACTGTAAATTAACCGGTTAAGTGTATGAGTATCCAGTGATGATGCACTTCCCTGTACAGGGCTGGTTCCTAATTTTCACCTAATGCTGACAGCCCACCTTCTTCCATGGAATCAGCAGGTTTGGAGAATGAATAAATTACATCTTGAGTTTATTAAAATGCAGGACTGCAACTTGGTCCATTGAGTTGTAAAGCTGTCCACTGGTATGGTAGGTTAGGTGACAACAGAAACATCGGAGTGAAAGTGGGTATGAACTCTGAAATTATATACATTATAAGGGAAGCATGACTACTAACTTTTTAAAAACAGGAACACTCTTAACATTTTCCGGAATTTGAATGAGATACCAAGGCTCATTTAAGTTCTGTACTCAAAACTGGGCTGTCCTAGTAACACCTCACCACTCATAAATTTATGGCAGGATCTGTTATGTATGTAAATGAGCAAGGATCCTGATACTGTCGCATACTGTAAGTGTAAATAAGTGTAAATAACAGAAATAAGGGAAAACTCTATACATACACAGATACAAAAGACTAGACATAAAAAGCATTCAAGCCATATGCTGAATGAAACATCCATCCAGCCATCCATTTTCCAACCCGCTGAATCCGAACACAGGGTCACGGGGGTCTGCTGGAGCCAATCCCAGCCAACACAGGGCACAAGGCAGGAAACAATCCCGGGCAGGGTGCCAACCCACCGCAGGACACACACAAACACCAAGCACACACTAGGGCCAATTTAGAATCGCCAATCCACCTAACCTGCATGTCTTTGGACTGTGGGAGGAAACCGGAGCGCCCGGAGGAAACCCACGCAGACACGGGGAGAACATGCAAACTCCACGCAGGGAGGACCCGGGAAGCGAACCCAGGTCCCCAGATCTCCCAACTGCGAGGCAGCAGCGCTACCCACTGCGCCACCGTGCCGCCCTGAATGAAACAGTTTTAAAGAATTTACATTTAAATTGGAAAATTTAAAATGGAAAATTTACAAACAATACAAGAAGACATGCGAAAAGACATGTGCTGAAAACATCAATGCTATTCAATCAATTTTATGTTTTGAAACATCATTGCATATACAGCATATACAGCATATGCTGCATTCTGTAGTATGTATAATTTATTGTCAGTGTTCTGGGGAATCATGCAATTAATAATTTCATTGTACTATGTACACAATGTTCCATGTACCAATAACAAAAAACTTGAACTTTATTCAGTATATACTCTTTATATCTTTTATTAACAAAAGTGGTGTGCAAAGTCAAAATAAAGCATTTTCTATAGATATTTAACTGAAGAAGAAAAACTTAGAAGTTAGTGTTTGCATAAGTATTCAAGCTCTATACATTACTTTGTTGAGATCCCTTTTGTTGCAATAACAGCCTTAATTATTTTGGCATCAGTTTTTCTCATTGTTCAGGAGTGAGTCTTCCCCATTGTTCTTGGCAGAATTTACAGAGATCCTCTAGTTTGGTGGGGTGGTGTTATGCTTAGGGTCATTGTCATGCTAAAGGATGCATCTTCTCCCAAGCTATAGATTAATAGCAGACTGGAACAAGTTCTCCTGCAATATTGTACGGAATTTGTGTCTTTCCACTGTCCCTTCAACTATGACAAGATTCCCAGTCCCAGCATATGAAAAGCATCCCCATAGTATGATGCTGCCACCACCATATTTCACCATAGGTTTGGTGCTTCTTGAGGCATGCACAGTGTTAGTTTTACGTTACATATACCTCTTTGAGTCTGATTTCTGTGATAAACCTTCCACTTTCTGATGATGGGTCCAACAGTGTTTAACAGGACATTCAAACTCTTTGATATTTTTGTAGCCATCCCTGCCTTGTACATTTCAATGACTTTGTTTCTCACATCATCAGAATGCTCCTGTGTCTTCATTTTGCAGTGATTGTCCAACTAAGACTATGGCCTTACAAAGAGTGCTTTTTATATCCAGAGATATTAAGGACTCGCAAGTAGTACTTAATTATGTTTAATTATGACTGTCAAGTGGCTGTCATCTTTGTATTATTTGTGATTCATTTGTCATTTGTGTAAACCTGGAGCTTCCAAAGCACAGAGGTTTAAATACATAAGTAAAAGTAACTTTTGAGTTTTTCATCTTCAGAGTTCACATTAAAAATACAGAATGGATAAATATGTGTACAAATCTTTTGTTATGCAGAAAATTATGATGACTTTCAAGGGGATTGAATACTTTTGCATGCCACTGTAAAAGGAAACCAAATGGTAACATCATTGTTAGCTGGGCAAACCACAATGTTATCGGAAGGATATCCATTGGTTAGTAAACATATATCTTGCCACATCACAGGAAACCGAATTCCCCAGTATTAATGTCATAACATTTCAATGAAATATATTAAGATATCCATAGATTAAAAAAGGACTTTGATGTTGAGCTTCTAAAACTTTATCAAAAAATATGATCTCAAATTGAGTAGTATGAACAATAAGAACAGTTCAAATGGTTTTAAATAAAAACTGGGTGTCATCCCACATCAGTAACATCTCCCTGACTGCATATTTTCACCTGCGTAACATTAATTGTATTCGCCCCTCCCTCACTCCCCACACCACTGCTATCCTTGTTCATAGCCTTGTCACTTCTTGTCTGGATTATTATAATTCCTTTTTTTTTGGTCTTTCTCACAAATCTCTTTATAAGCTTCAACTGGTCCAGAATTCAACTGCCTGCATCATTACTAGAACCCCCTCTATTCACCGTATCACTCCTGTCTTGCAGCAGCTTCACTGGCTTCAAGTTAAGTTCAGCATTCAATTCAAAATTCCTCTGTTAACTTTTAAGGATATCCACAACCTTGCCCCTCCATATCTGTCCAACCTCCTCCATGTTACCATTCCCTCCCGCACCCTTATATCCTCTGCTCCCCAGCTCTGGAACTCATTACCATCTGAGCTTAGAAATTCTGAATCATTCTCACTTTTCAAATCTAAACTTAAAACTCATCTGTTTAAGACTGCTTTTTCTCTTTGACTACAATTGCTCTGTCTGATTTTAAATTTTGTATTTTAGTTTTGTTTATAATGCGTGTTTCATCTATTGTTCGGTGCCCTTGAGTGTTTTAGAAAGGCGCCTAGGAATAAATAAAATGCATTATTATTATTAATTATTATTATTATTATTAACAGGCAACAATTAATCCAATGAAAAGTACACAGTACATGAAAACCAGCATTCATATTAGTGTAGCGATATTGCATGATATTTACATTTGCCGATATTTTAAAGTGGGGCGGCACGGTGGCGCAGTGGGTAGCGCTGCTGCCTCGCAGTTGGGAGATCTGGGGACCCGGGTTCACTTCCCGGGTCCTCCCTCTGTGGAGTTTGCATGTTCTCCCCGTGTCTGCGTGGGTTTCCTCCGGGCGCTCCGGTTTCCTCCCATAGTCCAAAGACATGCAGGTTAGGTGGATTGGCGATTCTAAATTGGCCCTAGTGTGTGCTTGGTGTGTGGGTGTGTTTGTGTGTGTCCTGCGGTGGGTTGGCACCCTGCCCAGGATTGGTTCCTGCCTTGTGCCCTGTGTTGGCTGGGATTGGCTCCAGCAGACCCCCGTGACTCTGTGTTCGGATTCAGCGGGTTGGAAAATGGATGGATGGATGGATGGATGGATATTTTAAAGTGCACTGAAGTCATTTTTGATTATACCATAATCAACAAATAAAGTTACCGTTACGTTGGCAGGTGGGACAAACCTACCAGTAAAAATGTTACACAATGATTTGATTTAGGAACAGCGTGCTTTTTAACAGATATTCTGGCTCGGAAGTCCAGATCACTTAAGATTTAATGGATAAACGTGTTACGTAAGAACCCGTAATGACTCAACATCCAATATCTGGAGCCAAAATGTCTGCCGCATTCGACCAGTTTCCCGGAAATAACTGTCCAGGTCCGCAACCCGGAAGAGGACGCGATAACGAGGCTTTATCAACAAAATCATCAACAAGACGAATGAGAGAGGCTGTCAAAGCAATGGGTGCGAGAACTGTGCCTGAAAGTTCCTGTTTTACGTAGACAAGCGGGCTGTAGTTTTTCACGGCATGTGTCCTCTTCGAATTATTTAATGGTTAGTCTTAATTATAGGTTTTATTCGGCGCTTTAGTAAACGTTAATATGCTGTTTAGTTTAACTTGCAACTAATTCTATACCAAGTTATTATATTTATAATCCTGTATGTTTTGTGACAAACCGTAAGTGTTTATTGAAGTTGACATCGGTGATGTCGAGAACGGCTAAATATCAGATGAGCTTTATTGTTTGCTTCAAGGAACTTAAACTCCTTTATTTTTCTATTTCTAAGTGGTTGGAAAGTTGTTGATTCGTAACAAAGCAACCAGCGTATTGTTTCCGACAAAATTTAAAAATCACAGGTGTGTATCACATAGAATTCGCTTCAAGCATCTCTGGAATTTCGCTACATCATGTAATCACTTGTCTACCGTTATTAAAATTGTGATTTATTATCGTAAAAGTATATATTGAACTACGGTCTTATTTACGTTCATTCTAAGTAGTAAAATTGCACAGTCAAGTGTAGGCTCAAAATGCACATTATGAACACAATTATTTAATCAAAGTTGTTCTTCCCATCCGTTTCAACAGCTTAAATCTTCAACATTTACAAGAAATTGTGAGAATCACTTTCCAACATGGCACAACAGCGAGGAGTCAATAGCCTGCACTTCAATCAAGACCAGAGTGAGTGACTGTGCATTTCAGATGTTTTTGGGTTAAATGGAATGATTTTCTAAACGGTTCTCTGTTGTTTTGTCGTCCGTTTTATGTACAGTACAGTGTTGTCATTCATTACAAAAACAGATTTCATAACTGTAGTTGACATAATTTTTCCAAGTACGTTCCTGCCTCGTGTATATTAAGTATTGACTGCCACATATAAAACACTTCTTGTACATGTGTTTGTCTCAAGTGAGAGGTTAGTGAGGTTTTTTTTTTTACAATTTTGATAATATATATTTATTACAAATATTTTTAAAAATTTGGTTTAATGTAATACAAGGTAGCATGGTGGTGTATTGGTAGTGCTGTTGCCTCACAGGTCAAATCTGGATGTTGTCCATGTGCAGTTTTGAGTTTGCACATTTTCCCAATGTCTGTGTTTGTTTTCCTATGACATAGTCAAAGATATATGCGATAGGTTAATTGGCCTTTCAGAACTGTGCGGCTGTACATGAGAGCAAACTGACACCCTGCCGGTGGCTTTCTTGCTTCAAATGCCACCAACATCACCTCCAGCTACCCTTGATCTTGCACTGTAACCAATGGTTTTGAGAAGTTATGTCAATGCAATAAAATATCAGTTCCGAAATACAGGGTGAGTCAAAATTATGTTAACACTAATGGATTATTTTTATCTCGACCACACCTTTCCAAGTAGCCTCCACCCTCCCCTGATTTGACACCCTGTGATTTCTGGTTATGGGGTATGGTGAAAAAGCAGGAAAGTTCGTGATATCAATGATCTGAAGGACAGAATATGGACTGTGGTGTCATCTATTCCCTGCGAAATGTGTGTCCAAGCTTTAAATAGTACTGTTACTCGTTGGTTTTTGTGTGTTGGACATGATGGTGAACAGGTAGAGACATTCCTGTGAATCATCTTGCATATATGAAGTATGTTTTTTAAATAAATTGCTTCCGCCACTCAAATGTTAATATACTTTTGGCTTACCCTGTATACATTTAAAATCTTGTTCTTGGTCTTGTTAAACAAGTGCTTTGTGTTCGGTGAAAAGCGACTTATACTCTAATCTAATTGAGTGTGTTCAGCATTGGGATATCCTGTGCAGTTTTCTTCATTTTCGCATCTCTCCCCAGCTGCTGGTTCTGGATCCAAAGAAGTCCAAAGTTTCTTTAATTTTTTTTCTTTTTCAAATTATGTATGTTAAGAATATATAAATGGATAAAGTAAATACAAGGTGTGGCCTGTAGATGGTACACCAGCTTCCCAAACCTGACACAGATGCAGACACAAATTCCAAACTCTTTTCAACCATTTCCCACAGCACAGTACAATAAGAAGACACACAGCAATGCTTTTTTTTTCTTCTTTCTCTCTCTGTCTGTCTCTATCCTTCCATCTCTATTTCTCCTCCTGCAAGCTTTGTCCCTCTACTTCCCCCGACTCTGGCTCCTGGAGCAGTGGCAGCTGGTTCCTTTTATCCTGCACCCAGGAGCACTTCCAGGGGCACATTAGCATGGTCCAAAAGCACTTCTGGGTGAGATGGAAACCCGACAAAATAGGGCTCAACTATCCCTGCAGGACCCCCTGGCGGCACTCTTGGAACCCAACAGGGCTGTGGTGAACTCCAGCTCCCATGAAGCCCTGTGGGTATCCAAGGCTGTGTTGCAACCTAGTGGGGGCTGCCATCTATTGCTCCGGGGGAGGTAATGCCCTATGTCTGCTCTCTTCCCTGGTTCTTCCACTCAATAGGCATCCCAGCCAGGTAAGGGCCTTGGCCGTCCGCCAAAGAGGGTGAATCAAAAGGTAAAAGTAATTTGAAAATTATGTGGTAATTGTAATGGATAGAAGCTGACACAGTACAAAATGTTTGCAGTGGCTTATGGGTAGTTTGAACACACACGGTGCAGAACTCTGCTGTTAATCTAGTTGAAGCCAATTTCAAATGAACATGGATGCTCTGCTGCAGGATTTTACCATTGTTGAGACTTCTTTGGACAGAGAGTGAAATCTGCTGCAATTCACCGAAGGATGTTGACTCTCTAAGGAAGTGAAATCGGCATGATTCAATGAAAAGTTTATTGGGTAGAAAGGTTTACAAGTGTAACCGACAAAGCTCGATCTGGTCAAACACTGTGCACATAATCCCACATCAACATGGTGAATGCCTTTGTCATAGAAGACCGACAGATTGTGTAGTCCACTGTTACTGCACATTTGGATATTAGCTACTGTATGGATCTGCACATGCCATAGTGTGTGATGACTTTTGAGTACTGTAAAGTTTGTGCAAGATGGGTACCCAAACAGCTTGCTGATCACAAGTCAACATCCTTATGTGAATTTTAGCAAGGTTTACTACCTCTACTCAAAGAAATCTCACTATAGGGTATTCAACAATGGTCTAATCCCGCATTGGATTATTATTTTGACCTTGGCTTCAATTAGACCAATAGCAGAGGGCTATGCTGTGCATTTTTGAACAACCCATAAGTCATCACAAACATTTTGTATTGCGTCAGCTTCTATCCAATGAAGTTACTGCATAATTTTCAAATTTCCTTTATTTGTTGATTTACCCCCATACTGAAAAATAGCACTAAATAGGTATACTTTCTGCTACATAGCACTTAATTTTCAGTTAAGCTTATAGCACAGAATTAAAAAATATATTTGACAAAATTGTGCTTAAAGTAGTGAAAACTAAGCATTCATTGTTCCCTACATTGCTGGATAGCCTTATTCATTATTAGTTAACTGTTAGTTAACTTATTAGTTCTGACTTCATCCAAAATCTGTAAGCCAAGAAACTTCAAGCTACTCACAGTTTCACAATATTATTTCAATATATTATACATTCGATATCTCCTTAAGTACATTATGGGTTATTTGGCAGTATTTAAGGATAGTATTTAAGGCAGTATCTCTGCAACATCGCATGGACATCAGGGACAGTGCCTCTGGATTGGCAGACCGGGGTGGTGGTCCCCCTCTTTAAGAAGGGGGACTGGAGGGTGTGTTCCAACTACAGAGGGATCACACTCCTCAGCCTTCCTAGGAAAAGTCTATTCAGGGGTTCTGGAGAGGAGGGTCTGTCAGGATAGTCGAGCCTCGGATTCAGGAGGAACAGTGTGGTTTTCATCCTGGTTGCGGAACAGTGGACCAGCTCTACACCCTTAGCAGGGTCCTGGAGGGTGCATGGGAGTTTGTCCAACCAGTCTACATGTGTTTTGTGGACTTGGAAAAGGCATTCGACCGTGTCCCTTGGGGAATCCTGTGGGGGGTACTCTGAGAGTATGGGGTACCGGACCTCCTGATAAGGGCTGTTCGGTCCCTGTACGATCGGTGCCAGAGCTTGGTTCGCATTGCCGGCAGTAAGTCAAACCCGTTTCCAGTGAGAGTTGGACTCCGCCAGGGCTGCCCTTTGTCACCAATTCTGTTCATAACTTTTATGGACAGAATTTCTAGGCGCAGCCAGGGCATTGAGGGTGGTCTGGTTTGGCGGACTCAGGATTGGGTCACTGCTTTTTGCAAATGATGTTGTCCTGTTTGCTTCATCAGGCTGTGATCTTCAGCTCTCTCTGGATCGGTTCACAGCTGAGTGTGAAGAAGCTGGGATGGGAATCAGCACCTCCAAATCCGAGACCATGGTCCTCATCCGGAAAAGGGTGGAGTGCCCTCTCAGGGTTGGTAGCGAGATCCTGCCCCAAGTGGAGGAGTTCAAGTATCTCGGGATCTTATTCACGAGTGAGGGAAGAATGGAGCGTGAGATCGGCAGGCGGATCGGTGCGGCATCCGCAGTAATGCGGGCTCTGCATCGGTCTGTCGTGGTGAAAAAGGAGCTGAGCCGCAAGGCTCAGCTCTCAATTTACCAGTCGATCTGTGTTCCTACCCTCACCTATGGTCATGAGCTATGGGTAGTGACCGAAAGAACGAGATCGCGAATAGAAACGGCTGAAATGAGTTTCCTCCGTAGGGTGTCTGGGCTTTCCCTTAAAGATAGGGTGAGAAGCTCAGTCATCCGGGAGGGGCTCAGAGTAGTGCCGCTGCTCCTCCGCATCGAGAGGAGTCAGATGAGGTGGCTCGGGCATCTGATCAGGATGCCTCCCTGGTGAGGTGTTCCGGGCACGTCTAACCAGGAGGAGGCCCAGGGGAAGGCCCAGGACACGCTGGAGAGACTATGTCTCTCGGCTGGCCTGGGAACGCCTTGGGATTCTCCCGGAAGAGCTAGAAGAAGTGGCCGGAGAGAGGGAAGTCTGGGCATCTCTGCTCAAGCTGCTGCCCCCGCGACCCGACCTCGGATAAGCGGAAGAGAATGGATGGATGGATGGATGGATTTAAGGATAGTTTTTTTGTGTGTTAAATCCCTTGTCTAGTTTTTTATGCATTATTGAAAACAATAATAAGATAATGAATGTGAGCCAATTTTCATGTACCAGATTGAAATACATACATAAGGAAATGTATTCATAACAGCTTCTATTTCATTTTACTGGTCTATACGGTTTTCTTTCCAAATATTATTGGAAAAATAAAAACAGGTTTGTGTGAATGCAATTCAATTTTGTTCTTCGCAGGCTGTTTTTGTTGTGCCATGGAAACTGGTGTTAGAATCTACAATGTGGAGCCACTTATGGAGAAAGGCCACCTTGGTAACGTTGCAATAATTGATTTTTTATCTTTTCATGGTTTGTTCTATTACCAGGTTGTGTCATCAGTCATGGTTTGCCAGAGAAGTGACTGAAGACACTTTGTTGCTAGTTGTAAATTCTGGAAGATGCACTTATAGAAATAGCTATTACAGACCCCATTAACCTGGTAACGATGAGTGAAAAAGGTTATAAAAAAAATCACTTTTTGGTGAATTACCTTAATCTCACACAGAAAACACTGACAGAAATTCATCTATTAACTTAATTAAATTTATTCTGAGAAAAAAATTATTCCTTATCAAAAAATAATTATTTTTAACAAAACCACATGTGCCATGATTATTGGCTCCACTGCATTTAATACTTTGTACATCCTGCCTCTGCCAATACAATAGCAGTGAATCTTCTCCTATAAAATCTTATAAGGTTGGAGAATATATAGCAGAGAATCTGAGAACATTCCTCTTTACAGAATGTCTCCAGATCATCAAGGATCCTAGGGTCATCTCGTGTACTCTCCAATTCAGCTCACCCCACAGAATTTCAATGGGGTTAAGTTCTGATGACAAAGACTGCTATGGCAGAAGCTTGATCTTGTGTTCCTTTTGCCATTTTTTTGTTGATTTGGACATATGTTTTGGATCATTGCCCTGCTAGAAGTTCTAACAATGGCCCAGTTTTAGTTTCTTGGCAGAGGCAGACAGATTTAAACTTAAAATCTGATTGTTTTTCAAAGAGTAATAATAATTCTTTACATTCTGTACATGATGGCATGAACCCTTACAAAGTTTTTATCAAAAAGCTCAATTTTAATTTCATCTGACCATAGAACATGGTTTCAATAAAAGTTCCAGTAGTGTTTAGCAAATTCCTGGCACTTACATTTGAGGTTAAATTACAGAAAAGTAGTATGAAAGTAGTATCTAGTATGTCTTCCAAATAATCTGTTGGCATAGAGGTGGTGTCCTAAGGTAGCTGTGGAAACTTGGTGACTCCAAGATGCTACTTTTTTCTGTAACAATTTGTTTATTTGATTATTACCCTAAGTGTAGATACAGGCATTTTCAGGCAAGTAGATTTTTTATTATTATTTTTATATAGCCATTCCCTGAGTTATGAAGGTAAACACACGTCTTTCATTTGAATTACGTGTTCTCTTGTCTTTCCCATGTTGATGAATGAGTAAGTGTATTTGGCCCCTCTGCCACCTCATATTATACTTCAGTAAAACAGGAAGTCCTGGATTACTGCTTGAAAGTTTCTACACATTCTGATCAATTTCAAAAAGTCAGATATAAATGGAAAAATGCTTCAGTTACAGTTTGTTCATAAGAATTTCTAGGGGTGCCAATAGTCATGGCACATGTGGTTTTGTTAAAAATAAATATTTCTTGATCGGGAATTATTTACTTCAATTAAAGGTTGGATTTCTCTAATTTTTTTCAGTGTGAGATTCAGGTAATTCGACAAAAGATGAAAAATACTACCCTTTTTACTCATCTTTACTGGGGTGCCAATAATTATGGAGGGGACTGTATTTGTTAGAATGATTATATCTATAAATTTCAACATTTCAACATATCAACATTATTTATATATGAATGACTTGTTGTAATGCACATTAACTGTAGTTTATATACAAATCTTTTTATTACCAGTTCAATTTGATTTATTGAATTTCCTTACACTTAATTTTAGACCATGAGCAGGTTGGAAGTGTAGGTCTGGTTGAGATGCTTCATCGGTCAAATCTGCTTGCCATTGTTGGTGGTGGCAGCAATCCCAAGTTCTCTGAAATTTCAGGTACATCCTTCTGGTTTTCTAATTATTTGCATTTTTAATCTCTGAACTGTAGATATATTTTGGGGTTCATTGCAAACAGATTTTTTTGTTCTTCTTAGTGTTGATATGGGATGATGCCAGAGAAAGCAAAGATTCAAAAGACAAGCTGGTTCTGGAATTCACATTCACCAAGCCAGTGTTAGCAGTTCGAATCAGATACGACAAGTATGTTAAGCTGTGAACTGACTTTGCTATACCTACTTTCTAGTTTGGTACACTACGCTCTGTGGTTGCGGGAAGTCATGGCGCTATTAGATACTTTAAAGCACAAACTGTTTGTTTTTTGTTTCCAAGTGTATTGGCACATTTATGTCTCTTAAATCTAAACTTTTGTAAAGTAATAATTTCTTATTTTTAATGAGAGTCCTTTAGAAATGTAAGCATGCATTGAAATTTACAAACATATGTTGATATAATATTTACTCAACACAAGTTTCAAATTTTCTAAACATTTTTGCAATATTTTTTATTTTCTTCAGGATCATCATTGTTTTGCGAAGCAGAATATATGTTTATACCTTTCCAGACAACCCTTCAAAACTTTTTGAATTTGATACAAGAGATAATCCTAAAGGTTGGTGGTTAATACAAATATGTTTCTTATAATCATCTTAAATTATGCTGTTTACATCACAGATACAAAACTTAGAGATGTAATTTTAATTCCAATGGTTTTCCAACAGGTTTGTGTGATCTCTGTCCTAGTTTGGAGAAGCAGCTTCTTGTCTTTCCTGGACACAAATGTGGAAGCCTTCAGCTTGTGGTACAGACTATTCCTATTCCTTAAACAAAATAATTTTGACTTTTAAGTTAATCTATTTTTGTCTTTTGTAATATCATTTTCTTTTAATTGTTAATTCTGTCAATTCCACTATATATTTCTTGAAGATAGGACTTTAGAGCAAGATATTTTAAAATCTGTATACAGGTTAAATCCCGTTATAGCAAATACCGAAGTAACGAAAATTTCAGAATAATGAATAATTTTTGTGGGCCCGGACATCATGTTAAACAAATCCCATTTTAATGAAATGTAAATCTCAGTGTAACAAACATTTTTTCAACCAAAAATGACCACCAAAAATAATAATGTGATGCAAAAAATAGTTAATGCCACTCCTATAGTTTCAGTATCAAGTCTCGGGAATTCTGCAACAGGTTGTCTTAAAGAGAGAAACCGTCTGTTGCGAAATTTCCAGTCTCGGGCAAGCTTGGTGATCGTGTAGGCGTGACATCATACACTTAGCCAAATTTTGAGTCAGTGCTCCACCGTGTGTCCGCATGGGTAGCTGTTTTGTGTGTGGATACACACATAGTGCTTCTCAAAGTTTTCTTTGAGATGAACAAAAAAGTGAGAAACTGCATCAATTTACGCTGAAAGAAAAATTTAACAATCCTGGAAAAAGTTGATTCCGGAATAAAGAAAAATGACATGGTGAAAGAATTTTGAAATCGCATCTAATGACTCATTTTCATACTGTATTTCCATTAAAAAAATGCATCTAACATCTGGTTTTCATTCTGTGTCAATATCTGTATTTCTATTATAAAAAAAAATTACATCTAACGTCTTGTTTTCATTCTTTGTTCATACCTCTATTTCTAATAAAAAAAGTTACATCTAATGTCTCATTTTGAAATAAAATATTTTTTGCAGTTTAAGAAGCATTTTTTTATACAGGTATTGTCAAGCTTGGGTCATAGAGTTGCACGAGAGACAGGAAGATGAGTCCAGGTTTTCAAGGAAAATACAAGTACTTCATTACTACATAGAGAAGGCAGGTACAGTCTCAAGGCTTCATTGAGAATAGGAGCTGTTAGGAGCTACAGCACTGAGATTGTCCTGCTTTAGCTCCCATCTTCAGATTAGAAGAAAACCAGCGGGCTCTGTATCACCTCTATGGCAGACGTGATCTGGAGAAGACAGATCAGGAGAGTGTGAGGAAGAGCAGATCAAAGTCTGGTGTTAAATATTAAGCATGGTAGTGGTAACCCTGATCCTGCAGAGGACAACCAATTGCTTAGCCCTTGGGTTTCTGTAAACCAGACGCAACAGAGCAGCTACAGAGCTGTCCTTGTGTTGCCGCCGTTAGACGTGGCGAATCGCTGGCAGTCCCTGTCAGGATGCTGTGCGTATTTTCCCTATATTCGTTATAATGAAAATTCCATTTTAATTAAATATTTTTAAGGTCCTTTGAGTTTTGTTATAACCGTGATTCCACCTTTATTAATTAAAATATGCATTTGGTTTTTTGGTGTTTTATATGTAATGAGATAATATAGTTAAAAGGGTCTATTTTTACTTTCTCGTATATATAGTATAGAAAACGTATAGGAATCGTAGAAAAATTCAACCTCAAGATTTTGATGAATCTTGACGTTTTAGACCTTCCTGAGTCCGAAAATACCATTTTTTAAATTATGCCTGTCTGTGTCTAAACACGATAACTCAAAAATGCTTTGACCTAGGTTAATGAGATTTTGAACACCTGCTTTATATCAAAAATATGGAAACCTGTAAACTTTTGGGCCACTTCTGTACTTTAACTGAATACTTTCGTGAATTTTTAAGTAAACTATGGTTCTGATAGCTCATTCAAATTTTGTATAGATATTTATAATGATAAAAAATAATAATGTGATGCAAAAAATACTTGATGCCACTCCTATAGTTTCAGTGCAGAATCTCGGGAATTCTGCAACAGGTTGTTTTAAAGACAGAAACAGTCTGTTGCAAAATTTCCGGTCTTGGGCAGGCTTGATGAGAAAAATTACTCCACTGGAAGTAGTATTTTATTTAAACAACCATCCGAATTTTTTGTATCATGGAAATATAAATGTGTACACAATATTAAAAACACATTCTTTCAATAACTGTTACTCATTTTATTTTAATTTATACATCATCAGTTTAACAATAATATGCAAACATTGAACGTGCCATGTAAATATAAAGATGTAATGGAAACAATATGCTGCTATGTCCCTGTCATGCTTCTGGTATTTATTTTTTTTTTTATTTCCGCCATCATTATAATAATTAAATGTAGCTTAATGCAGTTTTACCTATAGTAATTTATTGTAACAAATATTATATAATACTAACACTTTTTCTATGTTTTTAGGCGAGTATAACTCTTTTTACTTTACACGTAATCTAGATAATGCATATGTCATCATGGAAAAAATTCCACCATAGTTTTCGACCTCCCTAAGTGCAACAAATATCATTTTAATAGTTTAATAGTTTAAAAGTTTGATTATAAATAGAGAGAAATGATTGAGTATGTAAATTATCAAGTAGTTATAATGAGAAACAAAGACATATGATATTTGAGAAATATTGAGCAACTGGAAGTGGTTCTGATGACCTTTTCCTTTATCTCAGTATACGAGAAAGTCGAGGGGAGCACACTCACGATTTTTTTATGTTTCTGTATTGTAGGGATGTGATTCTATAGTCTTTGCTTCATGGTTCAGTTGAATTCCTTTACTGAGGAGAAATATTTCACATCTAATAAAGCAACCTTCTTACATTAATATTAAACAAAATGGTACATCTCATAGCTAGTATATGTTACTTTCATTGTAAAATATGTATGTCAAAGTCATATAAATATTTTCATGTTGTGAAGACATGCCTGTTACCTTACTGATGCTTTAAGCAGATTTACTTTGAATCAGTATAAGACATTTCAGTATGACAAAAATTCAGTGTGTAAGTAGGTGATGTGGTTGGGAGCATCCCAAAAAAAACCTCATAATAAGCATACTTGTATCTGAATAACCTTTGATCATATGTTATGCCTGGAGGAAACAATCAAGTTGGGTGGGCTTGATGTGTAAATCTAGCAAGATTTCAACCTTAAATTACATGATCAAATACTAAGAATTTTGCAAGAGAACTCTTAATTGGTTACACTTCACTGATTAATAAAAACCCAGTCCTGCTAATACAACTATGTTATGTAGAGTTGGAAAGATGCTTTTATATCCTGTCTCACTGTAATAAAGTATACCTAAGCCATTGAGAAATTACTTCTAATTTTACTTAATTTTGGGAGATATGGTAAAACTATGAGTAATTTTATAAATACAACCTTAAAAAACAAGACAATGTAAAGCATTTTCCAATGTAGTAAGGAAATGTTATTATTTGAAAAACATAAATTGAATTTATAGTCTGTGTTAAGTGATATGATGCATTTTTGGTACTATATATTATTTGTTTTTTTTTTCTGTGTATTCCAGGATCTTTCTAACACTAAACCAGGAACTTCATCTGCTCCATTCACTATCAATGCACACCAGAGTGAGATTGCTTGTGTGGCCTTGAATCAACAAGGCACTGTGGTGGCATCTGCCTCTAAAAAAGGAACACTTATCAGGCTGTTTGACACCCAGACTAAGGAGAAACTGGTGGAGCTCAGGAGAGGCACAGATCCTGCAACTCTGTACTGGTACTGAGTGAAATTACTATTATAAATTCATATATTTTAAAAATTCTATTTAAGGCTTAATTTTGTGCTTTGCATCTGGATTGCCTAGATGTACAGTGAAAATAATAATTTCAACTTCACCTGTTCTGACACAACGTTTTTTCTCGCTATGACACAGCAGGACTTTTATGGTGCAGTACCCAAAGTCCAAGCAAGTGTATCCTGTCAATAAAATATAACTGTGTAACAAAGCATAAATTATTTGCAATTATAGCAATATACAACCACACATTTACTTTTTTGGTGTGAGGGTGATAATTAATAATTTAGTTGCATACACTGTTATAATATTACATAATTTAACCTCTTTTTAAAATTAGAGTGATTTTTTTATGACAATCTAAGAATTGTTATCCTCATGAATTAAGATTTGCAACCAAAGTCAATCAATGTGTAATCAATTCCGTTTCCCACGTCTCATAAACAGCTATGTGGGAATAGCAAAACTATAAAGCTCATGAAGTGGTGAACTTGTAGGCATTCATACCATCGCAACAATTTTTTTACATCTTTGCTATAGACTCATTAAAGTTGTGCTGAAGAAACATAAGGTGATATTTAGAGATCACAGAAATGGTCGTAGGAATATAAACTAGATAATAAATATGGATTGTTTTAAAATGTCACAATTTTGAGATAGTGAAAAAATAGTGTATGTCTCAGTTTCATTGTTATACTGCATATTGAAGACTTGCATTACAGTAGTTACTAAAATGACAGCCATTTTTCAACTAAAGAAGTAAATATACGCAATTTGTTACTGTCTACTAGTTGGTGATTAATAATGATTAACTTTCAGAAGATAATTGTAATGAAGTGGGGAAACAGAATTATTGTATAATGGTTGTGTGTTGAGAACAAACACCAGCATCATTTTCTTTTTAGCAATCAATTGTAGTTGTATTTCCTTTCTGGTTTTTATTAATTTACTTATTTTTGGAAAATGTAGGCATTCAGTTACACTTGTTTAGACACACTGAGAATGATGTGTTCCTTAAGTAAGTTGTGTATCTACTCATGTACATACTCCGGGGAAAGCAGTTAATTCAGTGTGGCAAGAACACATGGATGGCCTTTAGCCTGCATGACATGTTCTAATAATGTTACTTGGAAAAGGGATCTACTCTCAGTGGGATGTACACTCGGTCATTCATGGTGCTGTATTGTGTGAAAACTTATTGAAGTATACACGCTTTTGATTTGTTGGTATACTTGTATACCCATTTCATTCTATACATATTTTAATACATTTTGTTATCTTGTTGAATGAGTATTTTAGTAATCCATCCAAAGCTGTCTGTTTTTAAGCATGGAAAAGAACCTTATGTCTAATGCATTCATCACAATACAATACAACTCATGAACTCAATACAATTCGTGAAGATAATTTCTATCCAAATACAAATGTGGGATTAATTGGTGACCATGCGTGGACTAGCATCCCATCCATGTTTGGTTCTTGTTTTGTCGCAAGGTTCACAGTATATACTGTATATGGATGAATGGGTGGGAGAAAAGCTGTATTGGTCCTTACTTGCCCAGTATCAAGTTTAGAAATGATCTGCAAAATGTTAAATATCTTGAGGGATGACACATAATTCTAGAACTCAAAACCAGTTAGCTGATAATATCATCATTTTTTAAATGATGAGATGAGCAGCACAAGAAAATCATGTTTCACTGAATAGATATTTTATAAAACATGGCACACCAAGTAAAAGTTACTTTCCATACTTCTATATAAATGGAAGTTTATGATGGGATAAAAAATTTGCTATTGAATTAAGTTCATATTTTGATTCTATAATGTTCAAAATGCAGAGAAAAGCTGATATAAGTGGGGTGACTGTATGTGTGTCTATGGAAGCCTATGTGCGATGATAACTTCTGAAAAACTGTACCTGTCTTTTTCAAACAAGTTGCATGATATTTGTCTTGTTACAAGCTCTGGGTTTGTTGTTGTTGGTCCAGTATGTATCCCCATATCCTTCAAAAATGGTTTGACCAGAGATAATTGACATCATAATCATTTAATATACATGCACACACACTTGGAGGAACATGCAAACATACACACATGCACATTCAAGCACTGCAATCACATTTATAAGTGAAGCTTAGCTGGATGATAGAGAAAAAAATGAATATACACACAAACACACCCACCACCAGATCTGTAAAGACTGATGTTGACAGAAGCATTAAGCCATCCCTTTACCAATCTGTAATCTGTCTGGTATGTAACCTTATATACATTTGACCCAATGTGCTTAGTTGTTCACTTGATTCAATTATTTAAGTTAATGTACTTGATTGTACAGTATGTTATTTTATGGTACAATTGGTTATATTGCATTGTAAAATCTTCTGTTCAGTTATTTTTTTCTGCAGCATCACTAAAGTGAAATTTACATTGAAATACTTATGGAGCATTTCATACCAGTTTATCCATACCAGTTTTTATTCTTATTCTTCTATCACTTATTTACATTGTACCGTTACTTCTTGAAGATTCTTGCAAAAATGCCAGATGATTTTGGAAATGTCAAAATAACACTCCTCTACTTAAACATACAATTAAGTGTTCTCCTTGTGTTCCGTTGGATTTTCAGTGAATACTTATTTCTACCAAAATTCCTTACAAATACAGTATACTGTACATGTTTCTTTAACATTTTATTGTCATAGAAAATGTGATTGGCAGTGTGTTTGCTTGATTGTGTTCAATAGTGGTTTGTCATCCATTATACAATAGATTTTCTTTTTTGATTGATGCTTAATTTTCTACAATTTTAATGCCTGCTTTCTGGGGTATATAATACGGTTTTATGCTTAAAGAATATAAAGCGGTCTGTAAGTTCAAATATTGTTCTTTTTGTATTTTTACAGCATCAATTTCAGCCATGATTCCTCTTTCCTGTGTGCCTCTAGTGATAAAGGCACAGTCCACATCTTTGCCTTAAAAGACACAAAGCTAAATCGAAGATCTGCGTATGTAATGAAGGCAATTTCTGTATTGTTGAATGTGCATGTCTGCTTCTGCATATTTGTAGTTGTATTAAATTCTTTTTAAAAAGTGACGAATGTATGTGCATTCTACATTGGCAGGTTAGCTCGCGTTGGGAAAGTGGGGCCAGTGATTGGCCAGTATGTGGATTCACAATGGAGTCTGGCTAGTTTCACTGTTCCGGCAGAATGTGCGTGTATCTGTGCATTTGGGAAGAATACCTCAAAGAATGTTAACTCAGTTATTGGTAAGGACATTTTCTTCACTACACTTTATTGGGCAGTATCCAATTTATGTACTACATTGCCATCAGTTTCTGTCTGCATAAGAAAGATTTGGCTTTGTACCATTTATTTCATTTCATTTTTAGTTGAATGTCCCACAAGTTTTTCATGAGTATTACCTTTTGAATCATCCTGTGTGTGTGTGTGTGTGTGTGTGTGTGTGTGTGTGTGTTGTGGGGAACAGCCCGGACACAGACAGGCAGACATGATGGTTTTACCACACATGTGTTTATTTACAATAATATTTACAGTGATAGTGCACAATCCAGTGCCAAAGTACCATTCACCCCTTCAAGTCCTCGGCCACACTCACAATGCCTTTCTCTCTGGTCCGCCTCCACTCCTCTCCTCCAAGCTTCGTCTTCTTCCTCCCGACTCTCGCCCCGACTGGAGGGAGGCGGCCCCTTTTATGCACACCCGGATGTGCTCCAGGTGCTCCCCGGCAATCTTCCACCGACACTCCCCAGTGTGGCGGAAGTGTCGGCTGTGTACCTGGAAGCACTCTGGGTGTCCCCTCTTCTCTTCCCCCCAGCACTTCCTGGTGTGGCGGAAGCGCTGGGGTCCAGGGTCCCCAAGGCATCAGGGCACCCCCTGGCGGTGGCCACGGGCCCCAATACAACCAGGGAGGACGCCCCCTTGTGTCCTGGAGGAGGCACAAGCCCTCCTCCACTCCTCCTGGGCGTCCCGGCCGGGCATGGACGCCCGCCGGGCACCACAGTGTGTATGTTTTTTGTGTTTGGGGGATTGTGGGGCATAGAAAATATAAAATTGAAACATCTTCTTGAAGATGAATATTTATAATTTATTTTTACCTGTTGCTCTTTACTCTACAGCCATTTGTGTAGATGGCACTTTCCACAAATATGTGTTTACCCCAGATGGAAACTGCAACCGAGAAGCTTTTGATGTGTACCTGGACATATGTGATGATGATGATTTCTAAACAGATGATTTGTTGTTAAGCCTGTATAGACATTTTTATCCAGTAAGAGAATCATCCTGGTGTGGCAACATTCATCCCAAAGCAGCAAGAGATAAAAGGGGAACTCTTTATTGTAGCAAATTAAGTAATAGCACCCTTGGTATTTGGGTGTAAAATTTATAGGTTTTGGCATAATTTTTAGTTTCATGTTTTTGGATTTTTAAAGCTGGTATTAAAACATTTTGTTTCTCTCATATATATTATATAATTATATAAATATATTATATAATGGTTACTCATATTTCAGTAGATTAACAGAGCGACCCATTACCACATTTCATTTAAGTGATTTAAAATATGTAACTAAAATAGATTTTCATTGAATATGCATTATGCTGCTCCTGTTAGTAAATATTTTAATTTTGGTTATGTCTGTAAATCAAAAGTTTAGTCTATTGAATCTATTCAGAATGCATAATGTTCACACTGCTGTGTACAATTTATTCCATACAAATTAAGAATATTTTAAATAGGATCTGCATTCATAGTGAACTTTCAGAGTTCTTATAAGAGTTTTAAAATATATATAAATATGTTATTAAAATGTCTATGTAAAATGTAAATTATTAAATCGCCATTTTTGCACATTCTCTTTTTACTATCTAGTTCTTTCAAGTACTCACCTTTCTGTGGTAAAAACAGTATCAGCATCACTCTTTCTAAAGCCTCTTTTGAAGTTATAATTTATAAAGCAAACTTTTTGAATAACTAAAATGTATTTTGCTTAAGATTAATGCCTTGTTTGTTACTAATTCAATTAAGGGCAACAAATTTTCATCAATGTTTTGACTAAATTCCACAACATGGGATGTGAGTGATTATTTACAGCTAAATGGTACGAATAAGCATCATAATTATCTAGACAAAATGGTATATAACCAGAATGTCAAATGGTATATACAGTAGCTTCTTACATAAATTATTTATGAGGCATAGAAAGATGTTTAGGAACTACAGCAATATCTGCATTATTTTTATTGCATTTATTTTGATGGTTTTTTTTTTTTTTTTATTATTATTTTATATAACTTTGGTTACATTTATAAAGGAATAGATGCATTTAGTCCTGGGCATGATTAAAAATGCCCATATTGTTGAGTTGAACTTTAACATAAATTTAAACAAGACCAATAATGATTAATTTTATGGCAAACATTGTTGTGGGATGTCTTTAAAAAAATAAGGGAAATTACAGTAAATACAAAAACATGCCTTGTCTGTGCTAGCAGAATAATATACCAGAAATGTAGAGTAAATATCATGATGAAGTTTTACTTTGGAAATGCAACAGAAAAATGTTTTTACACTTTCAGTTTGAACGTCACAAACTTCATAGAGGGATATAAATGACACTGTACTGACGGGATATTTACTGAAAACTGCATGGAGTCACTTTGGTATAGAATAATTATGTCCTGCTCATGTAATTGTGTTAGAACTCCAAACTTTCTAGGTGCAGCAGAATATGGAAATTGATTTAAAAAAGAAATGTAACATATTCTAGACAATAGGCACAACGTTTTTTCATTTGGTGAAGAACAGAACTTGGGCAGCAGAATTTTGAACCTGTTGCAATCTGCTAATACTTTGTGCAGAACAATAGATGAAGTTATTGGGAAGAAAGGTAAGAATAACAGCATAACAGAGTGCTGTTGCATTTGAAATAAATAAGTGTTAAGTGGTAATGTTTTTGTCTGCAGCTCAAACTTTATGTTACTAGTAACAAGAAATGGAAGCGTTTATATTTTGTTAATCTGAATGAGTGTAAAACCAGCTATGCTGGTTTGTGACCAAAAAAAAAAAAACTTTCATTCTGCTAATGCAGGTTTGCAAGTTTGCCATAAATAACATTATACCAGATGTGCTCTGTAGCAAAAGGATTTGACGCCAGTATTGGAGAGTGTGTAATGTGAGGTAGTGTGGATTAATATCTTCTTATTTTGCTCGAAACCTCTTAGCAGGGGTTAGCCATCCGGATACTCTCTCTATTTATCCCTACGTGCAGCATTTTCTACCCTCAGATCTAGCACCTTCAAATCTCTTGCCACCATGCCTCTCTACCTTAAGCCTCTGCCTTCCTCTCAATCCTCTTCCTTCCACTGTTCTGTGTACAAAGTGCTCAAACAACCTCATTCTAATTTCCATCACTTTCTCCACAATACACCTGACCCTTACCATTTTGTGAACTTCCTCATTTGTTTTTCTTTCTATTAAACAGACCTCCAGCAGCCATCTCAGTGTGAATATTTATTTTCTAATTACCTCTTCCAAGTAAAAAAAAATATATATACAGTATATCACACACGCAAACACAGTGGGGAAAAATTTATTTAATACTTAGTAGAAAATCCTTTGTTGGTAATGACAGCTTCAAGATGCTTCCTATATGGAGAAACTAGTCGCATGCATTGCTCAGGTGTGATTTTGGCCCATTCTTCCACACAAACTGTCTTTAAATATTGAAGGTTCTGGGGGCCTCTTCTATGAACTCTGATCTTCAGTTCTTTCCATAGATTTTCAATTGGATTCAAGTCCAGTGATTGACTGGGTCTTTCTATCAGCTTTATTTTCTTTCTCTGAAACCAATAAAATACTTGGCTGTGTGTTTGGGATTATTGTGTTGCTGAAATGTCCACCCTCGTTTCATCTTCAGCATCCTGGTAGATGGCAGCAGATTCTTATCAAGAATGTCCTGGTTCATTTTTCCATTCATCCTTCCTTCAATTATATGAAGTCTGCCAGTACCACACCATGATGTTCCCACCTCCAAACTTCACTGTTGGTATGATGTTTTTGGGGTGATGTACAGTGCCATTTCTCCTCTAAACATGGTGTGTGCAATAATATCCAAAGAGCTGAATTTTGGTCTCATCTGACTAGACTATATTCTCCAAGTATTTCAATGGCTTGTCCAAATGTTGTGCAGCAAACTTTAAATGAGTTTCAACATGCCTTTTCTTCAGCAGTGGAGTCTTACGCAGTGAGCATGCATAGAGGCCATGGCGGTTGAGTGCATTACTTATTGTTTTCTTTGAAACAGCTGTACCTGCTAATTCCAGGTCTTTCTGAAGCTCTCTGTGAGTGGTCTTTGGTTCTTGGACAACTCTTCTGATTATTCTTTTGACTCCTTTGACAGAAATCTTGCGAGGAGCACCTGGTCATGGCCAGTTTATGGTGAAATGATGTTCTTTCCACTTCCGGATTATGTACCCAATGGTGCTCACTGGAACATTCAGACATTTAGAAATACGTTTGTAACCAATGCCATCAGTATGTTTTGCAACAATATGGTTGCAAAGGTCTTCAGAGAGCTCTTTGCTTTACCCCATCATGAGATGCTTCTTGTGTGACATCTTGGTAATGAGAAACCCTTTTATGGTCTATCAATTAGGACTAAACCAGCTGATATTAATTTGCACTGATAGAGGGGCAGGATTGCTTTCTAAATACTGACAGATTTCAGCTGGTTTTCTTGGCTTTCCATGCCTTTTTGGACCTCCTTTTCTTTATGTGTTCAATACTTATTCCACTTTATTACACATAATTTATGGACTTGTTTATTTTGATTTCTTTGTATGTGTGGATTACTTGGGTTGCTACTGACGTCTGGTGTAAATTTCATGTCAGTAGCCCCATTAGAAATATATTTACTGAGAAAAATAAATACTTATTTTCCCCACTACTAGCAATGAAAATTGAACAGTCTCAGTCACTACTTCTCTTGTTCACTGTGTTATAAGAATACTTTATAATTTACCAAAAAGCAGTTGTTACAGTTACTAATTATAGGTACTGCTATGAAAACTTAATAGAAATAGAGAATCTGGAAGCTCCTGGGTTCAAGTCTCCAGCTATTTTATGCTCAAAAACAGGTAAAAGAGCTGCTCATCGTCATATAGAAAAATAATTCTAGTAACATTCGGCTTAACTTGTATCGATTCATTAACAATTTCAGCAGCAAGGAGAACATGCTCAATGAGATACCAATGTACCTTGGAATTCATTCAGTCACATCCACATTTTTTCCTAGCCAATTAGGACTCTGCAAATCACCTGACATCATATCTTTAAATGGTCTGTGTATACACAGTGGAGAACTCCTTACATTTCACACAAGAGCTATTCAAGCCAATAATCAAACCACAGCCTCAGTACTGTGAAGTAGCAAAATCGCCTTCACCCCATGACACTATATTACAAATGAAATAAAAAGTTAATTCATCGTGAAGTTGGTGATAAATAAGTAGAAATCAGTAAGGTGCTGCTGACCAAATTAAATTAACTGCTAATAAAAGTAACCAAAAGAGGAATGCTATAGAATTGTGCCATTCAAGATAGTTTTCCAAACTAGAGGAGCCATTACTCCTCTATTTTCCTTGGATGACAGAATTATTTATGTGACTGTCTGTTCAATAAAACTTCAGGTTTATTGTTGTGTACATGGTATACTGAGCTACAAAAGGGTACACTGACTACAAAAATACTCTCCATTTCAAAAAGAAAAAGAGCGAATGGAGAAGGAACTGATTTTTGAGCAAAATATTACATACTTGCATGATACTTTTGTAAGGAATTAGACCACTCATACATAAAGTATCTACACTCTTATGTATCATTTCATTTTTTCTTTGTTTAAGGGAAAAATGAATTCATTCTGATCAGATGCTGATTCTCAGCCCAGTCTAGTGACATTGTTTGTCCTTGTAATGTATGTAGCAACTGAACAGTGAGTGCTGTTTTGTCTGCTTGTCACCTGATTTGCTGCTGGTAAATGAAAAGTTGTACAAGGTAAGCTCACTGAAGGATACATCTAAAAAATGCTTCTAGCAAATACAAAATGACAAAGAAAGAAAAAGTGTAAATCATTACAATTAATAAAATATAGCTGGTGTAGAGTGCAAAGCTGCAATGATCCAGTATATTGTGTATGGTACTTGCACATGATTTTTGAGATTCTTGAACTATGGTAATAGGATTCTAATTCAGATATAATCACTATCCTGGAACAATAAAAAAGATCCACAAAACAGCCTGAAGAATTGCAAAGCAGTTTTGTTGGCCAGTACTAGTAACTGAACAATACCTGAATATGTGTCCTTGGTTGTTACATATGCCATGTTCTCACATTATTATAAAACCTTCATTTCAAAAAATGTATTGTCTCAAGTTAATTTTAATACATTTCTGTCCTTCTGTGTTTTCCGTTTTAAATCATGTATTTTATAATATTTATAACATATGTTAATTAGGTATTTCTCTGTTTAACAGACCACTAATGCCATTTGGATAAGTTTACCTTCTGATAATATCACATCATTACTGCACAATTAGTGATGTCACTGAACCCACAGGTGAAACAGAGCACCGCTTTTTTTTACTAAACAATAGGATATAATATTTATATGTATTTATTTGTGATGGGCAGCATAACACTTAGCACTACTGAACACCCTGGATTTAAGTTCTACACATGGCAGTTGTTTCTGTGTAATTGGGACATTCATTGTGTGTATGAGTGAGTTTCTATTCCATATCCCATTAACATCAGTGTCACATTAACTGTTAATTCTAAATAATCCCACGCGAGTAAGTGAATATGATCTGTGATGAACTTATACTCATTGCAGGTTTGATTTTTTCTTTGCACCCAGCAGATTGTGATGCTGTGGAATTTGCAGGTTCTTCCTGTGACTGGGCTTTTCCCAGTCAGCTTATTTGGTGACTGCAGTTTGGCACAGTTTAAGTAAGTGCATTAGTGATCCTAGATTGGAATAACTTGGCCAAGGTAAATTCCTGCCTTGTGTTTGATACTTCCAAGATAGGAAAATGTTTTCCATTACAGAATCAAGGGAAGGAGCCTAAGTGTATGATGAATCAGCTATGCAATAACATTTTGAAGAGGTATCACCACATATTATACCATGTTTCTTCGTGTCGGTCCCAAGCCCGAATAAACGGGGAGGGTTACGTCAGGAAGGGCATCCGGTGTAAAATTTTGCCAATTCAATATGCAGACAACAATACAAATTTCCACAGCGGATCAGTCGAGCCCTGGGTTAACAATTACTCTGGCGGTCCCCCTGCTACTCCTGTTTGGACTGCTCTACATGCGAGACGCTCTTTCTGCAGCTGGCCTTCTACCTGCTCCTGCTGCAACTGTCGGTAGCCTTTCCGATCCTCGGCTCCGGTCGGCTTACCCTGACAGTGACCTGGGAAATCCACCAACGGCCAAGGCTCTCACGTGGTGGACACCACGTTCCCAAGTCCCGATTCCCCGCGGTCTTCCGTGGAGAATCATCTACTTTCTCGTCACTCCCGTCCTTCATAAACCTCTGCGGGAGCGACAACAACTACCGTACTACGCCTGGGGTGTCGGCCTCCCACCCAGGTTGTCTGTTCAGCTGCTATGAGCTTGTTCACTCACTCACTCACTCGCACCGACACACTCGCTCTCTCTCCCTTCCATTCTTCTTTCCTGCAACCTCCGTTTCTTTCAGTCTTTCTTTTACTTTTCTTTCCTGTTCTTTCAGTTAAACCAGCTCGCGCTTCACTATATATGCGGGGAGAACATAGCAGCTGCAGCCCATTAGCCACAGGGACAATCATGGATGTGGGCAGTCTCTCACCTGAGCACTAAGGTGATAAACGCCCACACCGCAGCTCGCCCTGCGGCTTGCTATAGCCACCACGCCCCCTCGCTAAGCCGCGAGCGCGGCGATTATTTCAAATAAAACGGCCTTTGATGGAAGAGCTGTGGACCTATACCACCACAGACATTTACTGATGACATTGTGCTCTGTAGTGATATTAGGGAGCAGGTTGAGGAGACCCTGGAGAGGTGGCGATATGCTCTAGAGAGGAGAGGAATGAAGGTCAGTAGGAACAAGACAGAATATGTGTGTAAATGAGAGGGAGGTCAGTGGAATGGTGAGGATGCAGGGAGTAGAGTTGGCGAAGATGGATGAGTTTAAATGCTTGGGATCAACGGTACAGAGTAATGGGGATTGTGGAAGAGAGGTGAAAAAGATAGTGCAGACAGGTTGGAATGGGTGGAAAGAGTGTCAGGAGTGATTTGTGACAGATGGGTATCAGCAAGAGTGAAAGGGAAGGTCTACAGGACAGTAGTGAGACCAGCTATGTTATATGGGTTGGAGACGGTGGCACTGACCAGAAAGCAGGAGATAGAGCTGGAGGTAGCACAGTTAAAGATGCTAAGATTTGCACTGGGTGTGACAAGGATGGATAGGATTAGAAATGAGGACATTAGAGGGTCAGCTCACGTTGGACGGTTGGGAGACAAAGTCAGAGAGGCGAGATTGCGTTGGTTTGAACATGTGCAGAGGAGAGATGCTGGGTATATTGGGAGAAGGATGCTAAGGACAGAGCTGCCAGGGAAGAGGAAAAGAGGAAGGCCTAAGCAAAGGTTTATGGATATGGTGAGAGAGGACATGCAGGTGATGGGTGTGACAGAACAGTCAGAAAGGTATGGAAGAAGATGATCCGCTGTGGCAACCCCTAATGGGAGCAGCCGAAAGAAGAAGAAGAAGAAGATGTTCCACGTGAAGTGTTATATGTCAGTTAATCCACCTGCAAAATATTTGAGTTGTAGTAGATAGATAGATAGATAGATAGATAGATAGATAGATAGATAGATAGATAGATAGATAGATAGATAGATAGATAGATAGATAGATACTTTATTAATCCCAGGGGGAAATTCACATACTCCAGCAGCAAAAAATATTAAATTAAAGAGTAATAAAAAAATGCAGGTAAAAAACAGACAATAACTTGAATAATGTTCAACGTTTACCACCAATGTCATTGTACTGTACTTCTTTTAGCTCCAGTACAAAAGATTTTAGATTTGGACTTGTAGGAGATACAGAAATATATAGTATGTTATTGCCAACAAGTGAAAACCTGCTCCTGAAATTTATATTCTGCAATCATCAGACAAATTATTTTTCAAAATAAATATTTTGTTATACATTTTTTCTCAAAACAATTCCAAAAATGCTAAAATGGTTAAAAATGTGCTTAGTTTAAAAATATGTATGGTTTCTGTTTGAAATAAAAGTACATCAACCTTGATCAGCTTAATCATTTGGGACCAATATAGAGTCACCACAGATATATGCTATGGATTGTGGGAAGAAAACCCACTCAGGCACAGGGAGAAAGTGTAAAAGTACACATTCTGTAAACTGTAATCAGGTGTACAGGTAATCCCTACACTACTGTGTCATCTTCCATCCATTTTCCTAAGCTGCTTATTATACAGGGCAAGATCCATAAGAAGCCTATCCTAACAATCATTGGGTGCAAGGACAAACTCACACTCACCTGCTAGGGCCATTTTAGCAATGCTAATTCACCTAACCTGCATGTCTTTGAACTGTGGGAGGATACTCATGCAGACACAAGGAGAACATGCAAACTCCACGCAGGGAGCAGCCAGGACGCAAACCCAGGTCTCCTTACTGTGAGGCAGCAGCGCTACCTCTGTGCCAACATGCCACCTATGACATGCATTACAATTCTAATATGTCTTTATATTACAATAGTAATATTAAATAGACAGCACAGCAAGATTATATGCAATTGCAGCAAATGATAATATGGCACACTTTATGCAGTAAATATGTAATATACCAAGGTTGTCTAAACTGTTTGAATTTCTTTATAAATTATGAGTACGTTGTTTTTGAGGAAATCTAATAGAGTGGTGCTGTTTTTGTGGCATACATGTTCAAACATCTAATATTTGCAGAATGGTGACTGAATTTAGGAGAAACGCTTAAATGTTGACTGTAATTCTTCCTGACCAATTGGATATTCTTCCTCTTAAATACATCACAGTGCTGGAGAATGATAATGTGTTGCATGTTGGTTGTACATCCAAGTATGAATTTTACTGTACTCTGTAATCACAATACTACTACTTTGAAAATCACTAAATGGTAATTAAAAAAATCACACCCACACAAAAGCAAAAATACCTTTTTGACAGCATGTGCCTAAGACTTAGTAATAGCACTAAAAGAACAAACAAAATACAGCTGAGATACAATTGGAATGCAAAATTTAAGAAAAGTAACAATATACAGTAAGTATATACAAATAATAATCTAATTTATTCACTTGTCTTTACAGTTATACTCCAATCAGCCCGAACATTACAACTACTGTCAAGTGAAGTGAATAACATTATCTCATTACAATGGCACCTGTCAAGAGGTTGGATATATCAGGCAGCAAGTGAGCAGTCAGTTCTTTAAGGTGATGTGTTAGAAGCAGGAAAAATGGGTAAGCATAAGGATCTGAGAGACTTTGATAAAGGCCAAATTAGGATGGCTAGACAATTGGGTCAAAGCACTTACAAAATAGCAAGTCTTGTGGGGTGTTCCCAGTATGCAATAGTTAGTACCTGGTGGCAGGTACCCAAGGCTGATTGATGCGCTTTGGGAGCAAAGGCCAGCCTGTCTGGTCCAAACCCACAAAAGAGCTCTGGCACTAATTGCTCAAAAACTTGATGCTGGCCAAAAGAGAAAGGTGTCAGAACAAACAGTGCTTCACAGGTTGCTATATAGCTGCAGACTGGTCAGAGTGCCCATGCTGAGCCATGTCCACTGCCAAAAGGACCCTACAATGGACATGTGAGTGTCAGGACTGAACTAGAGAACAAGGAAAAAGGTGGCTTGGTCTGATAAATCACATTTTCTTTCAGATCATGTGGATGGCCGGGCACTTGTGCACAGTTTACCTGGGGAAGTAATGACAACAGAATGCACTATGGGAACAAGTCAAGCCAGTGGAGGCAGTGTGATGCTGTTTGCAATGTTCTGCTGGGAAACCTTGGGTCCTGGCATTCATATGGATATTATTTTGACACATACCACATACATAAAGATTATTGCAGACCATATTCACCCTTTCATGGCAATGGTATTTCCTGATGACAGTGGTCTTTTTCAGCAGGATAATGTGTATTGCTACACTGCAAAAATTGTTCAGGAATGGTTTGAAGAACACACTGAAGATTTCAAGGTGTTGGCTTGGCCTCCAGATTCCCCACATCGCAATCTAATTGAGCATATGTGGGATGTGCTGGAAAAACAAGTAAGATCCATGGTGCCTCCACCATACAACTTACAGGACCTAAAGGATCTGCTGCTAACATGTTGGTGCCAGACACCACAAGGCAACTTCAGAGGTCTTGTGGAGTCCACGCCTGGATGGGTGGGGACAAGCGGGGCCTACACAATATTAGGCAGGTTACTTTATGGTGGTGGCTGATTAAAGTAGATCCAAAAGGTACATTGATAAATAATTTTAAGGACTTAAGGAAATGTGGTGTGTACAAAAGTGATGAAGCAGTAAACTGTATTGTATGCCAAATTCAATCACTTCATGACAAAGGAGATAAGGGAAACAAAAATCTAGTACATTACTCAAAAAGAAAAAAAGAAAAAAAACTTGTGCTCAAAAAGAAAAAAAACTTGTTTGAGGGCAGGGAAATGTTAGGAGTGACAGAAAATATGGTTTTCTGTATTTTTGATGTCTTCCCCTCTAACCCCCGTAAATGATCCATAATCTCCCAGAAAGTGCACTTCCAAATTTATTTGTCGGTGACAGCCCTAGTCCAAAAAAAATCACAGGCATATGATTTGATTATATAGCTGAGATTATTTTTATGGGGAATCCATCTCCTTCCTGAAATATTTTTTTTCAAAGCTGGGGTGTCTATAAAAGTTTACAAAAAAAGTGTGAGTAGTTTATACAAGCTATGATTTTTTTCCAAGGGACCACAGGAGAGATGACCTACTACTCATGTTTTTAAGAACTTGGCTATGTGAATGCATCCCAGCAGAATAAAACTGCAAATAACAAGTGAACGGGATGTGGATGGGTGGATTGTTACCTATCTTACAACATATTTAAAGAAGATGACCTAAAACAGGATAAGGTAGAACAGGTAACAGGTAGAAAATTCTTTGAGTCTTACGTAACAGGTAGAGAATTCTTTGTTAGTTGTGGTAATTATACTCGAAGACACATGGTATTCTATATGGTGTTCCACAAGAATCTATCCTGGGTCCACTGCTCTTTTCGTTACAAGATATTTAAAGAAGATGACCTAAAACAGGATAAGGTAGAACGGGTAACAGGTAAAAAATTCTTTGAGTCTTACTTAACAGGTAGAGAATTCTTTGTTAGTTGTGGTAATTATACTTCGAAGACACATGGTATTCTATATGGTGTTCCACAAGAATCTATCCTGGGTCCACTGCTCTTTTCGTTTTACATGCTTCCATTAGGTCAGATTATCTCAAGGAATAACTTGAGCCACTACAGCTATGTTGACGATACATAGTTGTATTTATCAATAGCACCTGATGATCCCGATTCTATTGGTTGACTGACCCAATGTCTTACTTGTGTTTCTGAGCGGATGAGTAGTTATTTTCTCAAACTAAATAAGGAGAAAACAGAAATTTTAGTGATTGGCAAAAATGGATATAATGAGGATATTAGAAATTAACTTGATCCATTAGGCTTAAAAGTCAAGACAGAGGTAAAGAATTTAGGGGTAATTATTGACTCTGACCTAAATTTTAAATCACATGTTAATCAGATCACTAGGACAGCATTTTTTCACTTAAGAAATATAGCAAAAATTAGATCCCTTATAACTTTGCAAGATGCTGAAAAAATTAGTGCATGTTTTTGTTTTTACTCAACTAGATTACTGTAACGCACTCCTCTCAGGACTACCCGAAAAAGACATTAATCACTTGCAACTAGAATGCAGAATGCAGCTGCCAGAATCTTAACTAGGAAAAGAAAATCAGAAACAACCTCTTCAGTTTTGATATCACCACACTGGTTACCTGAGTCATTTAGAACTGACTTTAAAATTCTGCTTATGGTTTACAAAGCCTTAAATAATCTCACTCCATCCTATATTTTGGAATGTCTCTCACCTTACACTCCAAATCGTAACCTTAGATTTTCAAATGAGTGTCAGGTTATAATTTCAAGAGCTAAACTTAAAAGAAGTGGTGGGGCAGCCTTCTGCTGTTATGCACCTAAAATCCGGAATATCTTACCGATAGAAATTTGCCAGGCTAATACAGTGGAGCATTTAAAAAAAACTGCTAAAATCCCCATATTTTAATATGGCTTTCTTATGGCATCATTTTAGTGTAACCCTGATATTTTCTATATGCATTTAATTATCATTTTTATCATGGGTCCACAATCCATACTAACCCCTACTTTCTCCGCTGTTCTTTTTCTGTTTTTCTGTGGTGGTGATCTGAACCACCACCACCTGATCAAGGCACCATACTGTCCCTATGTTGATGGATTGAAGGCCAGATGTCTACATGACCATCATCATCTAATTCTTCCACATAAAGCCTGAAAACCATGAGGACTGATTGAAATCATTTATGTTAGGTAGAATGCCCAGTAGGGGCTGGACAGTCTCATGGCCATGGAACCCCTGCAGATTTTTTTTCTTCAGCCTTTTGGAGGTTTTTTTTGTTTGTTTTGTCCTCCTGACCATCGGACCTTGCTTTATTCTTTGTTACTTAGTATTGCCTAATCTTATTTTTATATTTTACTTTTTTCTTTCTTTATCTTGTAAAGCACTTTGAGCTACATAATTTGTATGAAAACATGCTATATAAATAAATGCTGTTGTTGTTGTTGTAAAACTGAATAAACAGGTTAGAAAATTAATGTGGGAATGAATGATTATTTTAAGTATTAATTATATTGACTTGATTCTTGTGTAGGCCTACTGTATAGACGGTGCAGTAAGTTTAATGCCCCTTAAAATCTGCAACTTTTCATTGGATGGATTATATTAAAGTTTAATATCGGATTCACACAATGGAGACTTATTTTCATTTCCTAAATTGTTCCAGGCGGATCTACTTAACACATGACAAACAATGTAAATAATATGTGCCACGAGAACGACCTTAAAAGAAAGTCGCTGTACTTGAAAGAAATTATGGGGCGGCGCGTTGCCCACACTTCCCTTCCTGAAAACGTAAGAGGGCGTGGCAGGTGTGTTTCACTAGCGCGTCATGTCCGCGTGACAGGCGGCCGCCATATTGGGTCTGACACCGAGAAGAAACAACAACAGCGGATGTACCGTGAACTGGGTTGGACTGTTTTTGTTAGTATTAGAAAAGATAAAAAGAGAAGACATAGCTGGAATTTACGACTGAAGACAACTTGAGTATTTTCTTTCTCCAGTCGAAAAGAAAACTGTTCGCGACTTCGGACTAGAATTTAACAGGTAAGCGCAAATAAAAAGCTACACCCCGGTTTCACTTCAGTTTCAGTTCGGAAGGAAGATTTAATTAATGTCATGATTTCTATTTATGTTTTTTTTTGGCGATATAATATAATTTTTAGCAGATTAATTTTGCACGAGAAAACTACACAGCTGTACAATTTTGGAGTTAAATTACGCATCACACAGGCTTACAATATTGTTGGTGAAGAGAAAATAGTGATAAAGCAGTCCAAAAATCAGGTATCCTGTGACGTTTACAGTTTTGTTTTTAATTATTGGCACTACTGCTAACAGGAGAAGATGAATTGCCGTTTAAGCGCCGAATGATGTTACTTGTGTGAATAACTTGACTTCAGCAGTACGTTTATATACCGACTGGGATGGTATCGGAGTTGTTAAATTGCTGGTTAAATTGGGCAAGCATTCGCCCTAATCTTGCACTTCGGTGTTCTGCGCAGATCTGCATTCCGATTTGTTAATTTTTGCTACCAGCAGTCAGATTCACCGTTTGCGCAAGGGTGGCAGCATACGAACAGATGCACGGAGCCGGTTGCAACAAACTCCTCATAAAGGAACAACATGTTTTCATCTAAAATGTCCTGCGGGATTGTTCGCAAGATTTAGGCAGTTAGGAAGAAGATGAATACGGAACCCAATTTAACTGTCTGCTAGTTACATAAACTTGAAAATGCTACATTTCTGTCTAGTTGTTTGTGGCTGATGAAAAGCCCGGTGATAAACTCACAACCTCAGTTGCCTTTTTTACACAGTGCGCAGTGGTAGTATCTTCTTGTTTCCCATAAATTTTAACGTAAATTTTCTGAGAGATGACACACTTACAGACGATATTATGAAAAATGTTAGTAGAATATGATTACTACTGCAGTCTCTGAGCTTTAGTAGTCTGATTTCTCATTCTCATTTTTCTTAAAAACTATGATTTTTACTGTTGGGTTAACTGTCAACTCTATATAGGCTAATAAAGAGAGTTAGTGTACCGATTCCTAAACTAACATCTCTTCCAGGATTGGATGTTGCCTCGCCCTTGTTTGTACCAGAGTAGGCCTTTTCCTCCCAGCAAATAAAAATAAAGGTTCATGTTCTGGCAATTGCTTGTACCACAATATTTATTTTTCTTTAACAGTTCTATGTTTGATGTATTTGTATTTATGTACTTTTGTTTAGAGTTTCTAAAAGGATTAAGATAGCACAAAGTAAATTAAAGCAGAAAATGAGAGCCAAGTCTGTCTTTTATTTAAGCAAACTGTTTTTGCCTTTAAATTTACAGAAATGATTTGTTCTACATTAAAGTGTTACTTTAATCACAATGTTTTAGTAATCTTTTTATTATAAAAGTTATATTTTTAAACAGAGGTTCAGGTTGGACTAAAGATGTTGGCAACATAATCTGAAATTATTTATTGAAATGATAGTGTTTTCAAGTAACTAATTGTAAACAGTGTATAAGTTGGTGTTTTTTTTTATAAGTTGGTCTTTTTGTTATATTGAATCTTTACTGCAGAACTACAGTCTTTGCAATGTGTAGACTCTTGTCACTTTAGTCCACACATTACTCTTGTCCTCTATATGTTATAGTACCTCCTTACCAAATTATTTTATGCCATAAAAATAAAGTGGTCAGTTTTGAAGTTGTGTAATAACAGTGATATACAAGACAATTTATTTCAATGCATAGAAAATAAATACCCATTTACAATACTTTAAGTATAGCAGTATTGCAGGAACCACTGTCAATATATGCTTTTAAGTTGAGCTAGGTTCCGGTGTGTCCTTGACTTAGTAGTATGGTGGGGGCAAAGGATTAAAAATAGTTAAGCAGTACAGAGGTGAATTCATTTTGACTTTTTCCAGTAACTAGTAACAAAAATAATATCTTTATGGAAACCCTTCAGGTATTCTATATGTACAGTATGTTGTTCCATGGTGTGAATAAATGCATAGAAATATTCTCTGTTTTGAAGTGCACATATCATTAAGCTATAAGGTGTAGTATTCACATGCCCAGATGTTCTTGGTTATAACCCTATTTTTAATACAATAATTAAATGTTTTACTTAAAAAAAATCCACAATTGTGGAAAAGTAACTAATTTCAAAAATATAAAATTTGTTCTGTAAAACAGCAGTATTAATAATGCTGTTGTGTAGTAGTTGTTGGTGCTGCTACACCACAGCAGATGTCACGCATTGTCTGCCTGCCGCTGTTTTCTCCAGATCCTCTAGTTTTCATCCCATATGGTAATACACAGATGGCAATTAACCTATTCATGTTGAGTAAACTGACTATTCTTGCTCCTCCTTAAATGTGTGATGCACCCTTCACTGGACTGTGGCATGTTTCGGGTTCATTCTTTTCTTCCTCCTAGTCTGGTATGGATTGGTTATGGTTTTCAAAATCCTTAAATTAGACTAAGCAGATTATGTATTTGATGGATGGATGACATTTCTGTTCATATTGCATAGTTGATGAAAATGTGATGCAAAAGTTATTTTTTAAAGTAAAACATGTAAGAATTAGATTTTTTTTCCCTTTTGTCATATCTTTCCATAGTACACAATCTCATTATTTATGCATTTTATCTATTTTTCAGAGTTAAGGCATGGCCTCACGAAAGAAGGTGCTTTTAAAAGTAATCATTCTTGGTGATTCAGGGTGAGTTGAACTTGGCTATGACAACTGGCACATTTCAAATTGGATAACTAAGAGAAAATAACATTCCCAGTGTAATTTTTGTTTTCTTGGCATTATATATTTTAAGTGTTGTTTTCATGTTTGTATCTACTTCAGGCATCTTGAAACCTAATACTTCCTTTTTTATAATAAAATGTGATCGTGTAGGGCAGGTTTTATAACATAATTTTATTGCTGATTGTTGATGCATTTGGTATTCCTCTTTTGAAACATTTCAAGCATTAAATGTTTCAGCAGATATATTCTAGTTACTGCAAGCCATGGGGTGTTTTTGATAAATCTGTGCAGTTGATTCAGCTTTTCGCTGTAATCATTTTAGTAGTCAGGTACTGATTCTTGCTTATAATATGACTCTTGTTTTTATTCTTTGTTTACTTTATTTAAACTACAGTTCCTGTGATAGCGCAGTCTTTTATCTGCTATTGCCTCTAACAATAAACAAAATATTACATGCTTCAAAACTAGATATTTTATTCAGAAAACACATCATGCAGTATGTATGCTGAAGAGAACTTAATTTAGGTATATAATGTAATGGAAGTGTGTGTTAATGATGTGGTTAGTTGGCCCACTCAGTTAAATATAAATTTTTTCAGGGTCATCAATATTTGTTGTTCAAAACAACATGCAATTTGCTTTGAGCAGGCAGGAGTGTTAAATACTGTAGGTAGTATTTTATGTGGAAGAGACATGGTGGAAACCCATGTGATCTGTACTGTATCATGCACCAGCTTGCCTAGGAGGCTCCCTGATATTCCGTGTTTTTGTTTTTTGTTTGTTTTTTTTTATAATTTACACAACATTTCTCTTGATCAAATCCATGAAATTTTAAGACCTTAAGTGCATAGTGCATATTACATTTAATGAGGAAAAGTTATCTCCATATTATAAAGAATATGTTAGCACATGAAGCTTGAATAGCTTCTGGGGATATACCATTTCATTCTACTGAATGACACTTGATTTTTTTTTTTTTTTTAAATAATCCATTTCCAGTTGAAGTGGGTAGGTTCTTTTTGAGTCAGGTGTTTTACATGTGATATATGTATGACATCTTTGGTCAAGTCATATATTGTTTTAAGCCAGATCAAGTTAGTGTTGTGTGTTTTTATTTTTAAATCCAAATTGAAGATTTAAGTCTTGTAAAAACAATGTTGAAGTGTATGTACAACATTAATGTACATACAGTCACAGTTTTTATATATATTAAAAAAAAAAGCTTAATCTGTTGGTATCATGTTTTGATACATCTTAATTTTGCATGCTTCACATTGGTTAATTGGTATTGAACTGTCTTGTTTTAAAACTGTTTGATCAGAAAGCAAGTTCTGCAATCTAAAGTTCTTAGGACTGAGGTTTTTATAATATATTTAAAAGCAAAGGTAGCCTGTCAATTTAGAAAGTAGGGTTCAAGAACTTGAATTACATTAAAGTTTTTATGAAGCATTAATTATCTTCTGATTAACACACTAGCTACAATAAACACTTAATATAGCCTTTCGTGGATAGGTTTTAAGGAATTATAATTCAAAGTTTGTCTTCTTTCTCATTGAATCACTGTAATTTTTAATTTTCTTAAATATTTGTCCTTCATATGATGGGGCATAACTGAATTTGTGTTTTCATCTTAAAACTTGTGGATAACCATTTAAGTAGGGTGATACTTGTAAAAATATTGTTTATTGAGAAGTTCTAAATTTTATTGTTTTGGATGATGTCATTTCTGGTTTTACTGGTTTAAGGAAATGTTTACTGTAGTTTGTCTTTTCGCTTTCTTTGCTAATTATATAAGGATTTATTTTCAGCTCCATTCTGAAGCACATGCACTGAACTGGAAACACTCTAAATTCAGTCTTATGGGATACATGCACATAGTTCTTTATCATTCAGATTGCAGAATCTTTTCACCTATTCAGTCATATGAAAAAGTTTGGGAACCCCTCTTAATTCTTTGGATTTTTGTTTATCATTGGCTGAGCTTTCAAAGTGGCAACTTACTTTTAATATATGACATGCCTTATGGAAACAGTAGTATTTCAGCAGTGACATTAAGTTTATTGGATTAACAGAAAATCTGTAATATGCATCATAACAAAATTAGACAGGTGCATAAATTTGGGCACCCCAGCAGAGAGATTACATCAATACTTAGTTGAGCCTCCTTTTGCAAATATAACAGCCTCTAGACTACTCCTATAGCCTTTGAGTGTCTGGATTCTGGATGGAGGTATTTTGACCATTCTTCCATACAAAATCTCTCCAGTTCAGTTATATTTGATGGCTGCCGAGCATGGACAGCCTGCTTCAAATCATCCCATAGATTTTCGATGATATTCAAGTTGGAGGAGAGGACTGTGACGGTCATTCCAGAACATTGTACTTCTCCCTCTGTATGAATGCCTTTGTAGATTTCAAACTGTGTTTTGGATCATTGTCTTGTTGGAATGTCCACCCCCTGCATAACTTCAACTTTGTGACTGATGCTTGAACATTATCCTGAACAATTTGTTGATATTGGGTTGAATTCATCCGACCCTCGACTTTAACAAGGGTCCCATTCCCAGAACTAGCCACACAGCCCCACATCATGATGGAACCTCCACCAGATTTGACCGTAGGTAGCAGGTGTTTTTCTTGGAATGCGGTGTGCCATGCAAAGCGCTTTTTGTTATGATCAAATTTTTGTCTCATCAGTCCAAAGCAGTTTGTTCCAAAATGAATCTGGCTTGTCTAAATGAGCATTTGCATACGACAAGCGACTCTGTTTGTGACATGAGTGCAGAAAGGGCTTCTTTCTCATCACCCTGCCATACAGATGTTCTTTGTGCAAATTGAGCTGAATTGTAGAACAATGTACAGATACACCATCTGCAGCAAGATGTTCTTGCAGGTGATCTGTGGGTTGTCTGTAACCATTCTCACAATCTATGCTGCTCCTGTATTTTTCTTGGCCTGCCAGACCTGGGTTTAACAGCAACTGTGCCTGTGGCCTTCCATTTCCTGATTACATTCCTTACAGTTGAAACTGACAGTTTAAACCTCTGAGATAGCTTTTTGTAGCCTTCCCCTAAACCATGATACTGAACAATCTTTGTTTTCAGATCTTTTGAGAGCTCAGAGGAGAGCACAACTTGCAATTGACCACCTTAAATACCTTTTCTCATGATTGAACACACCTGTCTATGAAGTTCAAGGCTTAACAAGCTAATCCAACCAATTTGGTGTTGCAAGTAATCAGTATTGAGCAGTTACATGCATTCAAATCTACAAAATTACAAGGGTACCCAAATTTTTGCCCAGCCAGTTTTTCACACTTGATTTAATTTCATACAACTAAATACTGCTTCACTAAAAATCTTTGTTCAGAAAACACACCAGTGCTCAGATTTTTTTTTTTTTTTTGTTGAAAGTAGAGTAAATTATTATGCAGGCTGAAAGGGGTTCCCAGACTTTTTCATATGACTGTATGTTAAATTTGTGGTGTTCACTTTCTTTAGAGAAATTTAAAAATAAGAAAAAAGCTTTTGCTTAGAAGCTTTTGCATTTCTTTTCTCCAAAAGCGGTAGAAGGCTTCATCTTTATTTAATTAATAATGCTTGTTTGTGTCTCCATGGCAGTGTAGGAAAAACGTCACTAATGAACCAGTATGTAAATAAGAAGTTCAGCAACCAGTACAAAGCCACCATTGGAGCAGACTTTCTGACTAAAGAAGTAATGGTCGATGACAGGCTTGTAACAATGCAGGTAACAGTAAATATTTGTCAACAAAGCACCAACCTGTGAGAGAGGTTTCTTAATGAGTCAATGTAAAATGGTGACTTAAAAATTGAAGTAATATCATACCATAGTTGTTCATAAGTATAAATTTTTTCTTTGTTTTGCAAGTAAATTTGTAGTCGGTGGAACTTACTATATGCTTTTCCTTTTGTAATTTTAGTATTTATGGAAAATGTATAAAACACTCATTTTGAATAACATTGGACAATTTTAAAAGAGCACATAGTCTAATGGAGTAGAATTGTTAATTTGGCCTCATCAGGACTCTAGGCACTCTTTCATTTTCTAACTTTGTCACTGTAATTATGGTCTTGGTACATTTTCTTTCTGAGCTGAAATGTGTTTTCTCCAACTACTCTACTCTCTTTACATGTTAGTGTAATTGAAGCCTCATAGTTGGCCTGCTCTGAATGGTTTTGCCTAGTAATAGACTGGTATTCCACCCAGGACTAACCCCTGTCTTGCATCTTAACTGTTAAAAGTTTACTTTTACCCCTTCTGACAAAGTAAAGGGAAAAGCCTATTAGTAAAACTGGCTAGATGGCAAGACACATTTAGTAGTAGCAGAAGAAATAGTTTTAAAAATTTAATAATCTAGAAATTTCCTAACAAACTCCTTTTTATTACTTAATTTATTTAACTCAAAAATTAAGATTTTATTTGGAATAAATTATAATCCATATGCTAATCATCGGGCGGCATGGTGGCGCAGTGGGTAGCGCTGCTGCCTCGCAGTTGGGAGATCTGGGGACCTGGGTTCGCTTCCCGGGTCCTTCCTGCGTGGAGTTTGCATGTTCTCCCCGTGTCTGCGTGGGTTTCCTCCGGGCGCTCCGGTTTCCTCCCACAGTCCAAAGACATGCAGGTTAGGTGGATTGGTGATTCTAAATTTGGCCCTAGTGTGTGCTTGGTGTGTGGGTGTGTTTGTGTGTGCCCTGTGGTGGGTTGGCACCCTGCCCAGGATTGGTTCCCTGCCTTGTGCCCTGTGTTGGCTGGGATTGGCTCCAGCAGACCCCCATGACCCTGTGTTCGGATTCAGCGGGTTGGAAAATGGATGGATGGATGCTAATCATTAAAAACTTGCGTCTTTGACCTGTGAAGTATAGAACTTTTAGGGACCACATTTGCCAGGTTCACTGGTTCTTAGAATGTTTCTTTAACAATATACCTTGTTGATGAATTGGCAAATACAAGAACAACTCCTTTAAACCTTAAATCCTACATATTATTACTTTCATATGCTTAGGAAATGCACATCCCTCGTAATATACAAGATTGTGTTTTGAAGAAGAGGAAAGTACTTAAACAGTGTAAACTTGAAAAACAAAGTTTTGTTTAGGATGAACATACAGTATTTTTTATAGATGTTTTTCATACAAGTGGACACAATGTTGAATTCTGATGAACTATTGCTAGAAGTTGTACTTCCCATAATGTCCATAATATCATACCATGTATGGTTTCAAGTTCTCCATGAACTTGAACGAACTGTATCTTTATGGCTTTTGTAGTGTTTTGTTGTCGTAGTTGTAATAATAAATATATACATAACACATTTCATTTGTTGAATGTAACTCTGTGTGCTTTACACAAAAAATATATACACAGTAACAAACACTTCATACTGTAGATCAAAACTACTGATTTAAAGCTGATGAAACAGGGATGTTATGTTCTGAGCTGACAACCCCAATCACGTTTCACGTTGCAGGAAGCTGGAGCCTAGCCCTGCAGCATTGTGATCAAGTCAGAAACTAAGCCAGACAAATTTCATCGTCATAATTTCAGAATATTCTTTGTTGACTGATCTGGACACACCAGTCCCAACACCAATTCCCAGCGCTTCTAGAGGGATTCCCAGACTCTCCAAGGCCAGCTGTGTAGAATTGGGCTGAGGTGGGTTGATCATGGCACTCCATGTGCAGTAACATTTTCAAAACCACCTGGGGAATTCCCAGACACTCCCAGGCCAGCAGAGGGAAAAGGTCTTTCCAGTATATTCTGGGTTTTCTACGAGTTGGCTGTACCTTGCACACATTCCATGGGAGATGCTAAGAGGCATCCTAAGTACATGTCAAAACACCCATAGCTTGTTTCTGTTCTTCCAGAGGAACTGCACTTCTATTCCAAGTCCCTCCCGTATTTCTGAGCTCCTAGCCCTATCATGGAGAGCAAGCCAAGCAACCCATCGGGACCATCTTGTTAGCTGCTTGCACTCAGTCTTATTCTTTTGATCACTATGCAGATAGAGCTTGTGACTGTATGTGCATGAGAGGGTATAGACTACTAAAGGACCTTACTCCTGCTTCACCATCACAGTCTGATTCAGAGTCTACAATGCTGCTACTGCAGCAGTGATTTTTTTTTTTTTAAGTCAGTCTCAAGATTGTGTCTTTCTTTACACAAAGACCCCAGGGAGCTTGAACTACTCTACCTGGAGCAGTTGTTTACCCATTACCCGAAGTGTACAAGCCACCCTTTTCCACAAGTTAAACATGATCTCCAAATCATCTCAGCTATGTCACACTAAGCTGTAAAGCATTCCAGCGTGCACCTGACATCAGAGACTGATTAAGCTGTAGATGGTGATGATGTAAACTTAATCAAACGGAAGAGCTGCAATGCTCAGGTCCCTAGGCTGAACATTCCCAATTGCCCTACTGCGCCTTGATATCCTGTCCATGAAAATCATTAACAGGAAAGGTGATAAGACGCCCTTGGTTGGGTCCACCACCGACATTGAATAGGCTAGTTTTGACACCAAATATGAAAATAAATCTCTTGCTCCACGAACATTTTGAAGTACTTCCTACAACATACCAAGGGGTTCACAGTTTTAAGATATTTTTTTAAATCCACAAAGGACTTGTGAATGTAACTGGGAAATACCCATAACTCCTCAAATATCTATTCAAGGATAAAGAGTTGGTTCTCTGTTCCATGGCCAGCATGGAATTCCTATTATTCCTCTAGGTTCTGAAGTGCATTTATCAAATAAGAGTTGCAGTACCTGTTCGTTGGTTTTTCCCAGAGAATCTGGGGAGTGTTATCTTTTGGTAATTACAATACAGTGGAACCTCGGTTCACAAGCATAATTTGTTCCAAAACTCTGGTCGTAAACCAGTTTTAGTTGTGAACTGAAGCAATTTCCCCTATAGGATTGTATGTAAATACAATAAATCCGTTCCAGACCATACAAACTGTATGTAAATATATTTGTTTAAGTTTTTAAGCACAAATATAGTTAATTAAACTATAGAATGCACAGCGTAATAGTAAAGTAAATGTAAAAACATTGAATAACACTGAGAAAACCTTGAACAACAGAGAAAACTAACATTGCAAGAGATCGCGCTATACTGTAGCCTTATGACCCGATCGCTGTAAACTTTTTTTTTTTCACAAATCCGAACTTTATTTTAAAGCCAACCATAAGCAACCAAGAAAGTAACATTGCAGGAGTTCACGCTAATAGCATTACAACCCGATCGCTGTAAACACTCTTTTTAAATGAGTTTTAAGCCCAGGGGGAAAAAATGAACATTTGAAAAATCAGAAATTTTAATAAACAACCAAGAAAAGTAACATTGCATCAATTCACGCTACGAACTGAAAAATGACCATTTGAAAAATCCGTAATACAAAAACTAACCATAAACCACCAAGAAAACTAGCCTTGCATGAGTCGAGTTCTGGCATGGAGTGAGGAGGAGCTGGATGGAGAACAATTCAGTCTCATCGCAGTTGAATACTTGTTGTGGGATGTAGCCTTCGTCCTCCACTAATTTTGTGAACTTTTTCACAAATTCTTTCGCAGTTTCAGCGTCGGAACTAGCAGCCTCTCCATGCCGTACCACTATGAATGCCACTTCTCTTGCGCAGTGGTAGTGCTGCTGCTTTGCAGTAAGGAGACTGTGTAAGATTCTGGGTTCGCTTCCCGGTTCCTCCCTGTGTGGATAGCGCTTTGAGTATTGAGAAAAGCGCTATATAAATGTAATGAATTATTATTATTATTATCCTCTATTGGCTTTAAATTCCTCACTTTTGCCACTCGTAGAAGGATAGTTTTGCAGCAAATTGCCATGAATCTTCCTGGCTTTCTCGCATAACATCGCCTCGCTTACGCTATCCCCTGCAAGTTGCTTCTTGTTCAGCCACACTAGCAACAGTTTTTCCACCTCTTTCAGCACTTGAGGCCTCTTCCTGGTTAACGCTGTAACTCCTTTTGCAACATCAGCTGCTTTAATAGATTCTTTCTGCTTTAGAATTGACTTCTTGTACTCGGCGGCAAGATCAGTAACACGAACGCCACGCTCATACTTTTCAATGATTTCTTTCTTTACTTCGATTTCAATTTTCTGCAAAACTTTTCTTCTCACCACTCATCACTTGCTTAGAAGCCATGGTTAACTGCAAAAGCACACGAAATACTGTAGAGCACAAAGAGTTCACAGGTAAAGCACGCACGTCTGACTGAGAACAATGAACAGGGAGAGGCTGAACATGTGCTTAAATACAGTAACCTGCGCGTACGAACCGGAAGGGAAATGAAATGGACCACAAAGAGTTCACAGCGAAAGCACGCACGCACGTGCAAGCGTGCACGTCTGTCCGAGAACAATGCAACACATGCGGAAATCATCGGCGCGCGAGTGTGTGGTCGTGAACCGAGGCAAAAGTTTGGCGAACTTTTTGGTCGTAAACCGATTTTTACGTGTACCGAGACGTTCGTGAACCGAGGTTCCACTGTACATCTCTTTGCCTACTTTTAAAAATGAGAACCAGTACTTTAGATTACAAGTTCGGTGTACTATCATTTCCTTTCACACAACGTTAGAGGTGTGTTAGCTTAAACACTCCCATAATAACCAGTGCTTCAACATTTATGATAAAATCAGCCCAATGCTAACCAGTGCTTCAGACACTTCCTCTTCTGAAGAGGACATACCAGTTGGGTTTAGGAGTTTTTTTTTTTTCCAAGAGTGTTACTTCTACCTCTTCACGGTATTCCAACATGATGTTAATGTTCCTTACTTTAGAGCAGCTCAGGCAACAGCCTACCTACCCTTTCTGACTAATTGAATAGTTTTCCAGAATAATAATTTTCCGTGCTGTCGCCAAACTATAGCTACACACATGCTTTTGCCTCCGTTGCTACTCTACTTATTACTTTTTGTGACTTGTTGGTATTTGTTAATCCAGTATGAAGGTCTTTTTTTGTTACCACTGCAAATGGGGCTATTTTCCTTACTGCTCTCATTCACCAATGAGTCCTAGACTTAGCCTACATGCTGGACACCAACAACCCTACATTTCTTTGCAGCTGCCTCCACAATAGAGGACTTGAGCATGGTCCATTCAGACACTGTGCCTAACTTCTCTCAAGATGCTGTTGTAGATGTAAAAGCTGAACTTCTCCTAAACAGAGGCATCTTTTATTTATTCCCAAAAAACCCTCCATACCAATTTGAGTTTTTAGCAGACATTCCATCTCTCTTCACCTCTTTGCCTGAATGTCATCATGCTGCTTCCAATCAGATGACACAACTATGAAGTTAATCATTGATCTTTGGCTCAAGAAAAATGACACCTCTAAGATGTCATTTTGCTTGACTTCTCACTACATTCATAATGGCTAACACAGTACAACACCCTAGTACCTTTGGCTCAAGTACTCTTTTACCAGGTCTTCTTATGGGCATCCGTGTGTTCAGACATAGTGTTTGTTATGGACCGTATTTGTCTAGCAAAGAAATCCATTCACAATGTACTGCACAGGTTCAGATAAGGAAAGCCATTCCTTCCAGTCACAGTTGTCTAAGTGTTTCCTTCCTCCACAAGATGAGCATTGTAGTCCTATTAGGGGAGTTCAAAGTCGATCATTACTGTGACTAAAAAGTCACAACTGGTTAATTATTTTCTTGTATGCATCAAATAACAGTCAAAGCTGTAACTTGAAGTTGCGTTGAGGCAATACCCTTTCCACTGGGCCAAAAAGAGAGGGAAGGATAATACATAATTGAAAAGTCAGGTTCCAGCATGAGTTCTGCACATAGAGGTCCATATCTTGCACAAGCTCTGGCATTTTCAGTCGAGAGAAGTTGCTTTTCAAATCCAGGTTTCTGTATCCAGGGTCTTGTAAGCCACTTTCACATGTGGCCTTACTGACATTGTACAGACTTGATTCTTCATTTTGTGAGTAGTGAGACAACATTTTTGTTTGACTGAGACTGACTGGGCTACATGAATTTGTAGGCATTTATTATTGACCTCCTTAGCTTGTCTTCATTATTGGGTCCTGATATCCCTCTTCTGGGCAATTTGAGACCTTAATTAGGTTCACGAGGGCCAGGGTGATATTCCTAGGAGGAGCTAAGCAACTACAGAGTCACAAATAAATGTAATATCCAGAGGGTTAGGAGCATGCACTGATACAGCACGTTGCCACACCTGCCACATGACAAACCACGACTAGATCCCAAATTTGGACCCAAGTACAGCCATGTGATGGGTAACACCTCAGTACCACATTAGTTCAGATGGAATGAAACAATGTGAGGTTTTTATGGTGGCTAGAGCGCCAATTCTGCCACCAACCCTCAGGTTTTTCCCCGAAGGTTAGATGGCCTACTTGTAGGGCTGGATGCAGACTAACATCATACCCAGGACGGAGCAATTGCAGGTTAAGGGCCTTCCTCAAGGGCCCAACGGAGTAGAGTCACTTCTGCATTTTATGGGATTTCAACCAGCAACTTTCTGAGCCTCAGAGCCACCATTCTACCCGTAATATGCAGCTTTTGGTAATTTTAGTTGTGTCAGTCTTAATGGTATAATAGGAACTGCTTAATAAAAGATCATAAATAGTTCATGTGGTGCAACTAGGGACTAGGGAGAAAATACTCATTTTTGAGCCTTATTACGACAATTTATGCAGCTTGGATTACTCAGTTTATTGTAGTTTGTAGTAAGACTCGCCAGTAAAACAATTATTATTTATATAATTTAACATTTTTAGGTAAATCCCATGAGCATAGCACTGGCACTCATGAGGCTGTTCAGATATTAGGGCTTATCTGACTTAAGAGTCTAAAACTGATATCAAAAAGATGTGCTTTATGGTTAGCTAGATAGCAGTGACCCATTAGCAGAACAAAATCCTACATTTGTCTGTTTTTGCAGAAGTACTGCCAAATGTCATGCAGCCAAGCACCATTTAAAATATATATTGCACACACATGCTTTGAATGTATGTGCTTGCAAATTTTATTGCTTATACACAACATGTGTTGCATGCTTCCAAAATGTACCACTTGTCCACAAAATATGCTATTGCATGTAAATGTTGACTTGTGTTAATAATCGAACTCCATATTATTGCCTCAGACTGTTGACCATCATATACCTTATACAAAGGTATTGTATATCCTAGTTATAAAAAAAAAATAGCCATAATATGCACAAAAATACTAAGGATGCTAAATGGTATGTGACCTATATAGCTAAGACTAAAATAGGTAAAGGTTCATTATTGTGCTAGTCTGTAATTATTTAATAATCATTGAAATCCGTTCATTTATTAAACAAACTAAAAACATTTAGGTTTGATCCTCAAGCAGCATACTTATCTCTACAATATTTGCCACAAGGAAGGAATCTAAACAGATCAGTAGAGCATACTTCTACACCAACTCGTGGTCACTCACACTGGGCAGGTTTAGAACAGTCATGTAACCTAAAATGAACTGATTTGTGAGGAAAGAACCCTCACAGCCCTGGGGATAAACATTCAAACTGCAACCAGGCATTGCCCAAGCCTGGATTCAAACGTAGGACTACAGCTATGAGAAAGATGGATACTACCACACCTTGCAACTTTAAGCATTCTCAAATTTAACTTAGTTTAAGGATTGGTTAAGAGAGGTTTTACGTATTTTCTGTCATTATTGCTAATTGATGTGTTCAGTCTTTCAGTGTTAATTTGTTTGAATATGTTACCCTAACTTATTGCTAGCATGGCAATGAACATTGATGGCCTTCTCTTCCATATGTTAAAAGATGTATAACATTGCTGTGGGTGCTTTGTTTCACAAGTTCCAGTATATCATAGTGTGAATCTGTTCCTTGTGGCTTACTTCAGTTCTTTCATGTGTAGTGAATTGGTGGTGTGTTTGTAATTTTTGTTTTCAGTTAATGGGTTACATTAGCAAGCCCATTTGTCTGTTTACCAGAATATGAGAAATCAAGAATGTGTCTACAAGAAATACAACTAAAAGACTCACTGGTTTTCTGAATTTGATAGTCAGGTTAAATGTGCTATTTTTAATTTGCCATACTGAAAAAAGTGATGTTCAGAGTGATCATTGATGTGGAAACTACAAATGTGTTTACAGTTTCAAGTTTCATTTTTAGTCAAATCCTTCTGTTCAAAAATATACCGTTTAGGAAAGTTCATGTAAAATCTTAACTCTTAATTGTATGTTTTTGTTCAAGAATTTTAGGTATTTTACAGTTTGAATATTTCTGTAGTTGATTTGTATTCAAGTGTAAAGAGTGCAGAATTTCACAGCTCTCAGAAGAAACATTTTTGTTATTTTTAATACAGCGAAATTTCACCTAACATTTGGCAAATTTATTAGACTTCATGGGTGTGGTTCTTGGTCATATCATCTTAATATCTATATGTGTAGTAAATATTATATATATATCTATTATTTATGATGCTGTGTCTAATCAAATCAACTCCCTTTCTCCCTTCTCCCCCTCTCCAACCCCCAAAGATTTGGGATACTGCTGGACAGGAGCGGTTTCAGTCTCTTGGAGTAGCATTTTATCGTGGAGCTGATTGTTGTGTATTAGTCTTTGATGTGACTACTCCTAATACATTCAAAACACTGGACAGCTGGAGAGATGAGTTCCTTATCCAAGCCAGTCCCCGCGATCCAGAAAACTTTCCATTTGTTGTGCTTGGAAATAAGATTGATTTAGAAAACCGACTGGTAAGGCAGGATGAGTATTGGTTGCTTTCCCTTCTCCACTTTTAATCAGCCCTAAGAGCCCAGATGTGTACAAATGTCAGTTTTGCTTCACAGCATTCATAGGTTTTGAGTTATTTTTGATGTGCTGTTATGTAAAAGTAGCATCTGTGTGTGTGTGTATATATGTATGTATTTTTAAACTAACTGTGCACATTGCTTGGCTTGATTACAGTGACTGTGAAGTAAAATCAGTCTTCTAAATAAAATGGTTTAAACAGGATTCTTCTGATGAGAATGGAACATGACAATGTAGCTGGTATCTTTTAAAATGAAGAGAGAGGGCAGCTAATAAACTAGAGCTTATTTTCTTATAGGTGACTACCAAAAGGGCACAGGGTTGGTGCCAGAGCAAAAATAACATACCATATTTTGAAACCAGTGCCAAGGAGGCAATTAATGTTGAGCAGGCTTTCCAGACTATTGCCCGCAATGCTCTCAAACAGGTAAGATGTAAGACCTCAAGAATACTTTTGCCTTAATTTAGTACTACTGCTTGTCTTTCTACTAGTCGGCATTCAGTTTGTTAGCTAAGTGACATTTGCGAAAATGCTTCCCCAATATAAAAGACTATTAATCCCTTATCAGTCAGATTGTATGGAGCTTTAAGATGCTTGATTATAGTAAATTGGCAATCACTTTTATGGTTTGAAGATCTGTTTATTCGGTCATTCTCAAAATGTTGCATTTGTCACTTGTATTCTATCCTGATTTTAACCTTTTTTAATAGGAATCAGAAGTGGATTCGTATGATTTTCCTGACCAAATCAAGTTGGACAGAAATGATAAACCACAAGCTGCCGAAGGTGGATGCAGCTGTTGAAGAGTAAACGTTTGCTGGCAGATGGACCGATGGATGATGGGGAGAGAGAGAGTAATACTGTTAACACTGAAAGGCTGGGGAGAGAAAAACATCAACCCTTTGGAAAGGATGGGTGGGTGGGGGGTCGGGGAGCAAGCTGAAAATGGAGAGGAAGATCCTTTAAATTACAAAAATACTAAAAATGAAGATACTATGGACCAATAACTGTGGACAGGTTGGACTTTAGACAAGCTGAATCTTCTGAACTCTTCCTACTTTTTTCAGTTATTCTCACAGTAGCTCTTGCACTTGTTACTCTGTCATGGGGTCTATTTGAGCATTGGAGTTTAATTTCAGGAAACTGCCTTAATAGCATTTTCATAACACTGCATTATCTTTCACTGGAGATTCATTTAGCTCTCTGCAGAAGGCCTGGAGCACATTTTTCAGGAAACAACCAAGTACAGGTGTTTTTGTGTGTGTGTGTGCAGAAATTTAGTGAAGCTATAGGACTCACCAGTGAATTTAACATTTATTAACCCAAAATACAAATGCAGTTTTACGTGAAAGTAAAAATCCAACGTTTAGATGTGGCACTCAGGGTAGTAACACTAAGCAATTAATTCTCTGAAGGGCATGGCGTCCTGTAGTTTATTGAAAATCAATATTCCAGTCAGCAGTGAAATTTTGTTGCCAAGGAAGTACCACCCTGTTGTATTATACACAAGATGCCAAAGCCCTTTTTACTATTAGGGATATGTGCAGAATTAGGAATTCTGAATGTAGCATCTTTCATTTGGAAGAGGGAGAACATGGTGTGTATCTAAATATGACCCACCCAGTGGATATAAATAGGATGTTACAATATCAGTAATTTTTTTTTGTCTCTTAAGAAAGAATTTCAGCATTGGTTTCAATGAGATATTTGAACAGTCTGTAAATTCTGTACACATCTCTGCTAGTTTATCAGTCTTTAATTATATGATAAGTAGGGGCTGGCTGTTTTTATTTATGTAACGTACCAATAAAATTGTGATGCTAATAAGACAGTGTGTTATAGGCTTCTTTGGGGGAGCCGAGTAACAATCTGAAACCAAGTAAAAACACATTTTACTGCCTTTACATATCACAAGCAAACTTTTGACCACACTACTCGAAAGTGAAACAGATAATCTACAAAAAATGTATTCTGTTACAGTTCTTTTGAAAAACAGATTCAAAATGTAAAACAAGTAATGAGAAGGGAAGTCAAATGTACAGTAAGTGGAGATTTTTATTCATCACATATGGTAAAATACATTTTTGAAGTTTTATTGGACAGAAACCAGAAGACTCAAAGTAGTCAGTATTTTTTACATTTTCATTTTTTTATTCTTTATGTAGAGCATTTCCCAGCTACAACATTGGACATTATACAATATACATTTCACAACTGATAAAGTGTGCATAATAATTTATAAAATGTTTAGTTTTTTGCCCCATTTGAAAGTTTCTTAAAAGCTTTTGCTAGTACTAAAATAAGTGAGTGGTTTTTGTTCATGGTTTTGATGGTATTGGGCCTGGTATGATGACACTAAGGGGCCTTTCCTCTCTTAGGCTCCAAAGTCAGGACAGCCACCTTGCTAAGAGTTGCACCTCCGTTACAGAACGGCAGAGGACTGCAGACTTTAGCTACATTACAGCAGTTCAACACAAAGCAGGAACTGAACACCTTGCACATGTTAACAGCACACCTTTACAGCAGTCATTTCTGTTTGAATAGCTAATTTGTACACTTACAAAATCCTGCATGTTAAGAAATCTTAATTTTGCAATAATTCATCGATGGAAAAAGCTGACGTTTCCAGCGATTGTGACAAAACACCCTAGTTAATTTCTTCTGTTTTTCTGTTATTCTAGAAGGTTTATACCTACCTAATGTTACCGATGAAGCAAATCTAACCTTTAGAGTGGCTTAATTGACAACCTCTCCGTAATACAAGAAGTATCAAGTTATAATTGGAAGACCTCACAATGATTGCCTCCATGATTTCAGTTACTTATAAAGAGAGCACATAGGGAATAACTGATATCAAGTAATTGAGATCATACACACAAATACATATACACAGAAGACTCCTTCACTTTCTGCACACTTTTATGTTGTAGATTTAAATGTTAATGTACAGTTTGCATCTATCCACACTCAACCAATAATGACAAAGTTAAAACATGTTGTTGGCAAGGTTTGTGAATTTATTTAAAATCAAAAACTGAAATCTTTTGTTCATTTTAAGTTTACAGACCTGTGATCCAGTACTTTATAGAAGCAATTACAGCTTCAAGTCTTCTTGTGTAAGTCTTTACAAGCTTTGTAAACCTGGATTTGGCCAGTTTATTCTTTTCTTCCTTTCAGATCCTTTCAAGCACCATTAGATTGAATGAGAAGCAACTGTAAGCTGCCATGTTCAGGTCTCTCCGCAGCCATCCTGCAGGGTTTAAGTTTGGTCTTTGGTTAAGCCACTCAAAGCTACTCAAGAGACTTGTCCTGATAGCACTCTAGCATTCTTTCTGCTTTCTGCCATTGTCATAAAAAATGAACTGTCACTGCAGTCTAAGGTTGCATATCCTCTGAAAGCATGGCTTCTTCAAGGACCTCTCTATATTCATCCTTCTCTCAATTCTGACTAAGTCTCCTTGATATAAGGCAGGTCTTCATCAGATATACTGCTTGGAGGTCCGCTCATAGAATTGTTTCCTTCATGCTCTCTGAATCCTTTAAGCACCATTTGGCAGGAGTTGTTTGTCTAGCCACTGTCCTGTAAATGCCTGATTGGTGGAGTGCTGCTGAGATGGTAGTTTTGATAGGCCCTCCCATCTCTGCAAAGGACACCTGAAGCTATGTTAGATTGACCACTGGATTCTTGGTTATTTCCCTAATCGAGGCTTTACTTGTCCAGTTACCCAGTTTGGCCAAATGTCCAATTCGAGGTGGAATCCTGGTGGTTGTAAATTTCTTGCATCTCAACATTAGTGGGAACATTCAAATCTTTAGACTTTTTTTTCACCCTTGCCCAGATCTATGCCTCACCTCACTTTTATTGCAGATGACTACAATTCGTCCTCATTTTTTGCCCAGAGAGATAAGTTACATCATCCTTATTAATGTTTGCATTCCTCCCTCTGCAAATGGAAACCTGGCAGCAGGCATGATTCATTCTGTCACCAACACTTTAATGATGACTCACTCCAACCCTGCATGCGACTTTGGAAGGAACAATGACACAGTTCCATCAGTTTATGTCATGTTCAACTCAAGGAAATAGCAAGACTTGCTCTATTTAAAAGTTAAAGATGCCTTTCAGTGTATTCTAGTGGCTCCTTTGGGCACATTCAACCACAACCCGATTCATCTTATTTACAGCTGTAAGCCTGTTATTAGACAGCAACATGTTACCACCAGAGTAGTAAAAAAAAGTGCAGCCTGGATACTGAAATGGCTCTGAATGACTGCTTCCTAGTGACAGACAGGGAAATGATGTGAGAGTCACATGGGGACGACATTGAGGAACTCAGTCACTGCATTGCAGACTAAACTAACCTGTGTCGACACAGTGGTACCCACAAAGATGGTGCGTTGCTTTCCAAACAAGAAGCCCAGGATTACTAAGGAGCTAAAAGGTCTCCAGAATGACAAAAAGAGAGCATTCATATCCAGTGTGGATGTACAGTGTGTGCTAAAGAAAAAGCTGAGTGAAGCTATAGGACTCACCAGTGAATGTAACATTTATTAACCCAAAATACAAATGCAGTTTTATGTGAAAGTAAAAATCCAACGTTTAGATGTTGCTCTGCTTACAGAGCTAAAATGGAAAACAAATTCACTCAGAATAGCATGAAGGATTTCTGGAATGGACTGGACATTAATACTGGACTTATCCAGGGCTCATGTTTTAGAAGGGGACATGGACAACGCTAACACCCTGAACCAATTTTTGAATGGATTTTCACCCACGCTGCCACCTTCTTCCAAAAACCAGTTTCCTCACACCATCACTACTATGTCAACTGGAGTGGCCAGTGATAAGTCCACCTCTGATCATCAGTGTGGGCTGTCCATAACTGAAGACCAAGTAAGGAGACAACTGAGGAAGCTACACACGGGTTTGAGTTCTCAAGGCCTGTATAAGATATATCAAGGAGATATCAAATATTTTTTACATTTATTTCATTACCTGTCAGACAGCCTTGTTGTTGCCCATGGGGGCCACTAGGGGAAGCTGTGTGATTTGGGAGTCCCTACTCAATAGGGGCAGCCTTTCCTCCTGTTTGCTATCCGAGAGACCCCGCAAGCAGCTACCAGGTTAAGTCCTTTCAAACTATTATTTAGCCGCTGACAATGCGGGGGTGTTAGACATTTTTTGGGAAGAATGGATGGAGCTCGCGAAACAACCCCACAGCGTAAGATTTGACAAGTGAGTTGGTTCACTGCAAAAGCAGATTTCCACATAAATTTCGAGCTGAATGGCAGGGGCCGGCATTAATAGAAGACCATATGTCCCCAGTGAATTATAAAGTCAGGATTCCCGGGCGATGGAAAACGGTACAGATTTTGCATATTAACCTTTTAAAGGAGTGACGCGACCACGACAAAGTCCTGGTCACGTCTGCAGCGGTCCCTTAGACCGAAGTCGCTGTTGGGGATAATTTAACTGACACACAGAAAGCAGAATTGCTATCACTGATCGAGAGGAACTCTGATGTCTTTTTGCCCATGCCTGGCCGAACAGACATTGCGGAACACAAGATTGTGACTCTGCCCGGTGTTACTGTACAGGTACCGAAAAATCACCTGCCAAAGGCAACGAGGAAGGTGATACACGAAGAAGTCAACAAGTCAGTTAGGCATGATTCATCCAAGCAAAAAGGAATGGCGCAGTCCTATTGTACTTGGCTCAAAGCCTGACGGTTCGGTTCTGCATTGATTTTAGGTGTTTGAATAAGATTTACAACTTTGATGCATACCAGATGCCTTGTGTGGATGAGCTGTTAGAGAAGCTTAGGCAGGCCTCATATATTTCCACCCTAAACCACACGAAAGGTTATTGGCAAGTGCCCTTGGAGGAGTCCAGTTGCGAGAAGACAACATTTGCCACTCTGGGTGGACTGTTTAAATTTACGGCGCTCCCTTTTGGTTTGCATGGTGCACCGCTGATCTTTCAGCAGATGATGAATCAGATCCTGCATCCCCATTCAGTGTACGTGGGTGCCTATCTTGACGATGTGGTCATTTTCAGTAACGACTGGGAATCTCATCTTGTCCCCCTTCAGGCACTGCTTGATAGTTTGCAGCTGGCGGGGTTGACAGCTAACCCTAAGAAGTACAAGCTGGGTATGTTGGAAACCCATTATTTGGGATATTCCATGAGGATGGGTTTGCTCAAGCCTCAAATGGACAAGGTGTGGGAGGTGCTTGCATATCCACGTCCTGAAACACAGAGGCAATTTTGTGCCTTCCTCAGGGTACCACAGGTGGTTCATTCCCAATTTTGCACATCAGGTTTTCTCCCCTCACTGACTTGATAAAGGGCAGAAAGAATCATAGTGTTGTCTGGATCAACGCTTGTGACAAAGCCTTCTCGGACCTAAAAGCCGCTTTATCCTCATTTCTGCTTCTGCGCAACCCAGATTTTTTGAAGGAATTTATTTTGCAAATGGACGGAAGTGCTTTTGCTTTAGGAGTGGTGCTCTCACAATGTTTTGAGGGGGAGGAACACCCCATCACGTTTCTCAGCAGGAAGTTGCTGCCCAGGGAACATAATTATTTGATCATTGAAAAGGAGTGTTTAGTGATTAAGTGGGCGGTGGAGGCCCTCCTTTATTACCTCTGGGGATGGAGGTTTATCCTGGTGACTGACCGTGCCCCACTTCAGTGGCTGTACAAACAGAAGGATACGAACGCCTGGCTCACTTGGTGGTCTATTAGCTTGCAGGCTTTTGCTTTTGATGTTTGCCACCGTCACAGTGCTGCACACATCAATGCTAACCTTCTCTCTGGCTGAGCCCGGCTTGGACGGTTGCTTTGCCCACACCGATGTGGACAAAGCTAATTGGGGGGGTTGGGAGATGTGAGGTTTCTGAACTCTTTTGGGACCCCCCAACAGGACAACATGCCAAAGCTCGTCTACCGTGTCTGTGGAGGGCTCCTTGTCTGTCACCGAGGCAACTGCAGGTTTGCAGTGCAACAGCATAGCGCCACAGAAGCAAATAAGCTTGCGACATAAGCACCCGTCGCCGATGGATGATGCAAGGAACATTATAAATGCAGGGAAGAGTATAACTTGGCCACTCACCTGGCCACGACCCTACCCATTTGCTATGTCTGTGTATGGGAGAGCGGTAGATCCCGCTATAATAAATGACCATGCTGTTCCTGTTTCAAGTAGATTAAAGCTGGTTTTGCTAAAGTATTGAGACTCAGCCTCATGTTTTGGGGTGCAAGGCATTGACTCACGTGTCACAACATATAAAACCTCAATTATATATATGTAACCTCAATTCTAAAAAAGTTATGACAGTGTGGATAATGCTATGAAAACAGACTTGGTGCCCTCAAGAACATGCAAGTTACCCATGCCATGAGAATGACACACACCATACCATGACACCCTTTGGCTTTTGGGCCTGACGCTGATAATTATAAGCTTAACAGCTTCTGTGGTCCTTTTCCTCTTTGACCTGGAGAACATGACAGCATTTTTTTTCCCCAAAAGCCATTTGAAATGTTGACTGGTTGGCCCACAAAACACAATTCCACTTTCCATCTCAAGAGTTGATGGTGCTTTTGGACAGTGTTGAAGTATGGCTTCTGCAATACACAGTAAAGCCTTTACTTGCATCGGTAGATGCTATGGTGAACAGTGTTGACAAAGTATTACCAAGCCCATGTTGTGATATCTATTACAGGTGCATGATAGTTTTTATGATGGTCATATTTGAGGGATCAGAGATCACGTACATTGAGACATGTTTTTGATCCTTACCCTTTATGCTCTGATATATTTGATCGGATCCTATGAGTCATTTAATTATATTGTGCAACTGCACAAAATCCTACCAATTTGTCATTGTTCTCAAAATGCTGGATTATTCACTGATGAATCTGTAGACAAATTGGTGGCCCTTGACCAATCCTTGCCCTTGAAGCACTAGGACACCCTTGGGGGGCTTCTTATACAGTACAGCAGAACACGATTGCCTCTCCTGTTTCACCTCATTTTGTTATTATCCATCTTACTAACCGAAGGTTGTAAACCGGATATGGACGCTGGGCGCTGGGCACATCGAGGTGCACGCGCACTGCCGCACTGCAGTGCATCACACAGCGTAAACCGGATATGGACGCAGGGTGCAGGGCTGAACTTGCTGTGCTCCACTCTGCTAGCGGTTGGTGTCAGCAAAGGCGACAGAATCACGTCTCCACAAAACGAGACCGCTTTACTACAGATGTGCGTTTGTAATTAAATGACATGTCCCCAGTCGCACCCACCCTCCATAATAGAGAAAACAAAAATGAGAGGATTCAGCGTGCAGGGCTGAACTTGCTAGACTACATGTACCAGACTCGGCCGTTTGCTTAGGCTGTACAAATCCGAGCCCATAGCTAACGACGCAGCCACAGAGAAAACATGACCGAAACGATTCAGCGCATATTTGAATCACATTACAGTATTACAGTATGGAATCCACAATGAAACCGCTCAACTAAATACAAACACAAGCCCGTATGGCCACGACCTGTAAACGAGCCCGTATGGATGAAATGAATGAACGAGGGTGCCCACACAAAGAAACCGCTGTAGTACAGATGTTTATTTAATTAAATTAAACCTTAACCATGGCTACAACCTGTACACTAAACCTGAGGTACAGCGTGCACGCCAGAGTGTACAGTCGCCCGGGCGCGACCGCCCACACCACCGCATATACCACGTTCGTTTAGTAATATAGCCCTCAGCACACGAATCCGCCGCCGTCAGCAAACGACTTCTTGATGATGGCACAGCAATAGAAAAACAAATGCGTGACTGCATGGCTGAAAACAATAAACGAAGGCGCCTACAGCTAAGTCACAGCTCCAAAAAGACACCGTTTTAGTACAAATATGTTTATTTAATTAAATGAACTGTCCCAGGACGCACCCACCCTCCATTATATTTCATCCCTCCAAGTATCAGAGGGAACTGAAAGTGATTGCCATTCTTGGATTTGCGATTCTTTCGAGAATCGGGGGCTTGCTGGTTAGACCTAAACTACACAGTCCTAACTTTACTGGAATGTGCTGCAAGTATCAATTTCAGAATAAATGTATGTTTTTAAAAACAATTCAGCTGATTAGGTAAAACATGAAATGCCTTACCTTTATACTGTTTTAGTTTGAATACAAATCAAAATAAATTTTGTTTTTATTAGCATTTTCCATTCTGTCCCAACTTTTTTGGAATTAGTGTTTTGTATATGCTCCCAACCTGCTTTGTGTCAACAGTTTGGGCTGGTGGTGGTAGTGGTGGTGTAATGGAGTGGAGAACATTTTCTGGGCACACTTTGGACTCGTTGATACCAATCAAACATCCCTTAAATGCCAAGGTCTATTTGAGTATTGTTGCTGACCTTGTGCATCCCTTCATGGACACAATTTACCCATCTTCTAATGGCTACTTCCAGCATTGATAGCACATCCAATGTAGTTCATGAACATGACAGTTGTGAAAAAAGCCCGGACACAGACAGACTGTACTTTCTCCGGTCCTGTTCAGCCTATATACATCGGACTTCCAATACAACTCGGAGTCCTGCCATGTGCAAAAGTTCGCTGACGACACTGCTATCGTGGGCTGCATCAGGAGTGGGCAGGAGGAGGAGTATAGGGACCAAATCAATGACTTTGTTAAATGGTGCGACTCAAACCACCTACACCTGAACACCAGCAAAACCAAGGAGCCGGTGGTGGATTTTAGGAGGCCCAGACCCCTCATGGACCCCGTGATCGTCAGTAGTGACTGTGTGCAGAGGGTGCAGACCTATAAATACCTGGGAGTGCAGCTGGATGATAATTGGACTGGACTGCCAATACTGATTCTCTGTGCAAGAGAGGATGGAGCTGGCTGTACTTCCTTAGAAGGCTGGCGTCCTTCAACATCTGCAATAAGATGCTGCAGATGTTGCAGCAGACGGTTGTGGCGAGTGCCCTCTTCTACGCGGTGGTGTGCTGGGGAGGCAGCATTAAGAAGAAGGACACCTCACACCTGGACAAACTGGTGAGGAAGGCAGGCTCTATTGTAGGCATGGAGCTGAACAGTTTGACATCTGTGGCAGAGCGACGGGCACTGAGCAGGCTCCTGTCAATCATGGAGAATCCACTGTATCCACTGAACAGTATCTCCAGACAGAGGAGCAGCGACAGAGTGCTGTCACTGTTCTGCTCCACTGACAGACTGAGGAGATCGTTCCTCCCCCAAACTATGCGACTTTTCAATTCCACTTGGGGATGTGGGGGGGGGGGGGGGTTTGGTTAAACGTTAACATTATACAAAGTACCTGCATTTTTTATCACTCTTTAATTTAATATTGTTTTTTATCAATAAGATGCTGCCGGAGTATGTGAATTTCCTCTTGGGATTAATAAAGTATCTATCTATCTATCTATCTATCTATCTATCTATCTATCTATCTATCTATCTATCTATCTATCTATCTATCTATCTATCTATCTATCTATCTATCTCAAATGTGAACCCATACTCCTCGCTGAGAATAGGTGTAAGGCGCTTCGTAACTGCTTCTCATGTCCTACTTTGGTTTAGGACAAATTCTGATCCTCCAGGCAATGGTTGAAGCACTGATCCCAGTGGAGTCTGTTATATTTCACTGCTGACTGAAAACAATTTGAAGTATCTAACTTCCAGCCTTCCATTTATTTTCTAACCTGCTTATCTCATTCACATTCATAATAGTAGTCCACGTCTATCCAGGCAGCATTGAGCAAAAGACAGGAGTCCACAAGAACAATGGTATTATTGTGAAGAAAGACTGGAGTCTGAACACAAACATGCGTTGTACCTGAGTTTTTTTATGTGCATGGTGATGCAAAGTCTTCATGGACATTCCTGAGCCAAAGTGAAAAAGTAGTGTGTGCAAACTAGTCTGCATCTGATTACAAGTACGATTTAGTCAAATACTATAATTTGAATACCTGAATTTAGATATGTTTGGCATTCATAGGTTTAAAACTTTATTTGTCCTCAGGGAAAATTTGTCTTTTTACAAAAGCTCTTTAAATAAATAAATACGTAGATAAGCAAATAAATAAATATGCACACACACTTTGGCCTGAACACACACCAGAATGATTATAAAGCAACAAATTCAAAAGAAAGAAAAAGATCTGCCTTGGCAGTCCCAGTCCCAGTGAGACATTGTACAGGAGTATTGCTGTTGGTATGAAGGAGCTCCAGTAAGTGTATTCTTGACACACTTCTGCTGAATAATTCTTTAACTGAAACTACTCAGTGCTAGTGTGTCAAAGCAATGATGTGCAGCATTGTTCATAATGGCACTCAGTTTTGTTTTAATTCTCTCTTTCGTTTCTACCTCCAGGGGGTCCAGAGTGTGTCCTATAGCTCAGCTTGCCCTTTTAATTGGCTTGTTGATTCAGTGGGCCTCTCTTGAAGTGATGTTACCAGCCCAACATACTACAGCATAGAAAATCAAAATCACACAGGCCATTACAGAGATTTAGAAGATGTGAAAGATGTCACTTCTCACATTAAAGGAATGCAGTCTCCTAAGAAGGAAGGGCCTGCTCTGCCCCTTCTTATATAGCTCCTCTGTGTTCTGAGACCAGTCCATCCTGTCATTGATGTGGACCCCCAAGTACTTGTAGGAGTGGACCACCTCTACAGCCACTCCTTGAATAGTGTGCAGACATAGGGGCTCTTGAGGGTTGTGAAAGTCAATAACCAGTTCCTTGGTTTTGCTGATGTTAACATGCAGACAATTATCTTTGCACCAAGAAACAAAGTTCTACGCCTGACTCCTATACTCGGTCTCATCTCCTTAATCAATACACACCATAAGTGCAAAATCATCTGAGAATTTCTGCAAGTGACATGATCTGCTGTTATATTTATAGACTGAGGTGTGCAGAGTGAAGAGAAAAGGAGACAGGACTGGTGCTCCAGTGTTGCTCACATTTGTCTCAGAAACACAGTCCTCAGGTTTCACAAACTGCAGTGTGCCTGACAGATAGTCCGTTATCCAGGACCCCTAGGTTCATCCACGTGCGTATCTTTGAGCTCACCCCTTAATAGGGAAGGATGGATGGTACTGAATGCACAGGAGAAATCAAAAAAACAGAATCCTCACAGTGCTGCCAGCTTTGTCCAGATGGGAATAAGCTTTGTGAAGCAGGTAGATAATTGTAACTTCCACCCCAATCTTTGACCGATAGGCAAACTGCAGTGGGTCCAGGTGGTCTACCATAGGAGGACTCATATAGATCCATACATATGATGAAAGAGTTAGTTAAGTTATATTGCAATCAAGAAAGAATAAATGCAGAATGTAGCTGACTAGCCAAGCATGCAGAAGAAACAGAAAAGCGTACCCGTCTGAATTGTAATGTGAGCCAAATGTCAAAAATGAGAAAACACTTCCTGCAAGAAACAATGCGTCTTTAGCTTAGAAAAGAAGTCTTTAAAAAGTCAGAATTAGCATAAGCCACTCTACTTCAGGGCGTTCATAAGAAATGTAATGATTTACAGCTGCGGTGGGTTGGCACCCTGCCCGGGATTGTTTCCTGCCTTGTGCCCTGTGTTGGTTGGGATTGGCTCCAGCAGACTCCCGTGACCCTGTGTTCGGATTCAGCGGGTTGGAAAATGGATGGATGGATGGATGATTTACAAGCTAGGGATTCATGAGATCAATCATGAGACTTTTAAGAATCAATACTGAATCATCCATCCATCCATCCATCCATCCATTATCCAACCCGCTATATCCTAACTACAGGGTCACGGGGGTCTGCTGGAGCCAATCCCAGCCAACACAGGGTGCAAGGCAGGAAACAAACCCCGGGCAGGACGCCAGCCCATCACAGATATTGAATCATCCATCCATCCATTTTCCAACCCGCTGAATCCGAACACAGGGTCACGGGGGTCTGCCAGAGCAAATCCCAGCCAACACAGGGTGCAAGGCAGGACAAAAAACCCCGGGCAGGACGCCAGCCCACCGCAGATACTGAATCATTTAAATGAAAAATAATGAATAATTGAAAAATGTATATTTTTACCCAGGCCTACTTTTAGATTATATGTTAATAAAAGAACTGAGCACAAAGTTTATGAGTGAGCATATTCACTGACACTCACTAATTCCCATCAATCCGTAAAAACACGGGGAGACGTGTCTCCATGTAGAACCTGCCACTGTGATGCAGGAAGGAGAGCCTACTCTGTCCATGTTAAAATGTCTGCACTGAACTTACTAAACCTAAGCCTGATTAAACTGAGGTGAATCAGCATTGCTAAATTGGCTCTAGAGGCTTCAGGAGATGAATGGAGCGAGGTAAGGATCAAGAGCGGGAGCCCTGTTGGGTATCTGTAACCAGCAGGGACCCAAGCCTGGATATGAGGGATGGCCGTGTCTGTCATCTGTTTTAAGAAGGAGGCATCATGGCCTGCGCATTTTTGAAGAGTTTTTTTGTTTTATCCGAATATGTTCATTGTGGATATTTTCACCTCCTGGGATTTGCTCCAGGATTATTTATTTAAAGAAGAATTGCTCTGCACTTTGAAACATTTTGTTTTTGTTTAGCACATAATACTTTTTGCAGCAACCCCTTGTTAAATGTGCGTGTTCTCATTTGCCCGGCTCATCTCGGTTATGACTATCGACGGTTTTGGGTTGAAGTGGCTCCCGTTACTGTATGTTCATTTGCCCTGTGATGGCTTGGCCCCTTCTTCAGATGTTATTCCTGCCTTGTGTCTGTCCGGTGATTGCTGGGATTGGCTCTGACTGAGCTGTGACCCTGCCCTGGATAAGCAGGATGGATGTCAGTAATGTCTGCTCAGTTTTTGTCACTTGATTACATGCTACGTGCCGTGCTTGGAGTGGAAACAAATGATTTCTGGCACTCTCTCATTTTGTAGGCTGCTTGGCTTTCTGAATGAAAGCGGATAACCCAATTTGTCATTAAACCCACTGTGTCAAATCCTCTAAGACAAAGCCTAAGAACAACAATAAAGAATTGTTTAAGAATGGTTATGTTGGGTAAAATGCCCTTCTGTAGAAAGCCAAATGACCTTATCATCGGATCTTCATTTAGGACTTATAAAAACAATTGAATATTTAAGTACTCTACTTCTCTTAATGATATATCTATCGTATGTACTGTAAGTGTGCCTTATTCGTTTTTTGTATATTATTTACTCATCCATCCATTTTCCAACCCGCTGAATCCGAACACAGGGTCACGGGGGTCTGCTGGAGCCAATCCCAGCCAACACAGGGCACAAGGCAGGAAACAATCCCGGGCAGGGTGCCAACCCACCGCAGGACACACACAAACACACCAAGCACACACTAGGGCCAATTTAGAATCGCCAATCCACCTAACCTGCATGTCTTTGGACTGTGGGAGGAAACCGGAGCGCCCGGAGGAAACCCACGCAGACACGGGGAGAACATGCAAACTCCACACAGGGAGGACCCGGGAATCAAACCCAGGTCCCCAGATCTCCCAACTGCGAGGCAGCAGCGCTACTCACTGCGCCACCGTGCCGCCTATTTACTCATTATTTTTCTTATTTAATTTAAATTTGTTTTTTCTTTTTTGTGCAACTATTTCTTTGACACCTTATAAAGCATTTGGAGCTGCATTCAATGTATGAAAATATCCATCCATCCATCCATCCATTTTTTGGTAGTAAAATCCATCTTGGTATGAAGCTGAGTTGTCCACAACCCTAATTATCAGGGTTTAAAAAAAAAACATCCATCCATTATCCAACCCGCTATATCCTAACTACAGGGTCACGGGGGTCTGCTGGAGCCAATCCCAGCCAACACAGGGCTCAAGGCAGGAACAAACCACGGGCAGGGCACCAGCCCACCGCAGCAAAAATATCCTAGAATAATAAATGTTGTTGTTAGTCTTCTTCAATACTTGATAACATTTCTGGCTTGTAAAATGGACGTATTTGGTCATTTTAAACCGTTTTTTTTTTCATCTTTGGATACTGGTACCCTTCAGCCCAATTGTTTACTGCAAGAACAGACCAGGGTATTTTTAAAATGTATAAAGAACACTTCACTTTAGAACGCAATTTCAAGTGGCAAATGCACATCATGATGGTGGAGAAATAATTTAGACTTGAAATATATAGAACTTATCCTTTAGTGTTTGTCGTTTTATATACAAAAGAATGGGCCTTACAAAACTATAACTGGCTGCTTTTAAATACCACTGAGACAGCACAGTGTTACTCACCCTGAAGTTAAAAACACTTGAGTATTGTGAATTTTATTGACTTTTTTTCCTCTGCTAAGTACATTTTTATTGCCACATACACTGTGAGGGCCTTCTTGTGCCACAGTTCCAAGGGAGTGAGGGATGCTGGGAAGTATATCCACCTTAGTAAAAGGACAAGTGTCTCTGTGCATCCGTCTAGTTGCTATATCTCTGTTATATGCCATTGGATATGGGATCCTTTTCATAAAAGTGGTGCAGATGTTTGTGATGCACCATCTGCTGGAATGAAAAATGCAATGCATTACAAAATATATTCGAATAGGTGGTGTATTGCAAATGTTAATGCTACATATGCTGAGGTCTGTGTTAAATACTTAGATTTCAACCTGTTTTAGGTGGGTAGCATAGCTAGTACAGACAATAAGGCAATAAGATGATGTATAAGTAAATACCAAATGTAGAATAAATAAGAGTAACAGAAGAATAGCCTAATGTACATAATGCAAAACCAAACTGTACAGACATATAACTCATGCAGTTGTAATTAAAAAATGCAGATGGCAGTATATATGTAATATACTGTATGTCATGATTTAGGCTGATTGTTGATGTTTTGTAGTCTTTTTCTTTAAGAGAAGCCGTATTGTGTACCATTGTCAGGGTCATGTCTTGTGTTTCTAGGGGCATAGTCTCTGGGGTCATGACTTTGACTTCATCAGCAAATGGCATAAAAAGTCAGCATTTCGTTCTGAGCCTTATCCAATCTGCAGATAAAACCCTTATTTTTGATTTATGTATTGGATGTTATTTGACTTTTTGAATTTTGCCTCAGTCTGAGTTTCAGTGGCTTCAGTTTGTTTTTATTTTCTTTTGATTGCCTTTAGCTCACATCTCCCAGTTTCGTCAAGAAAGTAGTTATCATTTTTCCTGATAAGTCAGGACAATATACAGTAAAATTCTACATAAACCGGCAGGTGGGTACAGTCCAGGGTATGTATGAACAGGCTACAGGGAGACTAGTGATCTGATGAAAGAAGCTGTTCTTGAAGCGTGTGGAGCGAGTTGTGAGGCTCTAGTAACGTTGAACAGAAGGCAGTAGTGAAAACAAGAGATGAGCTGAATGGTTGTCATCAGAGTTAATGGATTCAGCTCTCCTTGGACATCTGGTGGAATAGAAGGTATGCAGCTGTGGAAGTTCAGCCCCAAAGACTTCAGAAGCTGTATGGATAATTCTTTTAAGGAGTATGCAGTGCTGGCAAGACAGCTTTCCAAACCACACAGTGAAACATCCGATCAGGATACTTTTAATAGTGCATCAATAGAAGTTCAACCATATTTTGGTTTCTACCCTAAAGTTCTTTAGCCTGCTCAAGTAAAAAAGCCTTTGCTGAACCTTTTTGAGGATGCAGGTGGTGCTGACAGGCCATGAAAGGCAGTCAGTTATGTGAACACCCAGGAACCTGAAGCTGTTGATTGTCAGGATGGGGGAGCCATTGATGTGGAATGGAGTGTGACTGCCTTTGTTCCTCCTGAAGTCAACAATGACCAGTCGTGGCACCATCTTGTTTATTTAATGGGTGCCAACATTTTGTGATTTCATTGCTAAGACACTCATGTCAGTTGTCAAGGTCGCACCTCACAGAATTCATGACACGTGACATCATCATTGTAACGATACCTTTGTCAAAGTGCTCCGCTTCCCTCAACAAGTTCCTTCGTCAACAAAATCAAATACCTAGGAAGAGACAAATCCACCTCAACGCAAGATACAGTTTGTATCTTGATACATTGCTCTGTGATGGCCCAATGAAGGCCTGTCTCTGCCAGATTTGCAGTTCTCTCATCACATTAGGGGGCTTGATCTTTGACTCCCCTTACTGGTTTCTATGTTGGAAACCTAGTTTCTCCCTACCACTTATCTACTTTTCCTTTTACATCTCTGAACCTAAAGTCCCCTCCTTCCAAATGAGTTCCTCTTTTGCCTTATACTTAAAATAAATCTGGCATCGCACAGCAGATATTTTGGCGCAGGCTCTCCTGGCACACCCACATCCCAATCTTTCACAACAAAGCTCTCCAAACTGGAGGAGGTCCAAATGCTTCTTCAGCCTGGACTGATAAAGGGTTGGCAATCCTCTGTGATATTTTGATGACACAGCACTACAGACATTCCAGTATTAAAAATCCAGTTGCTCACTTTTATCTTTAATCTTAAGTTGGCTCTCAAGACTTGTGGAGCGACTTCACCTTCTCCTCTCCCCTTCATCCTCTTATAGCTTTATTTTGGCTTTCCCCTTATCCTTTCAAAAAGCTTCTCTCTTTATACTGAGCTACTCAACCCCTTTCTGTGGTTCATTCCTTTATATTTAATATGGCAACAAGATCAATGTGTGGTAGTGGTGGTGGAGGTGCACTATTAGAGGTACTTGAGGGTCCACATCAATGACAGGCTGGGCTGGTCTAGTAACATGGAGGAACTGCATAAGAAAGTATGTATATATACCACATATGATATTATCTAGCATCACCTTTATCCTTATGTATATACTAGGGGCTCTGCCCACTGCTCGCTTCGCTTGCCAACCCCCGGGCGGGCGCTACACGCTAGCCACTTCGTGGATCTGCCGCTCACGTATGGGAAAGCGAATGTACAATTTAAACAGATTGTTATTTTCATGGGAATTGTTACATATGCATAATAGAACTAACTATTTTAAATTACAGCGAGTAATTAATCATAGTAAAAAATAGTAAAACGTAATAAATTGAAAGACAATTATGTTTCATGTTGCGTTCGAGGTATTCATTGCATTATATGTTTTTGTTCTGTTTGGCTTTGGAATTAACACGCAAATACTTTTTAAACTTACACTTTTACTGTAAAACTTCAGTAAAAACAATTTGTTGAATTTACTTTTCATCAATATCGCATTGAATTTTGATTCCGTGTTTGGACTTACATTGTGACAACGCAACATATAACTGCCTATGAGTGACTATCATTTCTTTCTCTTTAATAAATAAACCAACTTTTTTGAATGTTTGCCTCTGTGATTTGTTAATTGTCATAGCAGAAGCTATTCTAACAGGAAACTGTAAACGTTTTAATACAAATGGCATTTCAAGATCTCCTTTGGTGTCTGTTATCCGCGGAAGATGTACTACATTACCTTTCTTGTCGCCTGTTAAAATTTTACATGTCAGAATTGTTCAACCAATTTTGAATACAACTAATCTTGTCCTATTGCATAGCCCATCACTCAGCCATGAATTACACAATAACTTTACGATACATCCTTCTTTCAACAGTAATTCAGCTGGCGGAAGACTGGATGGTGTAATGGTTGTAGATATTCTACTGGATATTGTAAGTTGGTGTTTTTCCGCACCATCACCACCAACTGTTTCAGCATAGTCTATTGATAAGCATTTAACCAATTTGCCGTGTAACCGATCAATAATTTTCATGTTAATTCGTTTGACTTAATCATTTTTCAGTGCTAGGATTGCCCGTGTACTAATTTCTTCTGTTGATAACCCTTTGAGATGAAATTCGTCAATAAGATTTGGACATAATAAGTGTTCTTTTATTGGGAACTTAAAGTGAGGAAAACATAAAAATTTATAAGAGCTGAGAACGCAGAAACTGTGTCTGACAAAAGCATTCACCCAAATGAGAGGTGAGAGGACTGTGGTTGAAAATGGTTGAGAGGAGGGCAGGACTTGAAGAAAATGTCTTGGCAATAGTATCATCTCAAGATTTTCTTTTATAATAGAGAGATATATATAGAAAGTGAAGGCTAGGGGGCGCCACAGAGCTCCAAACCCCAAACATAAATAAAGGAAGGTTTTATTACACAAGTACAGTACCTGGTATAACAGTTAAATAGTGTTCTTCTTCCTTCTCTTTATTTGTCTCTACCTCTCTCTCCAATGCATTGCTACTCCTCTAGTCGAGTGTCCGCTCCCAGCTCCAATTCATCTGGACAAGGCAGAGTGGTCCCTTTAATTAAGGACCTGGGAGAACCAGAGCTTTGCCCATTGGAAGCAGTTCTGGGTCGTACGGAATTCCAAAATTATAGGGAGTGTAACCCCCTGCAGTGCCCTTTTGTGGCACCCACAAGGGAAGGTATTGTAAGAACATCCGGTCGGGATGCCTGTTCATCTGGCTGGGGCTTCCCTTAATGGGCAAGGAACCGCTCCCTCTCTTGGCTGGGAAGTCCGTCCATCCATCTGGGTCCTCCCATTTGGCAAGGAACCTTCCCTGCTTCTGGTTGGGATCCCCACCCATCCTGTATGGCACTTACAGTATATATACATATATATATATATATATACAGTATATATATATATATACAGTATATATATATATATATATATATATATATATATATATATATATATATATATATATATATAGTGTATATATCCACCCATCCATTTTCCAACCCGCTGAATCCGAACACAGGGTCACGGGGGTCTGCTGGAGCCAATCCCAGCCAACACAGGGCACAAGGCAGGAACCAATCCCGGGCAGGGTGCCAACCCACCACAGGACACACACAAACACACCCACACACCAAGCACACACTAGGGCCAATTTAGAATCGCCAATCCACCTAAACTGCATGTCTTTGGACTGTGGGAGGAAACCGGAGCGCCCGGAGGAAACCCACGCAGACACGGGGAGAACATGCAAACTCCACGCAGGGAGGACCCGGGAAGCGAACCCAGGTCCCCAGGTCTCCCAACTGCGAGGCAGCAGCGCTACCCACTGCGCCACCGTGCCGCCCCTAGTGTATATATATATATATATATATATATATATATATATATATATATATATATATATATATATATATATATATATATATATATATATATATATATATATATATATAGTATATGTAAGTATATATAGTCACACATGGGTGGATGGGAGTCATCTTCAGGGTTTGTAAATTAATGGTAATTCCATTACGAGTTGGTGTTTGCCGCTGTCATTTATATCCTTTTCCCTTGGTAACCCCAGAAGGAGCTCTTATGTTACTTCTGCTTCTGATAACAAACTTGCCTCTTCCTCCCAGAACCACCTAAAGAGATGGCATCATTGGGACACATCAGTCAATGTTGGACTCTCATCTTTGAAGAAGTTACGCTGCTACGCTAGCTGCTATTTTCATCATTTATCTTGTTTTCTTTGTCCAACAACTCTCCGATTACATGGTGTTCACCAGCCGGTGGCAGGTATCGTTGTCCCTTTGTTTTTTTACTTATATATACAGCATCTTACTGTATATACAGCATATCTCTTAATGGACCTTTCTTGTCTCCCCTCTCAGCTTTCTCCAGCAGAATATCTTTCAGCTGACAGATTGTCCCTTCCTTCTCACTGGATGGTGGCTTACTCTTTCTTCCTGAATTACTGGAATTCCTCCTTTTGATAAATAGAACTTATTCATCTATCAGCCATGGAGGTTCAATTTACCTTAAAAAAATCTTTTGCTGCAGGATATCTTATATCAGGAATTGTAGCATCATCTAGACTGTACTGACAGGTTTTCTGCTCCTTGCTTCTGCTTTCTTTAAGCATAGTTCTTCTTTTATATTTTGTCTATGGAACATTGTTTGCTAGTAAATGTGTTACTTTTCACCTGTTTAATAAAATTAGATAAAAAACATCAGCATGCCATTACTTATGCTGGCATTGCAGGTCAGATAGCACATTAAAACACTTAGTCAGTGCTCCTGTTTAGTAGATTGTTAGGTCAGTATAATTCTTGTAGGCTATTCGGTGTTCATTTCTGAGGATTTCTCACACGTTTGCTTGTCTCTCTGGTTTTAATCGTTACTAAGCTCTAGCTAGGCTAATGTGTTGGTCTCTGGGCCATCCTTTTACTTTTTGCCTGCCATTCCTTTTTTCATCACAGGCAGAACATACAGATGCTATTTGTAAATGCACACCGGGGTCTACAGAAGCTTTCAATAGCAACCATGTAAACTTCCATCTTAATTTAGAGACCTTATAAGTGTTCTATTGACTTATTAGAAATTTAGAATTGTATTTAAATGATAAAATGGAAGATGATTGGAGAATACTGGCATGATAGAAGGGAAAAAAACAATTATGAGCATGAATTTCATTTAAGGTAGCTGAGGTTAAGACCAGTGGATCTCCAAGTGTTTTGGACCAAATCAAAGATAATGTCAAAGACACTGAGCCAAGTCATTTTTCGTCATAAATGCTACCTTAGATATACCAGTTATTTAAAAAAAAACAGACTAATATTCAAATCCCATATTACCAGATTTCAGTCAGTGAGGCATGCATTACTAGACACATAAGGTGTCTGCATTTCCTAGGAGTGGATGCTTGAGGTCCACATCAAGGTGCTTAAAAAGAGATTCCTACACCGTGATGGGCATTGGACTGCTGACAGCCTGCAAGACGGAAGATGTGTTGAGAAAGAAAGAGACAGAAAAAGAGGGTGGACTGCTCCACTTTAACATGAGTGGAGTTTGAAGGACTGCAATAGATAACAAGAAGAACTTGAAAATAACTTTAATGAGATGGGGCCATGCAATCCAGCGTGGCACATCAATCCCTATTCGACTAAACGCCTGCAAAAAATCATCAAATGGAGATTTAAAGGTCTCCAAAGCATTGATCTAACACACTACTTGGCGACTTATGGTTTACTGTAGGAAGGTAAAAGTTTGCAAAACTTTGTATGACATGTCTCTCATGATCTCTATTCTGTGCAACCATGTTTCTGGTTGGAGAACTCATTTTAAAGTTGTCCCTGACATCCAGTGTATATTTTCCCTTCATAATTTTAACACTTCCATCCAGTCTCCTCTGTTTGCTTGAACTGAAGGTTCAACTCCAGTCCTCCCGTTGCAGCTCATAACCTGCAATCCTGAACTTTCTCTAACACTACTTTGCTCTAGCAGTAGAAATTGTTGTCATCTGCAATAAGGTTAGACAATGCTCTCCATGCTGCTCGCTTCACAGTCTTTTCCTGCGGCATAATAAGAACAAGTGGTTCATGGGGCAGTCTGAGCGTCATAAATATATCTACATGTACACATATGAGAGAGGACTAAAGAAAACATGTGGTGCTCGGCCACAGCACTGTTAAGTTACATGAACTTGCAGCATACACATACGTACACCCACACTCAAACCGGGCAATTTGGAGTCGCTGATTCAGCTGACATGCATGTGCTTGGGGATGTGGGAGGAAAACCCCATGTAGACATGCAAAGAATGTGTTCACTCCACAGAGATAAAATACGAGCATAGGGTTTGAGACCTGGATGCTGGATCCATGAAATAGTAATGATGTATGAGGCTGTTTGATGACGTACGTGAAAAGTAGGCTGTTTAAATTTAAAAATGAGCTTTGTGCATAGAAGCCTAAGGTATGTGTATGATGTAAAAGTCACTTCCTCAGCCATGATGACTTATGAACCACTTGATTCTCATTTGTGCACCACACTTGGGCAGACACTGATATTGAAAGTGCAAGCTTGAGACAGGGTTAGGCTTAGGGTTAATGCTAATGTCTTACATTAAACTGTAAAGCATGTCTGTGTGTTTCAATGTTTGATTGTACTCCACGTTCTCCGGTTGAATCTTCTATCCACTGTATAATTCCCTGTTGTCACATTTTAAGACTTGTTGAGCTTGATACTCGTTGGGGTCATTCTGATCTGGGAAAGCCTGTGCCCCATACACTTGGAATAAACTTTAGAGGACTTTGAAACTGGCTGTACTCACTATGTTAGAACTTTTTAAATATTGAATTATGGATTTGGTTGCAAGGAAGTTTCATTTATTTCATTTTATGTACTTTGTAGTATTTTAACATTTTAGGCTATTGTCCCTTTTATTTTTAAGCACAAAAATGAGGATAAATATTGGTTTAAGTAAATAAATGTGTTCTATCTTCACCTGTCTAAACATCAAAAACATTTGCTGGAAAGTTGTAGATGTTCAGTCCTTCAACTGTCTGCAAATTTTTCATGATTTCAGGTGTCCTCTCATTTGCTTTTATTTTCCCGCTTCCCTCAGAAAGGAAGATTTAATGACTTCTTGGGCACAGCCATCAGCAGTGTGTCTGTCTGCGGAGAGAGTGTCGATCTTGTCGAGAGGTTTACTTATCTCAGCAGTGACATTTATGTTGGTGGTGACTCTTCCTATAAAGTCAGTAGATGGATTAGTAGAGCACGGGGGGTCATGAGGTCACTGGAAAGGGGTGTGTGGCACTCCTGATATCTTGGCAAAAGGATGAAGATCCAAGTCTTTACAGTCCTGGTGCTTCCTGTATGGTTGCGAGACATGGACGCGATCCAGTGTCCCGAGACAAAGATTGGACTCCTTCGGTACGGTGTCTCTTCGGAGAGTCCTTGGGTACCATTGGTTTGACTTTGTGTCAAATGAGCAGTTGCCCATGGAGTCCCGAATGAGGCACATTACCTGCATTGTGAGGGAGCATCGGTTACGGCACTACGGCCATGTGGCACGATTCCCCAAAGGTGATCCGACTTGCAGAATCTTACTTGATGCGGCTAGACCAGGCCATGGGGACACCCACGTAACATCTGGCTGCAGCAGATAGATGGTAATTCCTGGGGGAGTGGGACTGGACCACATGTTGTGGAAAGTGGGGGGTTGCCAACCAGGATCCTGAGCTGTTTGGTCATGTAGTGGGTGCGGCAATGCACTGTACCAGTGCAGGCTCCCCAACCTGATCTGACCTCAGAACTAACTAGAATTTGATTTACGTAAAGTTAGCTCGTCTTTAAGAGGTCTTTCAAAATGCATCACAAAACCAGTGTGGTGACGGGTTTTGAAACAGTTCATGTTGCAATCATCATCCTCACTTGGCGTGAGAGCATTACTTGGCTGAGTAATTTTGGATTTCTGAAGCTTCCTCTGCGCTGCTGCCTCGCAGTTGGGAGATCTGGGGACCTGGGTTCGCTTCCTGGGTCCTCCCTGCGTGGAGTTTGCATGTTCTCCCTGTGTCTGCGTGGGTTTCCTCCGGGCGCTCCGGTTTCCTCCCACAGTCCAAAGACATGCAGGTTAGGTGGATTGGCGATTCTAAATTGGCCCTAGTGTGTGCTTGGTGTGTGGGTGTGTTTGTGTGTGTCCTGTGGTGGGTTGGCACCCTGCCCAGGATTGTTTCCAGCCTTGTGCCCTGTGTTGGCTGGGATTGGCTCCAGCAGACCCCCGTGACCCTGTGTTCGGATTCAGCGGGTTGGAAAATGGATGGATGGATGGAAGCTTCCTCTTAATATCTGTTTTTGGTAACCCTTTAGAAAGGGGACTTTAAGGGTTTGCTGTGGAGCATCTACTAGACACTGATTACTCTGTCACCTAAGAAACTTTCTTAAAATCACGTTATGTAGAAATACTGAGTGTACGACATGCAGCTCCAGTTTTAGTGTTGCCAGCAGTGCTTTCCAAGTTTTGCTAAGACCAGGGGTCCTCAATCGCAGTTCTGGACGGCTGCAGTGGCTGCAGGTTTTCCTTCCAACTAATTTTGTAATTAGATAATAAAATTTGGTATTTAACTTTCTATCTTGTTTGAAATTTCATTCATCCAAGAGAAATTTTAATTGTATGGTAGAGTTTCCTTCTCTGAGAACATTATCCATGTGTTTTATGGAGTAGAACAGATTTAAACGTAATGGTCCTTCCAATGTCCCTCTTATTTCTAAACATTTTTAACACATATGCATATGCACTACTTGTTTATTGGTTATCTGTATTTCATTATTAACTAATGTCTGCTGAAGAAAACAGGCAACAATTGCAACTTAAACGCGGCTGCTAAAAACTAAAACAGGCAATTAAGGGTTCTGAATTGTTACAGGCAAGATAACTAAAAGTAAGCCTAAAAAACGTATTGCTCTAGTAGTATATAAGAAATTGGGCGAAGTGAAAACCAGCAGCCACCATAGACCTCCAGGACTGTAATTGAGGACCTCTGTTCTACAATGTAACTAAAATTTGTCTTTGATGAATGTGAGCGCTAACAAGTCAAATAGAAATATACCAAGTTTCATTATCAGCAAGGACTGAGTTCTAATTAGGAAACAGGCTGGAATGAAAAGCTGTAGCCACTGCGGCCCTACAGGACGGTGACTGAGGACCCCAGTTAAGACTAAACAAGGCATACACAGATCTTCTTACGACTAACAGCTGTACTGTGGTAGCCCCCTCTTTTAAGGTGTTTCCTGCATATCATATGCCACATTTCCAAAGAGAATACTAGCCAAAGCCTATAGAGCAGTGGTTCCCAAACTCGGTCCTGGGGACCCACTGTGGCTGCAGGTTTTTGTTCCAACCACATTCACAATCGGTGATAATAATCGATAACAACTGATCTCATTTAATTAGCTGGTGTTTTTACTCTTCTCTTATTCTGCATTCAGAAAAACACAACAGTATGGTTTTTACATTTACAAGACATTTAGAAATATTCTATCTTTTTTCTAAAGATATAAATGCTTAACTCTCTTTTGTTATTTTCTATTATTTTCCCTTTTTCCTGTGTAGTTTGCTCCCTTCATTTAACCCTAATAGTGACAATTAACAACCAGCACAGCAGACACCCAGGATGATGAAAGCCGCAACGACTTCAGTGTCTGACCCGCTAATTAGTATATAATCAGTTAAATAACCAGAACACCTGGAAAAGCAGAATTAAAATTAGGTTGAAAATACTGTTAATAACTTAAAAAAATACATATTCCCCATATAACTGCTTATTACATTTTAATAAAAATCTACCAACCTAGTTTGTAATATCTACATTGACTCCAAAGCACAGAAACTGGGAAATAATAACTCACTTAATTAGGCTAAGAGTCCCAGAAAAAACGGAAGTTGGTTGGAACAAAAACCTGCAGCCACAGTGGGTCTCCAGGAAAAATAACGTTAAGGATAAGAGTGTACATAAAGCTGAGATTGGCTACAAGCTGAGGAAGTGACAGCAAGAAAATCAAGTTCAGCTCCACAATTCAATTTACAATTTATGGCACTAGGCCTTAGTTATTGGTGGACCTCAGATGGCAGCTGAAGTTCCCCAGCCACATTGCAGCCCCATAGTCCTGGTGTCTGAATCCACAAAGCAAGTCGTGCTTTAGGAGCTAACAGTCCCGTAGGAAGATCATTTGGATGAAGCCTTTGAAAGGAAGCTCTTCATGTACATGGCACTGGTCAGCATCTGTCAGCAGTTGGGATGGAGAACTAGGTGTCTCCTAGTGGAGGTTGGGTGCAGGGGATTCGCAGCCCATTCTTTTGTTAGAGTCTTTAGCAGTCTGGGCATTGAAGGAGAGAGGAAGAAGAGAGCCATCTGCAATGCCATCGAAGCACCAGATTCAGCCTCAAGATGGCTGTAGATCAGGATGGAGAAGACATGAGGTCAGAATAGCTAGCCATCTGGACACACGCTGGGGTCTGTTCCAGTCACCTGGAGGAGAGTCTTTGATGTTGAAAGATCCGAAACACCTGATGATCCCAGGAACATTGCTCATGAAATGTCCAGAATGAGGCATCAGCAGATGAATATTCACAGTGAATGCCATCTCAAGGCACTTTACCTGTAAGTAATAATACTATATGACTGTACTTATAGTGTATACATTTGGAGCACAGCATCACTGAATGAATAACTTGGAGCCACACAGTGTCAGCAGCACAGGCTGAACCTGCAGCTTACTTTACAGTCCATCTTGCCTCACTGCCTGCTCCAGTAGACCACCCTGAAGAAGACCAGGAAGCCCTAATTTACAAATAATATAAGCAAGTAAAACTCGGGTTTAGCCATACGTCCTCTGAGTAGAGTGTCTGATAAAAAGAAATCAAGGAATCTTTACTATGCACTCGGTCACATTTCATGCTTTATTACCTTCCACATTTTCCACTCTATTTCGCTTATCTGTAATCTCGGATCTGTTTTGTCAGCAAAATTCTCATGCTTCAAATTGTCCTTGGCTTGTTGTTTTTTAGAACTTGAAGAAAAGTAAAAAAGTAACTGGCTGATCCGACAAAGTAAGCATGAGTTGTAGCTGAGTGGTTTTCCCACCTCTTGTAAATGCACTGTAAACATGGATTAAAAGAATGAGTGTTTGTCATCTGTGCTGGAGAGGTGAAATTGCCATTTTGTGATTGCAGACATTTTGCTTATTATTCTACAGTGGATTGCTTTTTCTGCTGTTACATCCTGCTCTGAGGAAGTAGAATGTGAACTCTGAACATTACTCACAGGAGTTTCATACAGGGCGATAGTGCAAGAGTCTGTTTCATGGTTTAGTCCATTATCCAATTTATTTTGTATTAAGATTCTTTTTGTGTATGACTCACATCTTAGGACAGTCATAACTCATATGAATTATGAAAGGACCTACTCCAGAGGAACTGGACACGACATAGATAAACAATCCTGACAAGATAAGGTGCTTGCCCATGTTTTCTTATGATTAAAGCTTTTGGGACAAGTTGTCCATTAACAGATTAGATAGCCAATAATTTATGTGTAATTGTATGGGCATAAATAGGATGACGGACAGACTCCATCTGGATGGACCTGAAAGGCACTGTCCATGCATCTGCCTGACTTCTAAAACAAAACGAGCCTCTCAGAAACTTTTAACGATGAGCGGCGTGGAAGAGAGCAACACATTGTAGGTAACTGGTAACAATCGACTTCTAGATGTCTGGGGATTGCTGAAGCCAAAGGGAATAATAAGTCTTTATGTGCAGCCCGGTAGAGTGCTTAAGTGGATAAGGTGTGTGTGTGCATCTGTGTCTTTCCAAATTTGATAAGGGTATGAGAGAGTAGGCCAGTCCAAAACAAACACGGCGAGACCCACTCACCCCATGACAATCCACCACCTTACTGTTTCATGCCTTTGTCTTCGGTATATTTTAATCAAGGGGTTAACTTACTTGGAGCTCTTATGCTCCATTACAGGTGGAGGTTTACAAGTAATGAAAAGCTTTACTTGAGTGGTGCATTCAAGACAATGGAATATTTGATTTCACCTTAACTATCTGTCACAGCTGGAAAAAAAAAGTCCTACTTCCCCCTTTATTTATGAGAAGTACGTTCTCTTTTTAAAGTATTGCTGACATCAGCTCATCCGGCATTGTCAGATTCAGAAATTTAAAACTGTGCTTTGTCTTTGCCTTTCTATTGATGAAACCTAAGAATGTTCAAATTCCAGACAGAGAGGGGTCTATGTCAGGATCTGAAAGCAGGCTTTCCACTGCCCACTGCTGGAATAACCTTAACCTGGGTTTTCTTTTTTTTTTCCCTTTTGTCAGTGAACAGTGACACAGCGGTTCTCTGATCTCCATGAATTTTTCTACTCATTCCTCTTTAAGCAGGCAAAAACAAACCTATTACCATATTAATACTGTGAGTAAATAAGCACATTACATTTGCTTGAAATTATACCCTCTGTCAAGGCCAGTATTTCAAAAGCAATGGGTGCTTTGGGGAATTATCCTCACAAAAACATGTAGATACCATGCCACCATTTCTCATATATAAAAGTGAGCAATACTTACAAACATCATCTAGCTCTCAAGTTACTTTGTAAAGGCTAAAACTTACATTTACTTTCCAGACGGTTTGGGTCCAACGCGGTCACAGGGAGCAAAACCAACCCTAAATGGGATGTTAGTCCAATGCAAAACAAAATCACTTACATGCCCAACTGACTCAGTCAACTGAGAGTCTGCAGCCAACTTAATCTGCAGATCTACGGATGGCCTGTGAGTTGAAGTCGCAGTCCGTGGAGAAAACCAAGGAAGACCCACAGAGAAAGCTTCACAAAGACTTCAGAAACCTAGGATTCCAGAGCAGCAAGGAAGCAGTGTGAACCACTGTACTGCTATTCTACTCCAAAGCTGAAACTAATGTGGCTTATAGCTCCTAATGTGGTAGACCCCGGCATGTGCAGACCAACAGTACCACTTCCTCTACACTGTTACCCCACAGGAACACATGTACAGCCCCTTACTGCACTACTTCTTCACCTATGACAGTGTGGCCAGACACAGCTCGGAATCCAACTCCATCTTAGGCCTGATCTCTATCAATTAGGAAATGGCACACACAGATGAGATTTGCCTTGTGATGAGGTGCTACTGGGACAAACAATGTTCCCCTTAATGTCAATAAGACAAATAAACTGATCACAGACTTCAGAAAGCAGAAATATTCCCATACACACTGCCAGTGATGTTGTGGGGATGGCCACCAAGCTTTAAACTTCCTGAATGTACCATTACTGATGGCCTGAAGTGGGCACAACACACTTTATTTGTCTCCAAGAAAATTCACCAATGACTTTTCTTATTCAAAACATGTGAGGAAAGCCTGGATGTCTCCATCTATGCCCATTAACATCCATAGGTGCACAATGGAGCCCACTCTTCTGTCATTCTTAATATTCTGGTATGGCTCCTGCTCATCTGAAACGTACAAAGCACTGCAGAGGTTGTGAAGGCAGCAAATAAACTGAAACGAAGATAAAGCTCCATTCAGATAAGGACATACAGTACAGTGTATAATACACACTATCTTAAAAAGGCAAAAAGTAAAGACCGCACACATCCACCACTGAGGTACATTCTGATTACATAAGAACTGAGAGTCCTTGATTCAGGGAGTTGTTATTCTGAAGCCATAAGTCTACTAAAGACTCATTCATTAATGGGACTGAGAGATGCATAAACATACTTGCTGTGGGCGTTTTTTAGATGTTTATATATTGTACTGAGCCCTTTCTTATTTGCAATGGTGATGGACAGGTTGATAGATTAGACAGGAGTCCCCGTGGGCTATAATGTTTACTGATGACATTGTGATCTGTAGCAAGAGTAGGGAGCAGGTTGAGGAGACCCTGGAGAGGTGGAGAAATGCTCTAGAGAGGAGAGAAACGAAGGTCAGTAGGAACAAGACAGAATACATGTGTGTAAATGAGAGGGAGGTCAGTGGAATGGTTAGGATGCAGGGAATAGAGTTGGCGAAGGTAGATGAGTTTAAATACTTGGGATCAACAGTACAGAGTAATGAGGATTGTGGAAGAGAGGTGAAAAAGAGTGCAGGCAGGGTGGAATGGGTGGAGAAGAGTGTCAGGAGTGATTTGTGACAGACGGGTATCAGCAAGAGTGAAAGGGAAGGTCTACAGGACGGTAGTGAGACCAGCTATGTTATATGGGTTGGAGACGGTGGCACTGACCAGAAAGCAGGAGACAGAGCTGGAGGTGGCAGAGTTAAAGATGCTAAGATTTGCACTGGGTGTGACGAGAATGGACAGGATTAGAAATGAGCACATTAGAGGGTCAGCTCAAGTTGGACGGTTGGGAGACAAAGTCAGAGAGACGAGATTGCGTTGGTTTGGACATGTGCAGAGGAGAGATGCTGGGTATATTGGGAGAAGGATGCTAAGGATAGAGCTGCCAGGGAAGAGAAAATGAGGAAGTCCTAAGCAAAGGTTTATGGATGTGGTGAGAGAGGACATGCAGGTAACAGAGCAAGATGCAGAGGACAGAAAGATATGGAAGAAGATGATCCGCTGTGGCGACCCCTAACGGGAGCAACCAAAACAAGAAGATATATTGTATAATAATGTCTTAAATGCTTGTTGTTCTAGCGTTACCTGTTGGTATACGACTGTCACTTGTCCGTGCAAAACATGCAAGTAATAATGAGCACTCTTTAAAAAAAACCTTGAAATTAAATGATAGCTCGAATACGTACCAGTAAAAGAGAGCATATCTAACAGAGCACCTGTTTGGGTTTGGTGTAAAAAGAAGGATGGCTATAATGAAAAGAACATTGTCCCAACTGTGAAATATGGTGGAGGTTCTGTGCTGTTGTGGGGCCGTTTTTCCTCCAAAGGCCCTGGAAACATTGTTAGGGTACAAGGCATCATGGATTCCATGAAATATCAGGAGATTTTAAATCAAAACCTGGCTGCCTCTGCCAGGACACTAAAACTGGGTAATCTTTGGCTCTTCCAGCAGGATGATATGAAACACATGTTCAAATCAACCTTGCAATGGTTAACTGACCACAAAATCAAAGTTCTGCTTTGGCCATCTCAGTCCCCTGACCTGAATCCTATTGAAAACCTAAGGAGTGAGCTGAAGAGGAAGGTACACAGGAGAAGGCATAGGACCCTGGATGATCTGGGAGAGGTTATGTACAGAAGAATGGCCTCAGAGGCCATGTTGTATACTCTGCAACCTTATAAAAGGTTACAAGAGAAAAAAAAAAAAAAAAAAAAAAAAAAAAAAAAAAAAAAGAGTCCGCAATGTCATACTGGCAAAGGGAGGTTGTACAAAGTATTAAATGCAAGGGTGCCAAAAATTGTGGCACATAAGATTTTGTTAAAAAAATTTCTTGATGAGGGCTTTATTTTTCTTTGAATTAACTTGTTTCAATTAAAAGTCAGATGTTTCTCATTTTTTCAGTGCAAGAAGAGAATTCCTCAGCAAACAGTTGATTTTTTTCTTACTAATTTCCACAATGGGTGCCAATAATAGTAGAGGGCACTGTAAGTTTACTCCTAATTGCTCACAGGATGTTCATTGTGGATAATTTGCAAAGGCATGCACCGGATCTTATATATGGTCGCTCTGATGATGTGTCACCTGTCACACAATCACGGAGAATTCTGGGAGCAAATGTTATGGCAATAGCCGCTGCTATTGATTGAAAATGGCAGTGCCCTATGAAAACAAAATGGTATTATAGTGGTAACATGGAAAATAATTTTCAACTAATCAAAAACATTTGAAGAGCAAAATAAATGTTTGCATAAGATTCCACAGAAGAAAAAAAACAGAATTGGTAGAAACCTTCACAAAAAAACTAAAGAACGGCCATTATAACAGCACCTTTATCAATGACCATCACTGTGCACGTTGAGTTACCCATACTGTATGCAACATACAGTACAACTGCACACATTTTCTTGTTAAAAATACCCACTACAAAAATAAAACCAAACTGAAAATTACTCACTTGTTTGCTCTTTCCTATTTTCGACACTGAAAAATTACAAAAACTGGATTGTAAAGTCAATTGTACTTGGCTGCATTATAAAGATTTTCAAATGAAAGAACTTGAAAAATCTGTTACACCCACATTGGCAAATCCCAAAGGTAATGCACATACTGTACAGAAATACAGAACAAAATTTACAACTCCCTTTACTGACTTGTTTCTGTCAGATAAGAATACTGATGTGAAAATTATTTCCTTTTTACTAAAGTAAATTACATTAACATACATAACAAAAATCTGCACTCCACAAACCATTAATGTTTAAACACTTGACTTAAGTTTCTTTCATTTCAAACATACAGTTTAGTATGCTTACATACTATCAAATGTTTCTAAAAGGGAAGTAAGTAAGCTTTAAACTTCTCACTTTTGCTTTAATTTCAAAATAGTTTGGGATATTAGCTTGTCAAAGAATACGGTTAATGGTCCTATTTTCAATCACAATAATTAGGCAACTGGTTGTCCGCATTACAGCTGTATGTGTATGTTTTTGTTTCTCCTAATGAATTTTGTGCAAGTCTATCAAGGTAGCTCTTGTCACAAAGCCAAGCCTGGAGAGAACACCACTCCATCACACACTGAACCAACTGAGGCTGCTCTTCTTGATCCATTCTTGCTGGCATGTGCGGTATCAATTACAATGCCATGTTCAGGGCCACTTCAGTGTTTGGCATAGTCCATTGTAAGCCTGCACATACACATGATCCACTGATGTCCACCTGTCTGCTTTAAAGAGTCTTTTGTTAACATTTGATACAATTACTAAGTATGTATATTACAGGGACTACTGTAACTTATAATTTCATTACTATACATATTTTAAAACTGATGCATTTCTGTAGCAATATTTGGTGTTTCTTATTACACAAAGTCCAAAGTGATAACTGGAAGTCATGATCTATTGCAAATCCACTAGTGTGTTGTACAACGTAAGCATAACCACTGTAAATTTCGACTGCACATACTATGCAGTAGCACCCCAAGCACCAAAACCCCTTTAAACTGCTTCTACACAATGTCAGGTTGCAATTGTTTTTCCATGAATGAATCCAGCCGTTGCAAGGGTCATTCTTTTTTTTTTCTTTCTCATGCATAGTTTCACCATGAGTCTCTAATACAGCATGCAAATTCAAATTACTCTGAAGGAAAATAAAATAAGGGTACACAACAGAAATGCATGCTGTAGAATATGTAGATAAAATTAAAATCATATGCAGTATGTAATTATTTCCATTAAAAAAAAATTATTATTTTAATCCAGAGACTGAAGGAGGGCCAAAAGCTTCCATGGTTTCCAATACAAGAGCCAAGTGATCCAGGAAGGAGCTGACTGAAACACGCAGGATTCGAGCTTCATCTGCCATCCATGACCTGGATTAAAAATAAAGAAACAAACAAAAAATTGTTGGCAATACAACAAAGAATGATGTTAATTAAGGCATTGTGGAAGCAAATTTAAATGAAAAAAGACAAAATGTGTAACAAATGCACATCTATATACTGTGTATTTGCCCTTTACTATGCAGTCAGCACATGTATGAATGGAAAAAGCTGGACAGTAGAAAAACATGACATTATAATGACAGAAGTGTATTAGCTATAGCACTGGCCACTAAACCACAATCTGATGGTTCCTTCGTTGTCTCTGACTCACTGTGTGACTCTGAGCAAGACGCCTAACCTGCCTGGTCTTTAACTCAGTGTTGCTATTGTTTATAATGGCAGTGGGTACAGCGGATCACAGCTTCAATGACTGTGTTTGACTCTCTGCTCACCCTGGCCATTACATTCAGCAAGGTGGAAAACCCCCCAAAAGACTCTATTTGTATCCCTATGGGAGACCCCTCTCCCTCAGCACTAACGATCATGTGTGTTTCACAGAAAGGGGGGGGTTAAAATGGGTCATGACACCAGAAAGATTGAGAAACACTGCTCCGTTAACGGCAGTAGTAATAATAATTAATTGTAAAGTATCTCAATTTTGTAAGTCATCTTGGGTAACAATGACTTATCTGCAAAATAAATAATTTAAAATATAAAAATTTGTTTGGAATCAAACTACTCACTTTTTAATAATGGCAAACTGTAAAGAAATACAATAATGCATCAGAAACAAATGTACGGATTTAGAGATTGTCACAAATTTAATAAGCTAATAAAATGTTTAAAGGTGGTTGATACATATTTTTGAAACTCATTTAATGCATATCAAGTTTGTGGGCTTTCCAGAGCAAAACTACCAGATGGATTACTGTAGTAAAAGACACTTCCTACTTTGGCAGGCTAAAGAAGCCTAACCGTTGCTCCCAAAAAGGTCTACATTCCCATGGCTATCTGAAACAAATACACCAACTGCACGGTTAGATTCCTACATTTACACAAATGCTTTTATCCAAAGCGATTAACAACATTTGAGATACAATTGGTTGCTTTTCTTTTGTTTTTCCAATTGGACCACCCACACGGTGTGGGGGCAGTGAAGTGACTTGTTCAGGGTCATGCAGTGTTAGTGGTAGGATTTGAACCCACACCCTCAGGGCTTGAAGTCCAAAGCCTTACCCACTGTGCCACACTGCCTAGGTCAGATAAATTAATGCATTACCCCTTCACTACTTGCGCTGGTGTATTTTGTACAATAATCTGTTATTTTTGTCCAACACTCTTTTAATTGAACCTACTGGCAGCATCTGCCATCTATCCTCAGCTTGATTCACTACAAGTACAGTGTCGCAGTGGTTTCCCTCCAGTGTACCCCCAGCCGGTTTTATGACTGGATGCACAGTTTCAAGTTCCACGTGGTGCATTTGGTATACCACATGGGTTCTTACATATGTATGACAACGATGAGATGTTCTTCCTGCAATGACTTTGTCTGCAAAGAACATTCAAAAACTGAAGTGAAATGTGATAAATGTGCAAATCCTACATTGGATGAAAGTGTAACCAGTGACGAATGAGCACTGGAGTAATGGATTAGGTTTATTTTCAGATAGTCCTAGTCTGTGTCATACTATTCAGTTATATGGTATTAAATTACATTAAAAACCATGTACAATTTAAAATTACTGCAATATTGAAGGTGGAGTGGTGGCTCTGAGGCTAGGGATCTGCGCTGTCAATCGGAATGTTGCAGGTTTGAATCCTGTAAATGCCAAGAGAGACTCTGCTCCGTTGGGACCTTGAGCAAAGCCCTTAACCTGCAACTGCCGAGCACTTTGAGTAGTGAGAACTGCTATATAAATGTAAAGAATTATTATTATTATTATTACAACCTCACAGCGTGCATAAATAGCCATTTTAACACTGGTGCGTAAAGTACACTGTGTGAGTACTTGTGAGAAATGGTGCGAGTAGTTAAGGGATAACAGGCTTGACAGACCATTTGTATTATTCTTGCATGTAAAATTTTATTCTATTTCAACCACAAGATAACATCATTTTTGATTACTTCCATAACTGTTTTTACCAAGCATTCAGGGATTTATGTCACAGTCTGTGACTGAGACCCCCCCACCCCCGTTAACCGCATACAAAATCTGGACAGAAACGCCAAAAAGAATGGAGTTGAATTGAATTAACGTGCTCAGTTTCGCGGTTCTCTATTCGCAAATCGAACACCCAAAGTGTCGTATCCACTTTCGGGAAGAGCGCACGTGGAGCGTTGAAGGAAGAAGTAGACACCCGCCTAGCTAGATCTGCCGAATGAACCTAATCAATGGTGACTCTCAGATTTCACAGCCAGTTCGCCCTAACATTTAGTGGACTGTTTAACTAGACATACTGTAGCAACCCTGGGTCCGAACCCGGGACGGGCACACTCTTCAGACTGCCCTAGGAGAGAAGCCAGTTATAAAGCAGCTGCGCGAGAAAATGGGGCGCACACACAGCACTCGGGGAGCACTCCGAACGGGTCCCCCTGCCGTTAATGCTCATCGGCCCGGATTCTTGGCTGCCAGAAAGCCTCGAAGGTGCACCCTGGCCTTGTGTCGCGTCGTGTCACTCAGCTGCAGGACGGTGTGGTATACGATCGGGTGGCATGTAAGAGAAGTCAAAGGGAGAAAGTAGCTGGGAGGGCAAATATCTGAGTGGCGTGGCAGAAGTCCGTAACTCTGAAAAAAAAACCTGAAATTTTCGATATGTCTGTACTAGCACATTTAATATTGAGAGCACAGCTTTAAGTCCTTCACTTACACATTCAGGATGCTGTCCGTCACCGAAACGTGTTTGCTAATGCCACCTTTCCGGGGCTCCGGATCTGGCGATAGCGACCTCTGCGCAATCCACGCCAACTTCTCCGAAGGGAACGGGACAGTCAATTTACTGTCATTTGTCAAGGAATCAGCATACAAACAGCATCTCGTTGACATCCGAGACGCATAGAGATTCACTATATAAACGTATTATTGAAACAACTCTGTCTCTATACGCCACTTTAGTTACAGCAATTCATTGCGAATAGGGTTTACTGTGCATCCTTCCTGGTTAGGTCTGACCTCCCTTCTCATTTAATTTAAATTTAAATCGCGTTTCTCTTGCAAAAGTAAACCTGCCTTGGGATCCTTAAAAATGATTTCCGCAATAAAAAAAGGATACAACTCCAACCTGTTCGGAAGCTCCGGGGCCCCCGCCATCTTGGCCCGTGACGTCACGTAAACTCGGCGCTAAATTCGAAAGCTCCGATTCCCCAGTTTTGTGGAACAACGAATATGCAACTGATAAAAAATAAATCACTTTAATTACATCATTGAAAGAACGAGTACGTGTTTGGCTGCTGATCTTCATTAGCCTGGTCAGTTATAATCCTACGGAGACTTCTTTAATACAAAAGATTTTCTTGTAACATTCAATGAATTTTATAAAGTAGTGAGGGCATTACCACCAGGTTAACTATATTTAATGAAGGGCCGTATGCAGTTATTTGTTGAAACTGAAAAATTTGAAACTCTTTTATTTATTAGTGGTGTTAATATCCTTAAATATAAACGTGCTAACAGATTTATTTGGGTTTTTTTATACACTAGTACAGGGGTCCTCAATCACAGTCCTGGAGGGCTGCAGTGGCTGCAGGTTTTTGTTCTAACCTGGTTGCTTAATTAGAAAGCAATTCTTGCCCATAATTTAATTTCATGGCTTGTTAATGCTTTTAACACTGCTATGTCAGGTAATTCTCATATCCTAGATTTTCTTTCCCTTTCTAAGGATATCATCCAAATAATTTGAAGGCTGAAATGGATGAGTAATTCTCAGTCCTTCACTTCCCTTCCAAGTATTTAATTAAATCCAATAATGCATGATAAATACACACAGGTGTAAATGGTAACAATTAAAATGGAGAAATGCTGGTCTCTTTTGTCATTTGCATGTTATTGGCAATTCTAAATTGGCCGTAGTGTGTGCTTGGTGTGTGGGTGTGTTTGTGTGTGTCCTGCGGTGGGTTGGCACCCTGCCCAGGATTGGTTCCTGCCTTGTGCCCTGTGTTGGCTGGGATTGGCTCCAGCAGACCCCCATGGCCCTGTGTTCGGATTCAGCGGGTTGGAAAATGGATGGATGTTATTGCTAATTAGGAACAATTAAAAACCAATAATACAGCTGTTTAAGACTAAAATAAGCAATAAGGGTTCAAAATCTTAATGAGCAAGACCACTAAAGTGAAGCAGAACTGTTACTTGAACAATAAGTGCTTCTTATTAAGCAATTGGGTTGGAGCAAAAACCTGCAGCCACTGCAGCCCTCCAGGACTGTGATTGAGGACCCCTGCACTAGTAGTAATTCTAGTAAACCTCTGCTCCTTAGGGACAAGCTAACAGAAATGGGAGTAGATTTATACCTGGTGGCATGGATCGTGGACTATCTTAAAGGCAGACCTCAGTATGTGCGTCTCGGGAACTGCAGGTCTGACATTGTGGTCAGCAACACAATCCCCGCAGGGGATTGTACTTTCTCCGGTCCTGTTCAGCCTATATACATCGGACTTCCAATACAACTCGGAGTCCTGCCACGTGCAAAAGTTCGCTGACGACACTGCTATCATGGGCTGCATCAGGAGTGGGCAGGAGGAGGAGTATAGGAACCTAATCAAGGACTTTGTTAAATGGTGCGACTCAAACCACCTACACCTGAACACCAGCAAAACCAAAGAGCTGGTGGTGGATTTTAGGAGGACCAGGCCCCTCATGGACCCCGTGATCATCAGAGGTGACTGTGTGCAGAGGGTGCAGACCTATAAATACCTGGGAGTGCAGATGGATGATAAATTGGACTGGACTGCCAATACTGATGCTCTGTGCAAGAGAGGACAGAGCTGGCTATACTTCCTTAGAAGGCTGGCGTCCTTCAACATCTGCAATAAGATGCTGCAGATGTTAGATGATTGTGGCGAGCGCCCTCTTCTATGCAGTGGTGTGCTGGGGAGGCAGCATAAAGAAGAGAGACACCTCAAGCCTGGACAAACTGATGAGGAAGGCAGGCTCTATTGTAGGCACGGAGCTGGACAGTTTGACATCTGTGGCAGAGCGACGGGCACTGAGCAGGCTCCTGTCAATTATGGAGAATCCACTGCATCCACTAAACAGTATCATCTCCAGACAGAGGAGCAGTTTCAGCGACAGACTGCTGTCACTTTCCTGCTCCACTGATAGACTGAAGAGATCGTTCCTCCCCCACACTATATGACTCTTCAATACCACCCGGGGGGTAAACGTTAACATTATACAAAGTTATTGTCTGATATACCTGCATTTTTATCACTCTTTAATTTAATATTGTTTTTTATCGGTATACTGCTGCTGGAGTATGTGAATTTCCCCTTGGGATTAATAAAGTACTGCGGTGGGTTGGCACCCTGCCCAGGATTGTTTCCTGCCTTGTGCCCTGTGTTGGCTGGGATTGGCTCCGGCAGACCCCCGTGACCCTGTGTTCGGATTCAGCGGGTTGGAAAATGGATGGATGGATGGATTAATAAAGTATCTATCTATCTAATTCCACTGGGTAAATATTTTTGGAACTCTAAAATGTGAGATCGCTTAGATGTTGCCTTTTTAGTTTTGTATTTCAGGTAGAGTTTGGGAAATGCACTTGATAGTTGTGCACAACATTCATATAATTTAGCTAAATTTCTTAATATCGAAGACAATGTACGTTTTGTAGTAAAAACTCAGAAACTCAAGTACATTTATTTTATACTAGTGCCTATTGTATTACATTTTGAAGTAATGTATCTAATTACTTTTATGAGAAAACATTCTACCATGTTTTAATACAATGTAAAGACATTTTTACCAGCTTTAATCTCAATTTGAAATCTATAAGTTTCTTAATAAATGTAATGACAAATGCAAACTTAGTCATAACGCTCCATCTTTCAGCCCTGCCTGTCCAGTGTTTGTTCCTGCCTTGCACCCTATGCTAGCTGGGGTATGCTCCAGCAACCTCCTGCCATAACTCTGTTTAAGATCATATGGGTTTGAAAATGACATGACATGACATTCCATCTTTCAATTCATATCTATTTAAATTTCAGACTATTCATTGAATCTCTTAAACCTCAGAAAAACAAGAAATGATCAATTCTGTTAATGTCTATAATAACCTAATTAACCTTTTCTAATAATCTGTTATAGTGATTTTTGTCATTCTTATTCATATACTTTAAGTATCGCAACCTTACTGTTTCTATTTAATTATTGTCTTATATTTCATACTGATTGTTACTAACCTCTTTTATTATAAATAAAAAATATTGGAAAAAATTCTTTGTTGTCATAAGGTACTTTACTTTTAACACCTAGAAAAAAAATTAACAAGCACAGCAACCTAGCAACTTCAGAGTAATGGATCTACGAACAGTAATTCGAGAGAACATGGAGAATGCACACAAGCAAAAACAGGAACTGAAATCTAAGAGGGGTAAGCAGCAGTGTTGTCCTACCAGCAGAATAACCAGCCTATCATTACTTAAAATGTGGGGGTTGTTGCAGCTTCATAGAAAGCAATAAATGCAATTAGAGCGCTGAGAGAGAGTAACCAACAGTATGTCAAATGCTTCATATATGAAAAGGGTTGATTTTGTCAAGTAAGTGCCACTAGTGTAATACACTTAAAAATTCATATATGTGTCCTGGGTCTCATATTAATCTTTTTATGTGACCATCTAACATAATTGCCATTTCAGAGACCTCACTCATGACCATTTGTTGAGAGGAGGCATGGAAGTCAAACAGGAACTGAGATCTCTAATGTCATCCCGGTTTAGAAGAGGTAAGAAGAATAGACAGCAATCCCCACTTTAGAAATGTATACATATTAAGAATGGTGGGAGAATTTTAAACTAGCATTGAAAGTGTTGGCCACTTTTATACAATGTTGTATTTCTCTTAGAAAATACTATGTTATTCTAAACAAAATTTGAAATTACCTGGGTTATACAGCTGGGCTGCTTCCTTACCTGTCTGTGCTAGACATAAAAATACTAAATGCTACCTTTGTCAGTTCTTAGTTGGATTACATTTCTTTTCTCAAAGACCTTCCCAACCCCATGTTAAAAGGCATTACTAGATGTCCATACTGCTTTAACATTGACTTCCATGTTCTCACTTGGACTAATTCCTTTAGCTCTTTGCCTACTTCAGGTTGCTTCCGTCCACTCACAAAGCTCTGAAACCTTGATTAGTGTGACAACAAACAAATGGTCCTGTTCACATTAGGATAACATGCACAACTGGTTCTGAATACCAAATTATTATCTTGATTTACAGTGGCTGCTACCTCAGAGTTCCACCCATACTGTTTCTGTCACATTTCACACCGGGAATTTTTCGGTACTCCAATCTTCTCAGAAGCCCCCAAAAATGAGCGTTTTACATTATTTGGTGACTGACAATTGGCTCAGGAATAAAATGTGTGTGAGCCCGTGCTATTATAGGCTGGTATCTATTTGAATTTTTTTTTGATTTGATACACTTCATTAATTCCCAAGGGGAATTTCTCTTTTCGCATGACCTTTGAGGATCAGGGTGTAAGGTTATGTTAGGGTTAGGGTAAGCCAATGTACAGCACCCGTGAAGCAATTTTCAAATTAAGGGCCTTGCTCAAGAGCCCAACAGAATAGGAACCCTTCTGACAGTAACATGATTTGAACCAGCAACATTCCAAATAGCAGCACAGATCCTTAACTTCAGAGCCAGAGGTTAACAGTTGGGTCCTTCTTTAATGCTGCAGAGCCATCAGGTTCCCAGAGACTATTAATAAGTTCAAAAAATGAACATTTTATACTACTTTAAGGCTAGTCATCCTTTCTTTTTCTATTGGTAAATTTTACTAATCAATAATCATTTTGGACATTTGATTATTTAACACCAGAAATCTGTGGACTAGCTACCTGATCTGCCTATGTTTATTTTTTTTAAATGTTGGAAGCCTTTTACTTAGTAAAAATGCTGGAAGCCATTGTGCTCAAATAAAATATACTAGCCAACCCGCGGCGTAACATACGCCGCATAATTATGTATTGATGGGTGAACACTTGCTGAACGACACAGTTGTCCAAATGGGGTGGGTTTGTGGATACCACTGTGAATGAATGAAAAGATGGACCTCTGGAGAGAGCAACATACAATTGTCCGTGACTGAAAGCGGGATCGTCTGTGATGATGGAGGCCACGCTGGTGAAAGTTACTTCTTCGGTATGGATAAGTTTCAGCACTTGTTCCATAAGGTGTAGCGAGTCTTCGTTGTTGACGCTTAATATAGCTTGCGTACTGAGTTGTTCCGGAGTCACAGTTGAGAAACACTTTTTTAATGTTTTTTAAGCACAGGGAAAAAAATTAACATGTTAAACATCCGTAATGTAATAAGCCACCAAGAAAAGTAACATAGCAACAATGCACGCTACGATCCGATCGCTGTAAACAGAAGTGAAAACAAAATCGAGGCCGGTGCATTCTTTAACTGCCTTGTAGCGCAATGGTAGTGCTGCTGTTTTGCAGTAAGGAGACTGTGGAAGATTTTGGGTTCGCTTTCCGGTTTCTCCCTGTGTGGATAGCGCTTTGAATACTGAAAACACTGGTATATCAATGTAATGAAGTATTATTATTCTTATGTGTCCAGCGCTCTCTCTCTTGCGCGCCTGTATGCGTGTGTGTGTCGCTCGCTCGCTGCACGTGTTCCTGCAGGCATACCAGTAAGTGAATGAAAAGATGGAACTCTGGAGAGAGCAACATACAACTGTCCGTGACTGAAAACTGGTTTTGGCAGATACATGCACATCTTTTTGAAAGTTTGGCCCTGTGCCTTATCAATTGTCATCGCAAAGGCAAATCTAACAGGAAATTGTCTTCGTGTTAAAGTAAAAGGCAAATTATCCGCGACAAACAAACTGTTTTACACGCTGCATACCAACCCGCAGCATAGTATACGCCGCATAATCATGTTTTCTAAGCAGAGGGAAAAAATGAACATTTGCAAAATCCGTAACGCCGCTTTCAGTAAGTACAATGCACACGCGTTTAATTTGTCAGCCACTTTTTGCCAGCCGTCTTTTCTGGTTTGGGCTGCTTTTGCAGGGTTACCGCTTGTGCATATTAAATCTTGAAATCCTTCGAGTAACTAATTAACTAACTAACACCCACCCACCCAGCTTGTGAGAAAAAAAATGTGCCCGTTCTTTCATCATTTTGTTGCAGCCTATCAAAGACTTGCTGATCATGTTTTCTAGAGTCAATATACAGTGGAACCTCGGTTCACAACCATAATTTGTTCCAAACCTCTGGTCGTAAACCGATTTGGTCGTGAACCGAAGCAATTTCCCCCATAGGAGTGTATGTAAATACAATTAATCCATTCCAGACCATACGAACTGTATGTAAATATATTTTTTTAAAGATTTTTAAGCACAAATATAGTTAATCATTACACCATAGAATGCACAGTGTAATAGTAAAAACATTGTATAACACTGACACAAACACCCAGGCTCCCTGCTCAGCTGCATGCTCTCTCTCTCTCTCAGCAGCACGCAAGCCTCCCCCGCCCCCCCCCCCCCTCACTCTCTCTCTCTCTCTCAGCAGCATGCGAGCCTTCCCAGCCCCCCCTCTCTCTCTCTCAGCAGCACGCAAGCCTCCCCAGCCCCCATCTCTCTCTCTCTCTCTCTCTCAGCAGCACGTGAGCCCCCCCCCCTCTCTCTCAGCAGCACGCGAGCCCCCTCCCCCTCTGTCTCTCAGAAGCACGGGAGCCCTCTCTCTCTCTGTAACATTGCAGCAGTTGTATAAACACTTTTTTTTAAAATGAGTTTTAAGCACTGGGGGAAAAAAGGACCATTTGAACAAATCCGAACTTTGTTTAAAAGCCAACCAAGATAGTAACATTGCAGGAGTTCACCATTTTTAATCAGGCGACTGACAGTAGTGGAGTCAGGCACAGAGAAGTTCAGCTGCTGGGAAAGCGTCTCGACTGTTGCAGGGCGGTGAAGCAGGTGAGACGCTAATGAAAAAGAGGCACAGGGCTTATTGGTTTTTAAAGACTGCTTCCTTCATTGTGTTTTAACCTCAGTTTTAAAGGATTGCGCGGCTCTCTGTCGTGCTGCCTGTGTGTGTGCCTCTGTCTCTCGGGCTGCCTGTGTGTGCCTCTGTCTCTCTCTCGGGCTGCCTGTCTGTGCCTCTGTCTCTCTGTCGAGCTGCCTGTGTGTGCGTGGCTCTCTCTCGCGCTGCCTGTGTGTGCCTCTGTCTCTCTCTGGCGCTGCCTCTGTGTGAACCAAGGTTCCACTGAGGTTGACTAATGAAAAGTTAACGTGGCTCAGAGCTGCATGTGGACTGTGGCACAGACAAACAGAAATGACAGCATGTTTTCCGAGGCGTTGCGTCCGAGTTGGTGGGCGTGGCTCTGCGAGTTGTCGTCGCATCCAATGGTCTTAGAGTTGGTGGGCGTGGCTCCTTCCTGCGTGCGCCATGGGTGTCTTACTTGTTGGCGGCTTAGTGAATCCACGCCCCTTCTGGCGTGCTTTCCATGGTTGGCTACTTGTCTTCTGGCTTAGTGAATTATATATATAGATTTTTTAAAGTGGAGGTTGGAACCTGTAATGTTTAACAAGTGGACATACATTTTTGAAAATGACTTTGAAGTTCTTTGTTTTAAATTTGAATTGGTACTTTTTACTAGTCATGCTCTTTTGGAACATATCTGTCAAACAAGCACAAGGCACATACATTTAGAAATAAATTCTTGCAGACCCCAATCACACTCATATCGTGGTAATTTAGAGGTGCCAATCAATATATCCTTAGTCATAAGAGGAATCCAATGAAAACTTGAGAAGGACACAGTGGGAACCTTGGCCAAGTATAACACAAGGATTCAGGAGTGTTATTTGCTGCACTAACATGCCAGGCAAGACAGCATTTAAAGTTTTTTTCAGTATCTATGGTTATCCTGTCAATTATGAGGATGTGAGGAATAAATAAATACATGACTACAGCAGGAAGTGAAAATTGCTGCAAGTCATTTTTTTTAAATGAACAATCCCCACTCTGTGTCCTTTTCTTATAATTTCTTTATACTGTTTGTTGTACAGTTTATTTTCATTACTGAAAGATAAATAATTATTTTAGTTTATAGTTTACTAAGAATTATATTTTTGTTAATTTTCTAAATAACTTTACATTAAAAGTTTGTTTTTAGTAATCAGTGCTTATCTTTAATATCATGCAACACATAAATAAGCCTTACCTGGGAATAAACTACAAACCAATACATGGCAGATTGAATGCTTCCATCTGCTTTTGTGAACTTTTTTCTTATCAGAAGGTAGTGGGCAGCCAGAGCGTGCCCTGGCAACACTGGGATCAAGAAAAGCACCAACCCTGGATGGGACTCCAGTCAGTTGCAGAGCACACTCAAGCACAAGCCTTTCACAGTGGGCCACTTTTAAGCCAGCAATTAACTTCCATGCATGCCTTTGGGATGTGAAAGGACACCAGGAGAACATGCAAGATTGTCAGAGAGTGACGACGCCAGTAACTGCACCCAAGTCCCTGGGTCTGTAAGCAGTATTCTCAACCAATGTGCCACACCACAAATGGTCAGACGGGTTGCATAGAGTGGAACTGAAACATATATGCAGTGCAGAAATATATTCAATTTTCCTGAAAAGCTCCCTAATAGATTTTTCTTTTCCTCCACAACCCCAAAGATATGAATGTAAGGTTGATTGGCATTTCTAAACGGGCCCCATCCAAATGAAAGTGTGTACATGTGTGGGTCGTGCAATAAACTGGCAACCTGTCCAGGGTCTTGAGAACAGTTCTGTTAAGATACAGCATGGACCCCTGCCAGCTTGATCTGGCCTAGGAAGCTTTAAAAATGTTATCTTTTGTAGCTTCCTAATTAGTATTGTAGATTCTTAAAAGGCAGCACTGCACCATAAACTGAATCCCATTTTACCATGCCATTTCAATTTTCATCATAAAAAACAATAATAAACTTTTAGGGCTGATTAATCATTTTAATTTGCACATCTATAAATCGTTAAAGATAACTAACATTTTCCCACACGAAAGTTTCTGTTTTGTGATGTTTAATGAAATGGACGATTTGATTTAAAAAGCCATCTATTAAAAAAATAAAAAAGAGATTGTTTAATAAAATACCCATTTGCTGTATGTTCATTTATCACAAAAGATAGTAGAAGTGGCACACTATGTTCCAGCCGTTGCATTGATCATTTCTGCAAAACAGCCATTTTCATATTACTAAGAACTGACAATAGGAGAGATCCTTATCACAGCATGAGTGACAACAGCTGCCTCTTTTGCAGAAGATATTTTATACTAATAACTGAAATAAAGAAGTTCATTGATTAATATTAAACTAATTATTTAATATATGCTTAAAAAAAAAAAATAAATAAGTGTCACCATTTTTAACAATGTTTGAAATGACAACACTGCCCTTCTGTGGTATTTTTCCATATCCGTCCTTATCATTAATGTTGAGACGCACAAGCTGTGAGTTGTTATCATGAAGATTCACAGAATTAATTTCACATCCCTACATGCAAGCTTGCAGATCATAATCAAAGTACTGCCACTTGGCCTGAATTTAAACATCATGTGTGCACAAATTATTTGAAAAGCATTCTTTTATAAGTGTATTTTGTGTGTTTCTCATATTCCATATATAAGTCAGTGCATTTACAATTGTGTGATATCATGATGATCATAGCATCTGGGCATTGCCTGTCTGCAGTATTACCATTTCCCACTCATGCACCTCAATTTGATGGGTTTCCATGTTTCCATCCAAAGGCAATGGTATTTGTTTGATTGATAATTTTAAATGGGCACAGGTGTGATCCTGTGAAGGTAAAGAGCTCAAAGAAATGGTAAGACAAGCAGGAATGACATTATCAAAAATCTTGTTATCGGCCACCTGGTATGGCTGAATACAAAGGATAACAAAAAGGTTTCACTTTCCTGAGTCACTGAAAGTCCTGCATTTAAAAGCACTGCTTTTTTTTTTAGAAGTTTCACGTTCTTAAAAAGAGATCTGCTCCAGGGAAGTGTGTAATTACTTAGAGTCAACTATAGTAGGGGTGAAGTAAAATAAAACCAAAAAAAATTCCCAATACTAAACTATAAACCTTTACATCCTGCATGATATATTCATTATGTGAATGAATGTGATATGGGAGAAAAACCTACTTAGGCACAGGGACAATGTAAAAACTACACACAGCCAATGAAACCCTCCTGGAAGTTAAACCCAGAACTGTATATCATATTTACTGATTTCTGGTGTCTCAATATTTTCTACATTCAATTATTTTCTTGCTTTGTTCAATGTTTGAAATCAAACCAAGGCCCCTCTCCCCCATACCCTTTGTATGCATTGGGTTTTGCTAAGCATATCAATACTAAAAACAACAATCTCAGTATCGTTTGCAAATTTTATAAGTATGACATATACGTTTATTTAGTTAAATGTGGTCACAGGGTTGAATGTAACACTGGTGGATGAGATATGGCATCTATATAACCATTAGGGAACAGAGAATTCTGTCTTACTTGCAGAGAACCATTGACTTAAGGCAGATTGCCTCATGTGAGAACTTTAATATTTTCTGCAGTTGTCAACAAGACAAATTATGTACAAATCCAAAAGTGTCTATAAGTCTGATATATGGCTTGTCAGCTTCAACACTTGATTGGAAACTACAAAGGGTAAGCCACAAGTGAATCTTTTGTAACCTTTAGGTTCAGTACCAGACACAGATAATTAGGAAATTATAATAAGTTAATACTCAGAATCTGCGGTGGGCTGGCGCCCTGCCCGGGGTTTGTTTCCTGTCTTTGGGCCCTGTGTTGGCTGGGACTGGCTCCAGCAGACCCCCGTGACCCTGTAGTTAGGATCTAGCTGGTTGGATAATGGATGGATGTATTGGAATACTCAGAATGTGAAGGAAAATTCATAAAATGGTAGCACCACCCCCATAATATTCACTATTTGTGCAGCAAATGGAAATGCTTCTTTTTTAAAAATTTAAACAGAAAATCTTCAAAGGGTAACCCTGAAATAGAACTGAACTGAAATCATCATGACATTCCTTTGAAGACAGTATATCTTAATGGCCCCCCCGATTTTGTATTTTTTTTTTCATGTGTTGTTATGCTTTTCTAGGATTCTTATTAATACTGCACATTGTTAGCCACAGTCTGTACAGAATGTGTATATGACATTACTCATTAATACATCCAGGCCTGGGCCAGGGAAAAGTCGTTAGAATGGAATCTAAAATTCTGAGGAGGATGGTGACATTTTGGTTGCAACAAAGCCATTGCAGCTACCCAAATGATACTTTACATTTGCTTTTAGTCCCCTTAAATAGTAAAGTAACAATGAATACTCACTACTGAAATGTATTACTATAAATAGAATCTTTATTTAATAATTTCTTTATCGTATTAATAGCTTCTACTTAAACAAATCATAATTTGTCTATATATTTAATTTCCTCCAAACATTCATCTTCCTTAATCTTAATACATAATTTGCCTGCCTCCTCACTCACTCACTCACTCACTCACGTCCGTCTGAAGCCGAATGTGCAGTCACCTTCTGCGCAGCTGCCCGAAAAACCTTACGAGACCAACATCCAACCCCAACATCGCGGCAGGCGGCGGATTTACGGCCACAAAAATTCAAAGAGAAAGGCGACTTCGATTAAAGCTCTAGAGGCCTGAAAGGCGATTTCGACTACAGCTCGAGGCCTAATTATGCATTCTGATTCAATTACTCATTCATTCAATACACCTATATCAGGTTTGTGGTGCTTATACTTATTACTATTCCATATTGTACTGGAACATTCATCATTCAGTATTATACTGTAGGCCTGGAAAATTCATCAACTAACAGTACAAGCCTGTACAGTAATGAGTAAAGCGGACTACAATCATTACAAAACAACTTCTTTGTTACTTAACATTTGTTCTTCATACACTGCTGACACAAACTCGTGCCCGTTTCATCTTACGTTGTCGAAACGGGCTCTTTGTCTAGTAGATCCATAAATGTTCATGACAATGTTTTTATAAATGTTAATACAAAATAAACACACTATGTGTGGAACATGCACAACTACTGTAAAAAAACAATCTCAATCCACTTACTAAACAAAAATGCAGACTCAAAATGAAAATGTGTGCTTTATCCCATAGATGATACATGAATGTTGACAGATTACAGCAAAGATTGTCCAAAAAGTATGACATTTTCTGTTTTTTTTTATCACTTGTAGAATTTAAATATGAAATGGAATTGGAGTTAGTGTGAGTCAGAAAGAAGACTGCTTCATTGATGGCTCGCTTTTGGCGTGAATGAGGACTTAGTTGTTTGTGTAGTTATCTGATGACTGACAAAGTGCAAGTCTGCTGTATGGCACAAGATGCACTAGTGAAAGTGTTCAAAACTGACGAGTTATGGCCTCTTTTGCTCCTCTTCATGTAATGCCGGTCCTGCATACTTGCAGATGTTGTTTAACAAGAAATAATAAAAGTTTTGAGATGTCCTGCAGAGCTCACAATTAAAGTAGAAATATACTTTGTTGATGCCATCAGCACTTTTTTTATCTAATTATTAGTACTGCTCAAGACTAACTGCACATTCTCAAAAAAATCCTTAATGAATTAGCTGTACGTTTAATGTTCATTTGCACAATTGTCACTCTAGCAATTGTGCAATGGTAATATTAACTTTTAAATATACAGTATTTTCTGAACTGTCTTAACTCAATACAGTGTTGTTGGTGGCTAGAGCCTATCAGAACAGCATTAGGACTGGACAGGGCACCAGTCCCTCTCAGGACATGTTCATGTACACACTTGTACACACTCATTCATCTGTGCTAGACCGAGGGACTGCTCATCCCGTCCTGGATATCATACATCATTTTGGCATTTTTCCTGTGATTTTCTTTTTAACCTGATTAAAAACTGCATCCTGCCAAGACTAAGTAAGAGTAAAGATAAACTACTTTCAAACACAGATCTGAGTTATTATGCAAGTCACAGAACGTGCCTAAACTATACTTATTAAATTATACATAAACAATTACATAACATCTAGATCTTGTAGGTTGCCTTAGGTAAAGTCATCAATCAAATGTACAATTATAATATGAACAAAAGTGAGAGGAGAGAAAAAAGGAACTCCTCAAAAGTGAGGATATTTTGCAATTTAAAAGATGTTGTGCTTCTTCCTTTCTCAGACTCCACTATCATGGCAGCTTTGGGAGTTTGATGTTAATGCCCTTTAATATCATCTATATACAAATGCACACAGACAAAAGTGTTAGTCCCTGTTCACAAATCAAAGCAAAGTCCTGTCTCTTTCCTTTTCTTTCCAGGGAAATCCTTTTAAGTGAGACCAGCATCCATCAGGTGACTGTACGGATGTGCTCATCTGTCCAACTGCCCTCACTCAGGTTACTTTCATATTAAAAACAAAAGCACAACTCATGTCATTAGGCAACATTTTGTTGATTTGAGTCCGTGTGCCAGTTTTGCTGGCTGCCAGCTTACGTGACCCTTGCGAGGACAGTCACCCCTGTTTATCCACATCAGGGTCCTGAGTGACGCAGAACAGCTGGCTCGTGCAGAGTCTGTTTTTTAGATTGCCTCAGCCTTGCGAAATCCATGTTTGCTCGCTGAAATGTTTGGATGTATTACAGAAGCAAGTGACTTTTTAGAAGGGCATAAACAGGTATGAATAACAGAGCTAGTGGTAAACAAGGTAAAGGATTATTTAAGATCAAGTTTTTTAAATATACTGTACTTTATTATTTAATCCAATCAGTATATAAAATTAACAGTATTAGTCTAATTGTGGATGGCATAGTGATGTGGATGCCACTGTTGGCAATGCACAGTTCTTTTGCAGTTTCTATCAAGGCTGCATGTGGGTGTCTGCTCATGGTCACTGGCTGGTTGATTGTTGTCTCTAATTGATCACTGCTGTGTGCATGAGTGTATGTGTGTGTGTGTGTGTGTGTGTGTGTGTGCGTGTGTGTGTGTGTGTGTGTGTGCTCTATATACACCTGCACAGGTCTAATTTCCCCTTTTTGCTAGTTTGTAGGTTTTTAGGTCTCTACTGCTAGATAAACAGAAAGATTAAAGGGGGTGTGGGCATAGCTAACTCCTGTCATTCATGTTCATTCTACTTTAAGGGTTGCAGGGTACAGCCTATCCTGGCAGCATTGGGTACAACCAGGAACCAACCCTGTATAGGGTGCCAGTTCATAATGGGAAACACTCATTTATACAGTGCTAGTTTGGAAACTCAAATTAACATCAAGAGAAGGTACAGGGAGAATGTGCAGATTCTACACTCCACAGACAACAGTCAGACGGTGATTCAAAGTCAAGACTCTGAGGTAGCAGCACTAACAACCACAGCATCATGTGCTGTCTACTTGCTGTTAGCTTTTAGAAATGATCAGCCCACATTCTTTGCTTTTCTAAGATTGGCCTAGGAGATTCTGTCAGCCTTCCCTGCATTATATTGTTAGAGTTCAGCACAGTGACTCATTTTCATCTGACCAATGCCTTTAGGTCACAATTAACTGACAAGACAACCATTGAGCAAAGGAAGCTTACAATTTCTAAAGTGAGTTTAGTCTCCAAGCACACTATCATATGACTTAAGTATTTGCATGACACCTCTTTTAATTTATGGTTCCTCTTCTGTTCTTTTTTTTCAGTGAAAATAACATTTTGGACTTCTCTGCATTAAGTGTGCACTGCTCCAAAAACCTCTAAACCTGGGTGGGCTGCCTGCCCTGCAGTTGTAGCTGGATAATTAGAATAAGTTAAAGCATTCAGGTAAAGTTGCAGTTATTGATGTATCCCTTTTTTTAACTAACTTGTTTCTTAAACAGCATGAGCATTAGTGACAGAAGACATACAGTACACTAACCCTGGAGTGTGTCCCAGCCTACCACAGTAGACACTCGCACACATCCACACTCATGTTTACAGCTGTCATTTGCACTAAAATGCAAATCCTTGGGGTGTAGGATGGAACTGGGATAAAACTCAAGGACTGATGTGGACACAGAGAGAAGGCCTAATGTGCCTTCTGTGTGTTTATGTGAGCCACCTGTTTATGCGAGTTTCTTCCATATATATTCCAAGTAAATGCTACTTTATATTATGTGTACAAGTTCTATCCAGAGTTGGTTCCTGCATTGCAGCTGCTGTTATTGCTGCCCCTCACAACCCAGGGGCACATATCACTTAGTATTCTTTTAGTAAAAGACAGCAATTGTACCCACAATATCTTTGGAATTCTTTTTTAATAACATTGATGATGCAATGGTTGGTCCTGCTCAGACAGGGTAATACAGTGGATGAATGAACAAAAGGATGATCACAATCAATGGGATTTGAAGTGTTTAAGATGGGTCAAGCAGGTAACAACAGCGGATGAAACTGGCCTAATGCTTCTATCATTGCTTCCTGCCTTACGCTTTATAGGGGAAAATAGATTATTGCTTTCCAAAAACCTGCCATAGGAAAAGTTGTTTCTAAAAATGCAATGCATCAGTTTTTAGGTCAATAACGGCAACTACAAATACAATAACCCTTAAGTTGTCCTTCTGAGTAACCCAATACTTAATTATTTCTGATCAAAATACAGTTTTAATTGACTTCACTTTAGTTTGGACAGAGTGACTTTTAGAAATCTTTAAGTTGTATGCTTGATCCCTCAGCAGTCTGTAGACTGCCCCCTGAATTTTAGTAATGTGCAGAATATCACTGAATGAATGGGAACTTTATCTCTGTCTTTAAAAAAGACAAAACATAACTACAGGCAATTACTTTAAAATGCAATGAATGCGGGGCTAGTTGAATATGGCAAGATAAAGGTATTGGTCTAATTTTTATTATTTTTATTGCTTACTTAACTGAAATCCAATATATATATATATATATATATATATATATATATATATATATATATATATATATATATATATATATATATATATATATTATTGCAGCAAACAGACTGCTTGGAAATGTTGACTGCAAGCTGGTTGTTTTTAAGAGGCAAAAGTCCAAGAAGCTACTGAGAAATAATTTATTTTGAGGAAAGTGCTTGTTTTGTCAGTATGGAGGCAAGTCTGTTGTTTTTTTTTTCTTGCTTTTGGTTCTAAAAATCATCATCATTAAAACTAATTGTGACTGAAAGGAAAGCCAGTTAATTCATCGGCGGTTTTGACCAATGAAAGGCAACTCGAGAGTCAAACCTCATCCTGACCATCTAATCCACTTGCAGCATTTAGGCCGTGCCTTCCTTCGGCCTTCTAGCAACGAAGTTAATGATTAATAACTGCAGATGAATAATTGATAAATTATTGGATGTTTAAAGGAGCTGTTTTGCTCTGAATTTATCCAGTCCAGCTGCAGGACAGCTTGTGGAGCTGCTGTCTCCACTCTAAGCAAGCCTTGGGGAAAATCTGTGAGAATCCAACGGATACCTGGCAACTTTTTGTACCATTAATAGGTCTGGATTGTCCATTTGTGTGTCCAGCTGGCCATATGAAGATTGTACATCTGGATGAAATAAAGCTGCACAGCTGAGGTGAGTGAGATTGCTGCTTGGCATTTCATTGCTACCTCATAGATCTAGTCATACTCTGCAAGGGTTTCTGCTGGCATATATAGTGCTTCACAACTCTTTAGTTTTCTGTTTTGCACTATAATCTAATCGGTTTTAACAGACATTGCTACATTCAAGCAGCCTGCTATATATTTTGTGATTCTTTTATGTACCTGATCAGCAAGCTTTGTCTAGTCCAGGGTACAGCAAGTGTGAGCATCACTAGCCCATTGTGCTCTTCATTGTGCTCTCCCCTGTACCTCACAGCATATTACACTTCTGCTCTTCACAAAGTCATGCTTAGCACAGCACCTCTCATAAAAAATAATTTTTCTGTAAGTTAACATAACTAGGTTCTTATTGACTGAAGCGGTAGTTTCATTTAGATCATTTTTATTACTAATGCTGTTTAATGCCACCCTCATCTTGTTCCCCAGTCTGTCCACTTTCTGAATCTACCTCACAGTGTCCCAAGGAACTTTGGAAACAAGCCTGGAACCAGTTTATGATGTGATGGTAGTCCATAGCATATCACACACCTGCACCAACTTAACTTAACCTGCAGATCTTTGGGATGAGGAGGGTGTAGAGAAAAAAAAGCCTTTTAAAAATGAGAAAAATGTGCTGACACCACACACAGCAAACTCTCTCACTAATGTACCAGAGTAATGCAACCCTGCGCTGTGCTGGCCTTAGTTTAGCTTCAGTCATATTTACCAGGCTACAGATGACCAGCTCCCAATACATCCATTTTGAACTCATTTTCTGCTCCAGCCACAGATCAAATCAATACTGACCTTTTATATGAGGACGTTACAAAGTATCAATGCTCTCTCAGGACTTCTGTATTTACTATGTTTTGGTTTACTCTACTATTTAAAACAGTCTTTTTCAGATACAGGACAGAGACAAGGTAACGTAGGGCAAGTGAGTGAAACTGAACACCTCAAAGAAAATAGTGCCGCTTGTAAGTAGGACTGAATCATTGCCCACAACCACACTGCAGGACTGTGTGGCCATGGCTACTTTCTTATCCCTTGTGTATAGTCTGTTGGATTATGGGCACTTTGCATATGAACACTGCCATCTTTACAAAGAGGAGATCCAAAGAATATTTGTTTATTTCTTCAGGATGCTGGCCCATGTTTAAATCATGCGATCCTTAATCTATGACACTTTGCTGGTGATGTTGCCTTCCCAACCTATAAAAAGACTGTCAGGAATCAATCATATGGAATGAACTTCATGGTCATGTGTTCTGTAAATTGAACTAAATAATAATAAAGGGCTTTTATCATTCCAGACGTTTGTTAAAACGGACACATCAGGAGCCTGGATCTGAGTGTACTTCAATATGCTGCTGCCTGCAGAGCTCCAAATGCAATCAAACTCAACAGCCCTCAGATACCCAATAATGCTGCCTTCTCCAGAACCCACTGATTATGACAGCGACAGCTCTGGAGTCAGATATTCCCCCAGCCTGCCAGCCTCTCCGTGCTCCAGCATGTACCCGTCACCTTGCTCCAGCCCGACCCAAGCAAATAGCAGCTGTTACCACATAGTAGACTACCTTCTATCCCAAGCCAGTGATTGTCCCAGCAATTTAAAAGACACGAGCAGCGTTACCTGCCCTGCTCCAACAGCACAGCATCGGCTCTCTAGTTTCGGATCAGGGGCCAACAATCAGTTCCACTTCCCAGAAGTGGGAGTATTGACTCAGTCACCGTATGCTGCGGGTCTTCCCATGTTGGAAAGGGTAATAAGCAATGGCACTACCTGCGACCAAGCAGGCAGGATGTTGTCTTTCCAACCAACACTGGATGAAATTGAAGAGTTTTTACAAGAAAACATGTGTTCCTGTCTTAATACTTCTAATAACAGCAAAATCAAAGAGTCCAATAGCTCTGTGTGTGGAAAAGTTAGCTACAGCACACGCCTTGAGGTTCTACAAGGAAATAAACTGAAAGAAGCAGAACCTGAAGTAGTAGGAGCTTTAGTGCCCATTAAAATGGACTCACAGGGAGCAATGACAGCACAGGATGAAGAAGAGGAGGAAAAAAAGCGGCATAGTAGTAGCATGTACGCTGGTAGCAGCTCTTCATCTGTGGGTGCTGTCACAGATGGTGCCTCTAGTGGACAGACAATGACTCTGTCAGGTTGTGTGCCTGTGGTCATACAGCTTCAGCCAGTGCCCACCAAGAACGGAGAAAGCGGAGTGAAAATTGCCCAGTTGCTGGTCAACATTCAAGGCCAAACGTTTGCACTTGTGCCTCAGGTGACGGGCTCTTCAGTGAATGGCACTTCAGGTGGCCAGCAAACCCCTGGAAGCACAGGGAGGCAGTTTATTCGAATTGCTCCAGTGCCAATTGCTGCAAAACCAGCGGAGGAGGACCAGGCCGCATCATCTAAGCAAACTTCAGCTTGCAGGCTGTCAAAGTTGGGTCCTGGCGACTTGCTCAAGGTGCACAAATGTAGCTTCCCTGGTTGTAGCAAGATGTACAGCAAGAGCAGTCACCTGAAAGCTCATGTCAGAAGACACACTGGGGAAAAGCCATTTGTGTGTACATGGCCGAGCTGCGACTGGAGGTGAGTGGTGCTTAATTCTGGGGCTGATCTAACTGCTGAATGGAATGGAAGAGTACAATGTGAGGTGCCTATCCAAGGGAACCGATCAGTAAAACAGCCTTCTTTTGATCTAGAGCCCCTCACAGTGAAACTTCAGTTGGTCTGGCATATGCTTAGAAGGAGAGATCATGTGACAGTAGGAATCAGTAATGTGATCAGGCGTTGTAGACCTGGTAGCTCAGGTCAACAGTGGGATCTTGAAAATAATGCTTGATTAATCAGGGTGTCAATATAGTTGAGCAGTGAGGCTCCATAGCCAAAGTGCTGGGAACGTTTGGAGTTTAGTGGCATGGCATTATGATAGCATCAATGAGACTTTCACAAAGAAACTAAAGCAAAGCCGTTTGTTGTCAGGTAGATACAAAGCTTTGTGGGAGTCACAATATCTACATCTCTATGCTGGAACTGGTAACACGGTGGTGCTGCAGCCTAATAGCTTCTGAGCAGTTCAGATCCTGGGTTTGATGCTATCTGTGTAGAGTTTGCATGTCCTTTCTGTATCCTTCCCACATATCAGAAATGTTTGTCTTGGAGTAATTTTTGACTTTAAAATTGTCTGTGAGAGTTTGCTCAACATCACATTAGTATCTTCTCCAGGGCTGGTTCCTCCTTCTTGGGTTCATTGCTAACAGCATTATGTTACAGGCCATTCTGATGTTTTGTTCATCCGCATCAAATAGACATACAGGTTAGGATGACTGGCAGCTCTAAACCAGCATAGTGTGAGTGAGGGCAGGTGTGTGCATGGAAGAGGACTGCAGTAGACGGGCATCCCATCCATGTTGGGTTCCTCACTTTTGCCCTATTATGGGGCTAGGCTGTGGCTCATTCTGACCCTAACAGTTGATTGGGTTTCTCAAACAGATTGATGAATAATGCAGGATTCACTTCATACCCAGAGAAAAAGGCACATTCCTGTTTTACAGAACATGTGGACTGTTCCACAAGTGGAATGCTTCCATGAATAAGTGCTGTAGCAATGTGTGCAAGCTCAAGGGTCTCTATACAGAAAGATGTAGATGGTAACTACTCAGGACCAGTTCTAGCACAGGTGATGTAAGCAGGCACCAGTCAGTAAATGAAGAGGAGGAGGACAGGCTTCTGATTAGCCCTTCCAAATGAAAGTTAACATGTGAACATACAGGTCATCTCTGCTGTTAAGCACAGCATTAGTTTTTCTGAAGCAACACAGTGGTTATCACTGCTACCTCACAGATCCAGAATTCCATGTTGAGTACCTGTCTGTTTGAAGTTTGCATGCTATCCCTGTGTCTAGATGTCCATCCAGGGTTTGTAGGTTTACAAACAGGTGGATGATTGAGTTCAGGGCATTGGACCCCTGCCTCTGAGCACCATAACACTTGTGTCTGATTTCTTATCCACAGATTCTCTCGCTCTGATGAGCTTTCTCGGCACAAGCGGAGTCATTCCGGAGTAAAACCATACCAGTGCAGTGTTTGTGAGAAGAAGTTTGCCCGTAGTGACCATCTCTCCAAACATGTTAAAGTTCACCGGTTTCCACGCTCCAGCCGTAGTGGGAACTGATTGGTGTGGCCGTTCGCTCCAAGGAGCAGCCAATGAACAAAGATAGAAATCAGTCCAAACTTGAGGGCCTATATGGAGCTGACCTGACCTTTCAGCATCGAGGTGATCAAAGCTCTGGCGGATGCCTGGGAGGACTCTTTGGCAGCTTTGACAGCTTATCCACATTGACCGATGAAGCTTCTGAAGAGCAAACCAACAGGCTGGCTGAGAAGAACCTTCTGCATTGAGTTTGCCCAGGGAATTGTCATTGTGTTTTGACGTTAGTGGAATACAAAAGTCAAAAAGAGAGCAGTTTTGTTGAGTATAGGTACGTATTGGAGAGGACAACTGAGAAAACATCACCTTTCCGGATGCTGCTGAGGAAGAGCATATTTGCTCTGTTGTCAATCTGGATTGAGAGTCTAAAGTGGAATAAGTGGCACACTGAAGAACATGCATCCTCGATAAGAAAATACAAATATCTGCCTGCCAAAGCACAGTATATGGAAACTTCAGAGCTGCTACAAACACTAACATACCACGGTTTAGTGATGCTTTTATACTTTTTGAAAATTTACTATTTAAATTATGTGATAATAATAATAATTTAAAGTACTAAACTTCTCATTGTTCTGTTTTAAACAAAGCCTTCAGAAAATATGGAGTATTGTGCACAGAAAAGTCTGTGTCTCCTTATGAATCAGTACCTTTAAATAATAATATGACTTACTGTAACCTGAAAATATAAACATGTTTTCATTTCAGGTAAAATTAGTGAGCAGTCAGAGACTTGGAACAGTACAACACTCTTTAAAAATAAAGCAATCGGAGAACAAAAAAGTTGAGCACAGAAATGACTTTTAAAAAAAGGATAAAATATGTCATTCTGTGCTTGTGTAAAGCAAATGAAGCCCAGATATCATGGAACGATATGCTTTATTTAAATATTTTCCATTCTGAATAGGCTTTTAATCACAGAATTATAAAACAACCCCAATTCCAATGAAGTTGGGACGTTGTGTAAAATGTAAATAAAAACAGAATGCAATGATTTGCAAATCCTTTTCAACCTATATTCAATTGAATACACTACAAAGACAAGATATCGAATGTTCAAACTGATAAACTTTATTGTCTGTTTTGCAAATCTTCACTCATTTTGAATTTGATGCCTGCAACACGTTCCAAAAAAGCTGGGACAGGGGCATGTTTACCACTGTGTTATATCACCTTTCCTTTTAACAACACTCAATAAGCGTTTGGGAACTGAGGACACTAATAGTTGAAGCTGTGTAGGTGGAATTCTTTCCCATTCTTGCTTGATGTACAACTTCAGTTGCTCAACAGTCCGGGGTCTCCGTTGTCGTATTTTGTGCTTCATAATGTGCCACACATTTTCAATGGGAGACAGGTCTGGACTGCAGGCAGGCCAGTCTAGTACCCGCACTCTTTTACTACGAAGCCACGCTGTTGTAACACATGCAGAATGTGGCTTCGCATTGTCCTGCTGAAATAAGCAGGGACGTCCCTGAAAAAGACGTCACTTGGATGGCAGCATATGTTGCTCCAAAACCTGTATGTACCTTTCAGCATTAATGGTGCCTTCACAGATGTGCAAGTTACCCATGCCATGGGCACTAAGACACCCCCATACCATCACAGATGCTGGCTTTTGAACTTTGCGCTGATAACAATCCGGATGGTCCTTTTCCTCTTTGGCCCGGAGGACACGATGTCCATGATTTCCAAAAACAATTTGAAATGTGGACTCGTCAGACCACAGCACACTTTTTCACTTTGCGTCAGTCCATCTCAGATGAGCTCGGGCCCAGAGAAGCCGGCGGCGTTTCTGGGTGTTGTTGATATATGGCTTTCGCTTTGCATGGTAGAGTTTTAACTTGCAGTTGTAGATGTAGCAACGAACTGTGTTAACTGACAATGGTTTTCTGAAGTATTCCTAAGCCCACGTGGTAATATCCTGTACAGAATGATGTCGGTTTTTAATGCAGTGCCGCCCGAGGGATCGAAGGTCACGGGCATCCAGTGTTGGTATTCGGTCTTGCCGCTTACGTGCAGAGATTTCTCCAGATTCTCTGAATCTTTTGATGATATTATGGACAGTAGATGATGAAATCCCTAGATTCCATTGTACATTGAGAAACGTTGTTCTTAAACTGCTGGACAATTTGCCCATGCAGTTGTTCACAAAGTGGTGAACCTCACCCCATCCTTGCTTGTGAACGACTGAGCCTTTTGGGGATGCTCCTTTTATACCCAATCATGACAAACACCTGTTTCCAATTAACCTGTTCACCTGTGGAATGTTCAAAACAGGTGTTTTTTGAACATTCCTTAACTTTCCCAGTCTTTGGCTGCCCCTGTCCCAGCTTTTTTAGAACGTGTTGCAGGCATCAAATTCATAATGAGTGAAGATTTGCAAAACAACAATAAAGTTTATCAGTTTGAACATTGGATATCTTGTCTTCGTAGTGTATTCAATTGAATATAGGTTGAAAAGGATTTGCAAATCATTGTATTCTGTTTTTATTTACGTTTTACACAATGTCCCAGCTTCATTGGAATTGGGGTTGTACAATTACTTAATGTAGTGAGAAGTCCAACAAAATGACACCTTTTATTGGCTAACTAAAAAGATTATAATATGCAAGCTATCTTGCCTGAAGAAGGGGCCTGAGTCGCCTCGTAAGCTTGCACATTGTAATCTTTTTAGTTAGCCAATAAAAGGTGTCACTTTGCTGGACTTCTCACTATATTCAAAATGGCTAACACAGTACAACACCCTAGTACAATTACTTAAAAAAATAGTGAATTGGCTATGATTAGAGCCGCTGCCTGTGATGGTTATGACATCCCGTCCAATGTTGGTTCTTGGCTTGTGCCCAGTCCTGCACAGGTAGGTCCTGACCTCCACAACCTGGTTATATTACATAGGTATGAAAATGGATGGATGGGCTGCCATCTATACAGACACCATCGTGAAGCAGGAGAGAAACAGAAAGGTTAGGCCTGAGGGATAACCCTGAATGAGAACTTCTGAGAAACACAAATGGCATGGCTCACATATAGCGTTAACACAAACAGGTCACACACATCCCAGCTGTATGGCTACATGTAACCTAAAGATGACCAGTCAGTTGATAGAATGATTATGGCTGTGTATTTTAGGTAGTGGACACTATCAAAGGAGCAATTAATTTGTCAATTCAGAGAACTCGGTGCTGCAGTTATTTGTGTTTGTGTCTCATTGATCATGGGGTTCAAATCTTGTGCCTGGTCTGCATGGAGTGCCCATGTGGGCTTTCCTTTGGGTACTTCAGTTTTCCACCTACATCTCTAAGATGTGTGTCTTTGTATAATTAGCAGGCAATTCCAAGTTGGCCCTAGTGTGAATGTGGCAGTGTGGCTGTACATGAATCTTCATCTTCAGTTTTACATCGTTTGAACTTTCTGCAGGAGACAGTGTCTGCAAACTGACAGTTCAATCTGATCATCTGTCCCTCCGCCTGAGTCAGACATGACATTAATCTCAACAGGCTCCAAGGAAATTCTATACTGACATGATTGTTGTCTTCACCTGCCAGTCCTATGACCGAAAACAATCCATCAAAATTGAAATCAGCATGAAAGTTGCTGTAGCTCACAGATGCAGCAGATTAGCAGATGTTAGGAAGAAACTTGAAATATACAAACACACAAGAATTACAGAATTCTGTAAAGGAAACACTTATCCACAGTGTATGTACAGTACATATTTTACCGTAGGCAACCCCAGGAGCACTGCCAACAAGAAACTGCAAGCTCTGGAGTAGCTACCAGTCAATCTAAGCAGAAGCCCCTTCAAACCCCCATTCATATTGAGCCAATAAAGTTAATGTACTAACATGGGCAGAAAATGAAGTATCTGGGGACAAAGTACAAGTATACAGGGATAATGTGCAAACCTCCACAAAGGCATTGAGTGAGCTTAGATACAGTAGATAGATAGATAGATACTTTATTAATCCCCAAGGGGAAATTCACATACTCTCATAGCTTGAAAGTGAATTTAAGATGCTGCTTACCTCTCAAAGCTGCTCAAAGTCAATACCATTGGAGCATATTTTATATATATATATATATATATATATATATATATATATATATATATATTAGACACACACATTACATAGTATATTTATTATACAGATATGCTATATTTGTTTGATACTAGGCGGTATCGCTTCGCTTGCCAACCCCTAGGTTTGGTTAACTGGATATACAATTTAAACAGATTGTTATTTTCATGGGTTACATATGCATTATAGAACTAACTATTTTACATTTCAGGTATTAATTTACCATAGTTTAAAATAGTAAAACGAAATAAATTGAAATAAAATTATGTTTCATGTTGCGTTATAGGTATTCGTTCCATTATACGTTTTGGTTCTGTTTATCTTTGATATTAACTCGCAAATACTTTTTAAAATTTCACTTTTACTTTAAAACTTCAGTAAAAACAATATTTGGAATTAACTTTTCATCAAGATCGCATTGAATTTTGATATCGTGTTTGGAGTTACATCGTGACAAGGCCACTTATAACTTGCCGTGAGTGAATATCGTTTCTTTCTCTCTAATAAATAAACCGACTTTTTCGAATGTTTGTCCCTGTGATCTGTTAATTGTCATAGCAAAAGCTATTCTAACAGGAAACCGTAAACGTTTAATACGAATGGCATATCAAAATCTCTTTTGGTGTCTAATATTATTCGTGGAATATGTACTACATTACTTTTTTTGTCGCCTGTTAAAATTTTAAATTTTATAAGAGCTGAGAGCGTAGGGAGTGAGTCTGATAAAATCATTCACATAAATGAGAGGTGAGAGGACCGTGGTCTTGTTTGAAAATGGTTGAGAGGAGGGAGTGACTTTAAAAATTCTCATGGCAAAATTCTCGTCTCGCAGGACTTGAAAAAATCTTCCAAAAAGTCTAGCCTACAAAAAGTCTTGTTGATGGATTTTTTTATATAATAGAGAGATATACATACACACACACACACATCCACCCAGCAACATACTGAATAGGCTATAGCTCCTGATGAGCCTAAATTTGAAATTGTGGATTAAAGTGGTTTAGTAAATGGATATAATAAAGTAAAAGTATTAACCTGTTGCAGCCAAGTCACCATACTGCCATGATTCTGACTAAATGTAGCTTCTTAGGGTTGCAAGGATGTCTCTAGAGCTCGGGGTGACAATGTGTTCCCCCTTGTATCCATCCATTATCTTTTTCTTCTTTCAGCTGCTCCTGTTAGGGGTTGCCACAGCAGATCATCTTCTTCCATATCTTTCTGTCTTCTGCATCTTGCTCTGTTACACCCATCACCTGTATGTCCTCTCTCACCACATCCATAAACCTTCGCTTAGGCTTTCCTCTTTTCCTCTTGCTTGGCAGCTCTATCTTTAACATCCTTTTCCCAATATACTCAGCATCTCTCCTCTGCACATCTCCAAACCAACGCCTCTCTGACTTTGTCTCCAAACCGTCCAACCTGAGCCGACCCTCTAATGCATCCATCCATTATCAAACTGCCTAATTCAGATCAGGGCTTGAGGGGGCTGAGGGTGGGGTGTCCAGGAGCAGGTCCAGGATGTGATGCCATTCCATTACAGACAACACTGAAGTCCATAATCAGAATCATCAATTGACCCAAAGTTCATATCTTTGGATACGACAGCAAAATGCCTGTGATTGAGGGCTAGGTGAAATGTCCCGTCTCCCTCATCACCCCATGTCTGTCCCTTTAAAACCCCAGCACTCTATGGTAGAGGCAGAAGAGTATTGTTCTTCAGCCCAAAGGGTTCCTCTAGCTCTGGGGTGAGAAATGTCTGTCCTGGATGGCCGCAATGGTTGCAGGTTTTTGTTCCAACCCACTTTCTTTATCAGATGTTAATTATTGCTGATGAAGGACTAATTGCTCAAGTGACATTTTTGCGCTTCACTTTATTTGTCTCACGTGTTAACATTTCCCACCCTTAATTAGTCTTAAAAAGCTGCATTCACTGTTTTTAATTGTTCCTTACTAGCAATAAGATACAAATGACAAAGGAAGCAACAGTTCTCCATCTATCTTGTCTCCATTTGCATCTGTGTGGATTCACCGTGCACAACCTGGTTTAACAAAATATTTGGAGAAAGAAGTGAAAGACAGAACTACTCATCCGTTGTAAGCGTCAAATCATTTGGATGATATCCTTGAAAAGGAAAAAAATCTGCAATATAAGAATGACATGGCATTGCAGAGTTAAATGACTAACAAGCCATGAAATTAAATAAGATCTCGTATTGGCAAGGATTGGTTTCTAATTAAGCAACTGGGTTGGAACAAAAACCGGCAGCCACTGCAGCCTTCCAGGACTGACGCTACTCACTGCTGCTCTAGTACATTGGTTAAAATGTCTCCAATCTTCAATTTTTTAGTTTGTCCTGGTCAAAGATGCAGGAAGTAGCAGGTAGCAATGGACAGACGAGGCCTAAACCTTTCTAAGAGAGAACAATTGCATTAATACTACAAGAAGTTCTGGAAACAGTGATCAGTCCTGACGAATGGACAAATATTTGAGCAAGCGCATCCTGAAGTGGAAAGTAACCCTCATGTGGATGTGCCAACTGCTTGACTTTCTTTTTTAAAAATTCACTGTCAAGAAGGGGCGGCACAGTGGTGCAGTGGTGCTACCTCACAGTAAGGAGACCGAGTTTGTATCCCGGGTCCTCCCTGTGTGTAGTATGCATGTTCTTCCTAGGTCTGCGTGGGTTTGTTCCGGGAGCTCCAGATTCCTTCCACTGTCCAAAGACATGCAGGTTAGGTGAATTGGCAACGCTAAACTGGCCCTAGTGAGTGTCTGTGGTCGCCCTGTGAAGGACTTGTGCCCTGTCCAGGGTTCGGCCCTGTCTTGCCCCCTATGCTGGCTGGGATGGCTCCAGAACCCCCAGGACCTTGTTCTGTATTAAATGGTATCGAAAATGACATGGGACAAGAAAGTAGTAAGAAGTGAATAAACCCCACTTAGCACCACAATGGTGATAAACATCTGTAATAAAATGAAACTGTAAAATAGGGAAGTGAATTGATGATGAGGTTCATTTAAAGGCAAATAGACGACAATGAAAACATGAAGACACCTGGTAACAGACCTCCCGCCCAATATGGATGTTCTACCCTTCACCACATTCACTTGCACAGCAAATCCTTATGGGAAGCTACAACAGAAATGGGGCATTTAATTGAGATGCATTGTGGAATGGACACAGGTCTTAAAGTCTGACAGGAAAAAACACAACGATAAGCCACTTGCAGACGTGAACATGCCATAGTCGTCTGAAGTGGGGGCAACAGACAGCACACCAACATTCAGTAAAGCTGGGCCTTAATTTATGGAGCAACTTCAACTCTTGATTTACTACTCTGGGCAGCAGACACACTCACATCCAACCGCAACAAATAACGTAATAAATTAAGAATAAAAAAAAAAGACACACAAATACATGGGGTGAATGTCCAGACTTCATATAGGGGTTAATTAATCCAGGATTTGAACTCGGGACTAAGAAGCTTAAACTATTGTTGAGTTGTGCGAAATTTAGAACTTTATTTGTCCCCAGTGGTGAATTTGGATTTTTATGGAAGCTCTTTAAAAAAATAAATACATAAATGGATAAATCACAAACACACAGTATTGTCTGAACACACACCAGAGTGACTAAAAAAGGAACAAAATTTAAAAAAAGAAAAACCTCTGCCTTGAAAGCCCCCGTCTCAGTGACACATTATGCAGGCGTATCACCGTTGGTATAAAGGAGCCCCAGTAGAATTTCTTCACACGCTTCTGCTGAATAATTTGTTGAAAGTCCTCAGTGTTAATGTATGATAGAGAGGATGTGCAGCATTGTTCATAACGCCAGTCAGTTTTGTTTTAATTCTCTCTTTCTCTATGACCTCCAAAGGGGTCCAGAGTGCATTTCCTAACTATCTCTACCCTTTTAATTAGCTTTTTGATTCAGTGGGCCTCTCTTGATGGGATGTTACCGGCCTAACACACCACAGTCTAGAAATGTGCACTGGCCATCACAGAGATGTAGAAGATGTCACTTCCCATATTAAAGTAACACAGTCTCCTCTAAGGAAAAAAGAGCTTGCTCTGCCCATTCTTATATAGTTCCCCTGTGTTCCAAGATCGGTCCAATCTGTCATTAATATGGAACCCCAAGTTCTTGTAGGAGTGGCCCACCTCTACATCCACTCCTTGAATGGTCACCAGACATAGAGGCCTTTTACTGAGACAAAAGTCAATAATCAGTTCCTTGGTTTTGCTAATGTTAAGTTGCAGACAATTTTCTTTCACCAAGAAACAAAGTCCTCCATCCGACTCTTATACTCTGATATCTCATCTTCTTTATCAATACACCCTATTTATGTGCAGAGAATTTCTGCAAGTGACATGACCTGGTATTATATTTACAGTCGGAGGTGTTCTTTGTGGTGCACCAGTGTCGCTCGCATCACCCAATATCAGAGACACCGTCCTTGAGTCTCTCAAAGTGCATTCTGCTGGAGAGATGGTTGTTTATCCAGGACCCCATAGGCTCATCCACCTGCATAACTCTGAGTTTACCCCTTAACACGGATGGCTGGATGGTACTGAAGGCACTGAAGAAATCAAAAAACAGAATCCTCACAGTGCTGCCAGCTTTGACCAGTTAAGAATAAGCTTGCAGAGCAGATCGATAATTGTATCTTCTACTCCAATCTAGGATTGTAACAGAAAAAAAACTAGCAGGCGACTACTTTTTGTAAGTAAAAATTATTTTTAAAACAAATAATTATTTCAAATTATATATAATTATTTTTAAAATATATTACAATTTTCCCTAAAATAGTGTTTGTTCATTTTGAACCTTCACCTCTCACAAACTGGATGTGACTGAGCAATTCTGTTGCCAAATTGGGATTTTTCCACCCACAAATTTATTAAGAACACTTAAGATTTTTGATGTGAACAAAAAAATATATATACATTTTTCCAGACCAGTGTTAAAACAGTAAAACACTAAGAAGCACAAGCTCATAATGCCACAACAGTCCGGTTCACACTACATTTTTCCGAAACGCTGACATCCATTTGCACGAGAAAATGGTCTCAAAACTTGCATACATTAAACACTGAGCCGTATGTGCAACACTTTGCAACCACAGCAGAAATAATGTGCAGCGAACTGTGCGGGAGCGAGGTCATCCACTGAACGGGTCGTGTTAATCTGCAGGACTGTAGCACTTGACCTGTGGCAAGGCAGGTTCAGTCCTGGCCAGTACTTGGATGGGAGACCATCTAGCTAAAGCTTGAGTGGCTGCTGGAGGAGGTGATGGGGAGGCCTGTTACTCTGTGATCTGAATGTGGATCCCAATGCAGTGACAGGAACACCGTGCTGTAAAAACGGAACTGTCCATGGGATGAGAGGTACAACTGAGGCCCTGACTCTACGTGATCATTAAAGATCACTGGGCATCCCTCATAAAGAGTAGGGTTTAACCCAATATCCAGGCTAAATTGCCCACTACGGCCTAGTCATTCTGGCCCCCAATCACGCCCTGTCTCTAACTGGCTATCTGTCTCCCCACTTCACCGTCAAATAGCTAACGCAGGGGTCCTCAATCACCGTCCTGGAGGGCCGCAGTGGCTGTAGGTTTTTGCTTAATAAGAAGCACTTATTGCTCAAGTAACACTTCTGCTTCACTTTAGTTGTCTCACTCGTTAAGATGTTGAACGCTTATTGCTTATTTTAGTCTTAAACTGCTGTATTCCTGGTTTTTAAATGCTCCTAATTATAACATGCAAATGACAAAAGAGACCAACATTTCTCCATTTAGCTTGTTAATACCCTTTACACCTCTGTGTGTATTTATCGTACACTATTGGGTTTAATTAAACACTTGGAAGGAAAGTGAAGAGAAAAAAAGTGAAGGACTGAGAATTACTCATCCATTTTAGCCTTCAAATCATTTGGATCAGGGGTTGCCAAGTCCAGTCCTGGAGGACCACCGTGGCTGCAGGTTTTCAGTCTAACCCTTTTTTTAATGAGTGCCCTGTTTGTGCTGCTAATTAACTTATTGTGAATTCATTTTAATAGACTCACTTTTTTAAGATTTGTTTCCCAGAATTTCTCCATCGTTCCTCTAAATGGCTTCATTTCTTTCCGTAAATGGCACCCAAACAGAAATAAAATGTGAAGCGAGTGAGCTAACAGAAGACCAACTAAGTCAGGGCCTCAAACTCCAACCAGTTTCTCAATGAGGTGCCAATTCCTGTCGTTAATTAAACCCATTCTTTAATTTTGTGGCTTGTTGCTGCTCTTGTGGTGCATAAACAGACATTCCAGTGACCATCATCTTTCTTTATTTTCAGATATTGTATGATGGAGAGCAGTTGTTTTGGCTCACTTTGTATCTCATTATTGTTTGGCTGCTAACAATAAGGAAGGAAAAAGAAACAATCAAGGGGTCTGAGTCTTCAAGAACAAGTCAATTTAAATCAACTCAAAAGAAGTCAATTAGCAGCAAAAACAGGTTACTCATTAAGAAAAGGGTTAGAATGAAAACCTGCAGCCACGGTGGTCCTCAAGGACTGGACTTGGTAACTCCTGATCCAAATGATTTGAAGGCTAAAATGGATGAGTAATTCTCAGTCCTTCACTTTTTTTCTTCACTTTCCTTCCAAGTGTTGATCCCTGATTTGGATGATATCCTAAGAAAGGGGAAGAAAATCCAGGATATGAGTATTACCTGAAATAGCAGAGTTAAAGCACTAATGGACCATGAAATTAAATTATTGGCAAGAATTGCTAATTAAGCAACCGGGTTAGAAGAATAAACCTGCAGCCCTCCAGGACTGTGATTGAGGACCCCATAGCTAATGTGTGGTGCAGAGTGGCTGCCGTTGTATGGATACAGAACATTGGTGGTGGGTGAAGTGGCTCCCCACTCTCTATGTAAATCACTATATACACGGAAATAATTATTCTTAAGGGGTTAGGAAGCTCCTAATAGAAGCATTAAATAGCTCAGTGGTAGATGCTGCTGGACTGAGGTGCTCCTTCACCAAATTGCTCTTCTTGTTACCGCACGCTCTATAAAAGTGAAGTATTCCAGTATCCCGCATCACTTTCACCCACAAGACTCCAGCAGCATTGCTTCACTTGTTAGCTCTCAATGGAGTAGCTTTGCTTTCAGTCTGAAGAGTCCATTAAATTACAACAAATGTTATTTTTAACCTCACCCATTTGACTGATTGTATGGCCATCAGTGGTACTCATTTGAGAAACGCTTGCTTTCATTGAGATGATGCGGACTCCGTGAGACACAAGAGGACTTTGTCCACAGACTCTAACAGTCTTAGTCAAATTCAGGGCCCCAGGAGGCCAGTGCCTATTCTATCTTTTCAACACACACACACACACACACACACACACACACACACACACACACACACACACACACATTCAACTTTCAAAGCTTTACTTGGTAAATGTTATGCACAAAAGCACACACTTTATGTTGAGTGTCTTCTTTGAACAAGGGCTCACCCACGTGAGGTTACGCACAGTCATGTTATTGACATTCATCCTTGTTTACTCTCGGCTAACAGAGTCTGAAATCCTCTTGAACTGTTTATTGGGAAAAGTTCAGGGTTGACGTTTACGCAGAGAAGCAAGCAGATGAAGATCAAAGTACGTGTTGAAAGCCTGAAAAAAAAAATGCTTGCATGCAAAACTTGCTGGATTAATAACAAAAACATGATGTGTACCCTAAATAAGAATGAGATGACCCTGCGAATGACAGGTGCATCTACGTAAATCTGGCAGTCCTAAACTTCAGTATACAGAAAATGATTTAAAAAAAAAAAAAAAAAGTATGATTTTATTTCTAGTAACATTTCTTTTACAACTTTCCACACAAGGCAGTTAAAACGATGGTGTTTAATGTTGTTCCTCAAAGGTTTTCAATCTCCATTTGTATTCTAACTACTGTACATTATGCCGTGCATTACATAAAAGACAAAAATAAATCCCTTATTCAAAATGATCTTGTTTTTGGTTTGACATATGATTTAGTCAGCTGTGACTCCCTCTTCTGAGTGGTCCTTAACCTGCTCATTCAAGACCAAAGTGCAATGGACACTTTTTAATTTTATGGGCAGCTTTAAGGTTTAACTAGGAATAAACACGGAACAGAAGCAAACTGATCTATGGAAGCATAATTGGTAACATTTAAATTTGACAAGCTCACAATACCTGCTGAGTGCATTCAAAAAAAAATTCTGTGAATTGTGTATGTCTTAAAATTATTATTTTGTTCTGTCCGTCTGGTCGTGATACCTACCTTGTGCACAATGCTACCAGGAACAGCTAAAGAGGGTTCAGTAATGCAAGTACTTCTCATGCTATATCTAATATTTTAAACATTTCATTAATGAGACAAATGAAAACGGCTTTTAAGTAAGCAGTGTATGCGAGGGGAACCTAAATACTGAACACTGCAAGAAAAAAGAAAACGCATTTCAAACTTCAAGCAGCTAATGAGAAGCGCACTGTGCCAGATACTGACAGTAAAGCCCAAAGATTCTTGGTGATGGAGAAGGTGTGAGCCCGAGACTGGACTGGCCCCCCTCTACACAAGTGGTCTACAATGAGAAAATAACTTGGGTGGGATATTCTGTGTGGTACAGTGAATAAGAATTTGAATAATACAAGCGAATCTTTGTGAGAGTTAACATTAGTGCCAAAGGCAGTTGTGTCTTGGATATATAAACCTATCTCACACACACACACAGCACAAGAACCACCTGAGCCTTTACAGTAAAGCCTAAGAGTGAGCACTGCACAATACGGTATCCACTTGTCAGGCTGCCAATTCAAGATTGATAGATTTAGATAATCAAATATTGACATACTAATCTGCTTTTGGATCTCCATATAATCATCTCAGAAAATCAAGAAGTCACTGTAGTTTGAAGTATTTTGAGAACGGGGCTTTATTTCACTTAAGTCTTTTTCTTTGAACACATAAATTAATTTCAGTTTAACTAAGGGACTTAAAAACATGTTGGTGTCGGAGATCAAATCCTTTTTGAATCAAACTCTTTTTCATCATCTGCCTTTATGTCCATCATTTATTTATAACACAACCATGCCACAAACTATACCTTACACAAAAAACAAAAACAAAAAAGAGAAAAAATACACATAAGGAAATGAATTCAATAAACTTAAATGCAAGCAGAAGCCATTTGTTAAATGAGTCTTAAATCAGTGTGATGTATGACATGGATATCGTTGTACCGCAGTGCCAAAAAAAAAAAAAAAAAGGTGCAGCAGGCTGGTGCCGCAGTTCAGTGGATAATTAGGGGTGGCCTGGGTGGGGTGAACACTGTTAATTAATAAAAAAACAAAAACAAGGTTATGTCTCATTTCCAGTCCATCCTAGAAAGTCCATAAGTCTGTAAACTGCTGTAACCCATCACCTTCCCTGCTGTACGTAATCCTGCAATTCCATCTTCAGGAACACAAAGGCTACTGTGTTTAGTCCAAAAAAGACATATTCATGCATTCGACTGCTTCGGGGTGCAGCAGCCGTGTTGCTAGACGTTCAATGTCATCCAAGCTAAGCTGCCGGAGGCTGCATTCATAATCCTGTTGGGGGAGAAAAAGGTAGAAATTCAGAAAGGGAGAACAGGCAGTGTGTAAGAGAAGACAAAGCTCTGCTCACGTTTGTGTCACATGAGGTACAATTAAAACGCTGATCACTTACAAGTTCATTACGCCAGCAGTCATACCTCTAGTCAAACTGTCTTGGGGTCAGCTAGTGGTAAGATTATGACAGTAATTCATCTCTATAAATATATAAATTCCAATGTCCATCTGTCCGCTTTCACAAGAGAACTACTTAACAGATTTAGATCGGGTTTTTTTTTCTGTAATTTACTTGAACATTCCGGTTGATTCTGTGACTTCTCTCATTGCGCTATGTATCGTAGTTCACTTGCGGTACCGATTTATTTGCGAGAATCCGAGAGACTTAGCGGGCCGAGGAGAGGGGGGCTGGGACCTCCTCACTCAGGCGCCAGTCTCGGGAGGTTCCTTACCTCCACTTAGCTAGCGAATGAGATAACGACTTAACAGATTTAGATTTGGTTTTTCCTATAATTTGCTTGAACATTCCGGTTGATTTATTGACTTCGCTAATGACGCTAAGAATCACAGTTCAGTTGCAGGAGCGACATATTCGCACTAATCCGAGACAGAGGCTTGTGGGCCGAGGGGTGGGGAGAAGCGTGACATCAGGATTGGGGAGCCGGGTGGGGCCCTCTTTCACGGCTATGTAGTCAGATCCACATTTTGGTGGCTAGTTTTATTAATATACAGTGCCCTCCCTATGTCCCAAACATTATGATGCCTTGAAATGAGAGAACCATTTATATTTATAAAAAGTGTTGTCCTTTCTACGTGATGTGACCAAAATTCCACTAAATGAAAGTCTGAAATGTGCACTTTAACCATGTCTGCATTGTTTGGTTTGACATTTTAAACTGTAGAGCAGAGGGATATATCAAGGAAAAAAAATTGTGTCTTTGTCCCACACTATATGGAAGGCACTGTATGCTGCCGAAACGACCCAACATATATAAAGTCATTTAAATAACAGAATATTATGAATGACTGAGCACCAGTCATGTAGCTATCTACCTTATACCAATTGTACAGGGTGGTCCAGATCTAATTATGCAATTACTGCATTGCATTAAAAGTTGCATAGTTAGATCTGGACCACCCTATATATTTAAAAAACATTAAATTATATTTAAATAACAAATACATAAATGTATAGTATTAAAAAATAAATTAATTAATAATGATACACAAAAAATATTTACAACGATACCTAATACTTTAATAACACATTATGTAACAGATACAATATTTGGCATGTCTCTTTTCCATCAACCGTCCAGGTCCAAGATCATTATTTTACATCATCTTTTCAGTACAAATGGCAAGGTGGCCCCAGGTTCGCATGTGTCTTGTAGCTGGCAATATATTCATAACCAACAGGATATTCTGACAAATGCCAATAAACAATCTGCAATATGTTGTCTATATTTTCAATGAGTGCTCACACTAAATTAACATTTTATCTAGGAAAGTCGACACATCCTTTTCATAAGCAGGACTCGTTTGTATAACATTACAGTTACAACTTATTTTTTGTACAGCACTCTTCACTGTGTGCAGGCACAGAAGGTGGTGAACAATTTTCAGTTTAAATACAAGGACATATTACACTAATTACTAAATACAGAACTGGTACACATATAAATGCAGATTTCTTAAAACACAGAGGGAACAAGGAAGAAAAGTGACTAAACATAAATGGAAAACAACAATATCCATCCGTTGATTAACTGATGAACTATGGGCAGTTGACAGTAGGGGAGACTAAAATTGTAAAAGAGAAAGTCAAAAACAAAGTCACAGCCTTGGAGATCTCAGCCAACTTGCCGTCTATCCCCTCCTGGGTTTTCTTTAGTGGCCATCCAATCGACGTTTATAAGATATTCATACAAGAATGACAGGTATATTTGTTTGAATTGAAATCAACAGCAAGTTCTGCAAAGAGGCTGAATTTCACAACAATGGGTTCTCCCTACATAAAGTTTGCATGTTCTCCCCATGGTTTTCCTCCCACAATCCACAGACAAGCTGGTTAACTGGACTGGTAATGCTAAATTGACCCGAGAGAGAGAGTGTGTGTGTGTGTCTGCTGTGGGCATCCTGCGATGGACTGGCATCCTGTCCAGGGATTGTTACTGCCTTGTATCCTATACCTGCTGGGATCGACTCCAGCTTCTCTGCAACCCAGTTCAGGATAAAGCGGGTTTGGAAGGTGGATGGAAAGACGGACATGGCACTATTGATTTAATGTTTCATTATATGTACAAATGCAGTAGTTTAAGATGGAAGTATCAGATGGCACATACTTTTTCCTGCAACCAGAATAAAATCAAACTGACTGCACCCATGTCCTAAGGATGTGCAGATTAGGTTAATGCCCCACCTATGGCTGGTTTCCACCTTGTATCCAAAACAGCTGGGATAGGTGCTGCAACTCAAAAACTGGACAGGTCGGTTGATAAATTGATGAATGACTGAATAAAGGAATGGACACTCTGACTCCAAATGCATAGTATATCAATGGAGAATTGTGGCTTTGACTGCCAAACATGTTTGGACTATTGGTCTTCCTCTTTAGGCTAGCTACAGAAAGTGATTTAAGTAGTGGCTCTGGCTTTGCTTGTAATAACATAATTAGTAACAGGGATTTAAAAATCAATTACTAATTTAAGTAGAATCTTTTACATAGTGCACTTCATCCAGAGGCATTTTAAAAAGCACCAAGAATATGAAGCAAAAACAACATCATTAAATTACATGATACATGGTTAAAGGACAGTCTACAAATACCCAGACATCAGTGTTGCCAGGTCCGCGGTTTTCTCACCCAACTGGGCTATTTAAGATTGTTGCTCACAGGAAAAAAAATGGGCTTTCACAGGTTGCTTTTTGTTGGGCCACATTTTCAGTTTTTTGGGTTATCTTTCAACACCCAATCCAATGCATTTTTATCATATTTTTCATCCATCTGGCACCCCTTTCAATGCCATTTGCATATGCATATGCTCTTTACCATTGTAAAATCTCAGAAGGGGCTTTCCAAACACCACTTTCCTGCGTGATATTTTATCTACCTCAGGTATTGAGATATTTTTTGGGCAAATTGTCCTTGAGCTATAAATCTTTTAAGGACCCGGCAAACCTGTCAAAAATCAAAAAGACTGTTACAGTAGTTTGGACATACAGTACTGTTCTTTGTTTTTAAACTAACCAACTTAAGGTGGAGAAGTGAAAATGCATACTGCACGATACAAAGTGCACAGATGGTTTCTATTTGATGGCTTCACAAAACTTGTTCTAAACAACAATGCTCTGCTTTCTTGTTTAACTTGTTTAATCAATCAACTCGGTAACAATGTAACATAGTGCTTGACTTAGTTTTAACTCAGTTAGTAGGCCTTATTCTGTTTCTTTTAAAAAAACAGTTTTACTCTTTCCTTTATTCTTCTTGAGATAAGCAGGCCAGAATGTGATAAATGCTTCTCTAAATATCAACATGCTCTAGTGTGTGTGCGCTCTGATGCCAATGACACCCTCAACAGTGCATTCTCTAATCTGACTACATGTTTGAACTAGTTACAAGAAACACCCAAATACAGCATTCCAGTCATGGTTAACTGAATAACCAACAAAATGTGAAGTAAAAACTGGATTGGCAAATTTTTTGATTTAAAAATGTAAAATTCAATAACTTGACCCAGGAATAGGGTGGCACAGAGGTGCAATAATAACACAGCCGCTTTGCAACAAGGAGGCCATGGTTCACAATAATGAGCCCTCCCTATGTAGAGTTTGCATGTTCTCCCCATGGTTTTCCTCCCACAGTCCACAGACAAGCTGGTTAAGTGGACTGGCAATGCTAAACTGACCCGAGAGAGAGTGTGTGTCTGCTGTGGTCATCCTGAAATGGACTGGCATCCTGTGCAGAGATTATTACTGCCTTGCAGCCTATACCTGCTGGGATTGACTCCAGCTTCTCTGCAACCCAGTTCAGGATAAAGTGAGTTTGGAAGGTGGATGGAAAGATGGACACAGCACTATTGACCCTCCTGCTCTCATATAATGTTAATTCTTCATGCCTAATGAGATTTTATGTTTCATTATATGTACAAATGCAGGAGTTTAAGATTGAAGTCTCAGATGGCACTTTAGTGTATTTCATAGTAGGCCATAATGCCTCAGAACTTACTGTCGATATCGCATATATATTTTTTTTATTTGTTAGACATACATGGAGAATTTCGAGTTGATAAGAATTTTTGTACCCTAACCTCCTCAAATGCATATGGTGGATGGCTTTTTTGTATAAATTTAGCAATTTGCTTAATTATTCCTTAGCTACCATACAAAACTAAAAAAAAATGTTGAAGTAAATATTTTGTGGTTTTCATAAATAAACTTTCCATTTATCTATTAAAGAGATACAGTAAAAAGTAAAAGAATTGAACACTGGGCATTCATGTATCAAGTGCGCATTTCTTCATAGAGGAATAACAAGAGCCATGTGATCTGAGTATCTGTTTTAGACATCAGGTTACCGAGTATTAGCTGGACAGTCACGCTTAGATTCCCATCATGTGAACAGACATGAGTGTTTCTTAATAGCATAAAATGCGTGATGCAATACTGTAGGGTGGTGGTTAGTGCTGCTGCTGCACAGCTCCACAGGTCTGCCTTGGGGGAGTTTTCATGCTTTCTGATTTCCTTGGGCAATTCAGTATTCTCAAACATAAAAATAATCACAAATGCCGGTAAACTGGCCTGGCACAAGTGTCAGTGGGTGTGTATGCAAGAATACCTAGAAGTGTGTCTGCCCTTTTTTGAAATACGCTGCTTGAAAACGGCAGCCTTACTGAAGTCATTACACCCCTTCCCTCTGTACTCAATGGGGAACATATGAGAATAAAGAAAACAGCACTAAAAGCTTACTATTTGAATGTAAATAAAAACAGCTGAAGGAAGTACATGGAATGGAGAACTGTACATAGCCTGTCTATGTTTCAGGAGAAGAGAAGGCATTGACTTAAAGAAATGTATAATTTTTGGGTGGAGTATTTCTTTATCTGTTACTTATTCTGTGTTGTTTGTAGTAAAGGATGAGAAAAACTCTGGGACAAACTCTGAATAGTAGTTAGCAATATCAAAGGTTTATAAAAAAAATCTGAGTTTACATATTCAGTCCATCCATCCATTTTCCAACCCGCTGAATCCAAATACAGGGTTACGGGGGTCTGCTGGAGCCAATCCCAGCCAACACAGGGCACAAGGCAGAAACCAATCCCGGGCAGGGTGCCAACCCACCGCAGGACACACACAAACACACCCACACACCAAGCACACACTAGGGCCAATTTAGAATCGCCAATCCACCTAACCTGCATGTCTTTGGACTGTGGGAGGAAACCCACGCAGACACGGGGAGAACATGCAAACTCCACGCAGGGAGGACCCGGGAAGCGAACCCAGGTCTCCTAACTGCGAGGCAGCAGCGCTACCACTGCGCCGCCCCATATTCAGTCATATGTTCTAAATGTGTACTTTTGTTAAAGTCATTTTAAATAATTAATTCTTTTAAAATTTTCAGCACTGTCAGAAGCTTACAAAAGGTGTCACATGCTAAGATGACTAAAATGTCTTTACATTCTCTTAGCTGTCCTCTCCTCCCGACTTCTGCATTTTGTTGGAACCTTTGTGCCTTTATTAACCTTGTATGCTTCTTGTAACATCAGAAATTTGACAAACAAGAGGAGACAATTCAGTCCATCAAACGTATTTATTTAGCCAAAAGCGAAGCTAAGCTGTCCTAATACCTCACTGAGATTCTTCTTAAAGGTTGTCAGGGTTTCTGCTTCAACTACATTTCTTGGTAGTTTGTTTCAGATTCCCATAACTGTTTGCGTAAAGCAGTGCTCCCCGACTTCAGTCTTAAATGCACTTTCCACACATATCCTCGTGTACATGATTGACCCTTAAACTGAAAGAATTCTTCCATAGTGTCTTAATAATTATTCCTTTAAAATAACATCTGATGTTTTCATTTCTATAGAACATTAAGCCTAAATGTATGCATATATGTATGTAACCCAAACATAACAGTGCATAAGATGTTAAAATTATTCTTATGCTTTTTGTCACATGGAACCATACCTTATGTGAAGGATTCATTACAGTGAAAAATTTTGTATCATGAAATATCCCTAGAGAGCTGCTTAAACTGCCCCTAAAGGATTAAGAAGCTATTACATTATTGCTTTATTAATTCACATCCATATATAGTAGGGGTATATCAAGTGTTCTGTATTAAATACAGTTAATTTTTTTTTTTTTTTTAGCTAATTCGTATTTATCATAGCACCAGACAAAGACAAATTGGTTGCAAGTTGAACTGGCAAACAGGCAAGACACTAACTGTCCTCTGTACACAGGACAGCAATACTTCTAGTGCTACTACTAATGTACAATGAACGTGACTTGCCTAGACCCATTATTATGTACAGTATCAATATCTTCAAATGCAGTGTAACTGTGTATTATTAAGTTATGCTATAGAGGACTCGGGCTTTATCACAAGGCTTACAGCAAAGGCAGACAAAGCACTTTAACAACTCCAACTGAGCCAGTGTTAGACAGAGTGCCATTCATAAATTCAAAGTTAGCCAGGTGAGAGCTGCACATTATAAGACACGGTGTGAGTAAGAAAGCAACAGTGTGTGAGATGTACCCTACACTTAGCCAAGAATTTGAGAAAGCAAGAGTCTGGGGAGAAATGAGTCTCGTCCCTTCTCACACCGAGATGGAGAGTCTATAGCTGATGTGCATCTCACATTTTCTAATGCCAGCTGCGCTAACACACACCGAAGTGAGTGAGATTACAAGAGGCCCTTGCTACACCATGTAAGAAAAAAAGCATGAGACCAGAGAGAGTATACTGTAACTCTGAATGCTTTCCTTTCTTTATTATATTCTGCTGCCAAATTGCATAAGATTAATTTGCATGGGTTGAAGGTCTATTTTATATAGATATGCAGCATGTATAAATAAATTAGGGTCACAGACCACAGTTGCGTATTGATCGCTTATTCTTCATCTTGGACTCCACTGAGTATACCCAGTAATGGAGTGACATGCCATTTGGTATTGGCCTATGCCTTGTGCTTGATACTTTTCTGATAGGCTTCTTGTAATCCCATAAAATAGAAACAGCAGGTTTCAAAATGATTAAACAAATGGGTGGTACACTTAATATAAACATTCAAACACTGATTTCACTTTTTTTTTTTACACATTTTTGTTAAATATGAAACCTGACAATATGCAACATTTACTTACATCAATACTTTTATTGTTGTTAGTAAAGAAGCCAATGATCTATTTGAAATAAGGAAATTCAAAGTCCACACAAATTATCACTCAATGTAGGACTTTTCCGTATTACACTTTCAGCACAGGTGGCGGTCTTTCTTACTGTATGGAACTAAACTTACACATAAACTGTACTTGTAGGACAGAAGTCATTGCTTCATTTCTTAACTTTAGATGCTACAATTTCCAGGATTCAAAGTACATTCACAGACTAAAGGAACAAACATATCCTTTAATGCACAGCGTGCTAGTAATTTAGTAGTTTGCACTATCCTGTTTTTCCATTTGCAGTTTATATTGTAATATTGAAGGGTTTCTCAACCTTTTGAAAGTTAGCATGTGTGCCATTTGTGTAAATCCTTGACTAAAATGGCGATACTGCAAGTTTCAGGAGGAAGAGTTCCCATTTGCAATTTTCATGTCACTATTTTTTTATATATATAAATCTACAAGGCGCAGATAAATCTCATCAGCCAAATATAGCTGTAGAACATGCTTACGATCTTACACAGTACTAGTAGCTTTTATCCCCCCTTTGATGCACAAGGGTAAAAGCAACAAAATGGACAGCTCAGTGCACATTGTTACAAGTTGGTTTTGTTCTACATTTGTTCCACATTTTACAAGACTTAATTTAGTACTTTATACAGGTCCTGTGGGGATTGCTGAATCCTATTCTGACGTTTACTTTTAGGTTTTAACTCGTTTTAAAAGAACTGAAAAAATGAAGCATCTTTTCCAATGGCATTTTTCAGATTCTTTTTAACTGCATTCATGTCCTATGATGAATGATACAAGTTTCCATGTCACAAATTCCACATGAATGCTCTACGAAGTTGGTGCTGCAAGTCGGCTAATTCAAAGGAAGTCAAGTTACCCAAATTCTTTGATTTGTGACATAATGCTAACCTTTCATATCTTTTATTTTATAAAATTGACTATAACCTGTGATGGATTGGCATCCTGTCCAGAGTTTGTTCCTATTTTGTGCCCTATACTAGTTGGGATAGGCTCCAGCGCCACCCATGACCCTTGTCTGGATTAAGCGGGTTAGAAAATGATATGACAAAAATATAACCTGGTCAGCCAGAAATGCAGTATTTGTGGTTGAATTGCATTTCAATGAAGTGATATTAATAATAATACTTATCATTATTAATATTTTAGGTTGGTCTTTATTTTCATTAAAAAATAGCTTATCTTTAAATTGCTTTTTTGCATACCAAGTAACAAATCAACAGCATCTTCACATTTCTCAAAAAAGTCCAACTGGAAATTAATGCAAATGCACTGAAGTAGGAAGGTGAAACATCACAAGCCAGAGCTACAAAAACTTAAGATAGCACAAGAATGCGGCATTTGTGTACTGTTGCTAGGGTGGCTGCCACCATGAGATGATGGCAAGTTTGTGACTTTTAATGTAATCAATTTGACAGTATAGTCGTCACCATCAAACACTTTCAAGGTTGTGGATAAAAATCCAACTTGTTTGGTGTGTGCTTTATTTTGTTTTTACCTTGAATAACAGACCTCTGAGCTTTAATTTTCTAAGTAATGACCCATGTTTAACATTTGGGTATTGATGGAACGGGAGATGGAGTTTGGGTTTTGATTTGATATATTTTATTAATCTCTAAGAGGAAATTGTTTTTTCACATCATCTTTGTTGTTAGAGCACAGGGTCAACCATTGTACAGCACCCCGGAACATTTTTCAGGTTAAGGGCCTTGCTCAAGAGCACAACAGAGTAGGACCCTTTCTGGCATTAACAGGATTTGAACCAGCAATCATCCACACACCAGTACAGATTCTTAACCTCAGAGCCACCACCGCCTATAAGACATAGTCCTTCGGGATGCAAACCCTGGGCTCTTTAACTCCATGCAGGGGAGCTAGCTCTGCAACACTGTGCTGCTTGGCATTATGTCTCTTTCTCCTGGTCCTTTCTTTAAAATTAGTCTGGCTTTTCCATTAGGCATAACATTTATAAAACAGAAACATGTTTAATGTGACTTTTACACATCTCACTAGTGTATGTTTTCTGGTTTTAGCTGCTTCACATATGGTTGTAGTATTTATTAAACTTTGTGTCCACTTTATTTTTCTGAAATGAAATTTTGTGTTTGCACAAAATATATCTTTAGAAATTTCTTTATATGGAGTCAATCTAGCTGATCATTTTTTGTTGGTCAGCACCCAAGTCAGTTTCAGTTTCTGAGAGCTTACTATATAGAACAAACATCCATCCATCCACTTCCTCAACTGATTATTTTAGGTTAGGGTTCTAATTTACAAAAGCACAAATATTAGTAAAAATGAAGGACTCCTATGTTTATTTATCAAAGACATAATCAACAACAAAAATAAGTCTTAAATAACTCTACATCTGAAAATATGACGCACTAGAGCTCTGTGTAAGTGATACTCACGTCTTCAAAATTATCTACAACACTGGATTTAAAACAAAAAAAAAGAAACTAAGTGAAATTAGTTAAAACCCAACAAGCTTTTTGTGTTTACCCAGCTTTCCTTGTGTTTTACCTTGTGTAGCTGTTCTAAGACCTTGGTAGCATCTGCAGGACTAAAGTGCTTATTGATAACTGCTGGAAGGTTGTGCCAAACTGAACTGGGGCTTGACGTCAGGGGTTGATCGTCTTCTGGGGATGGTTTCTCTGCCGAGGGTTTTATCACAAGGTTTAGCTTTGAATCTTGCCCAATGGCATAGTCTGAAAGTCTGTGTTCATCTACAAAACAGAAATAAGTGCATTTATATAAAAAAGCTATGAAACCAGATTCACTTAAAGATAAAACAACATTTCTCTACATCAGGTAACATCAAGAAAGAATGTTATAAAATGTTTTATTAATTTCAAGGATTATTCTGAACCCTCAACACATTAAATTCCGAATTCACATATTGCTATACAAGTGACACTCCCTTCCATATTATTTGACAAATTTATGCATTCCTCCATTTTAGAACCTGCTTATTCCATTACAGACTTGCAGGGAGCCAGATACCTATTATGGGCTTCACTAGTAGTAAAGCATGGCCAAATCTTGATATAACTTACTCAATTCTCCAGACAGAATGGGAGTGAAGCCAGATTGGGAAAACTGTAACTTAGTCACCTGATGCATGAAGCAACAACATGTATGAATTTGACCTCAAGCTGCTTTACCCAAGATTCCTACCAGTTAGTTACACCAATAGTTACTTCTCTTATGCATCAATATAATGAATCATAAAAATGGCACAAAATAATATAAACAGTTGAACTAAATGTTTACCTAACATTAGAGAATTAAAAAGAAACATACATATTTCTCAGTAAATATATTTCTAATAGGGCTACAGATATGAAATTTTCATCAGATGTCGGTAACAACGCAAGTAATCCACACATACAAAGAAATCAAAACAAGCAAGTCCATAAATTATGTGTAATAAAGTAGAATGACAGAGGGAATAAGTATTGAACAAGTGTACTGAAATGTATTTAATACTTAGTAGGAAAGCTTTTGTTGGTAATGACAACTTCAAGACATCTCCTGTATGGAGAAACTAGTCACATGCATTGCTCAGGTGTGATTTCGGCCCATTCTTTCACATAAACTGTCTTCAAATCCTGAAGGTTCTGAGGGCCTCTTCTATGAACTCTGATCTTCAGTTCTTTTCATAGATTTTCAATTGGATTCAAGTCGGGCGATCGACTGGGCCTTTCTAGCAGCTTTATTTTCTTTCTCTGAAACCAACCAAGAGTTTCCTTGGCTATGTGTTTGGAATCATTGCCTTGCTGAAATGACCATCTTCAGCATCCTGGTAGATGGCAGCAGCGTCTTATCAAGAATGTCCCGGTATATTTCTCCATTCATCCTTTCTTCAATTATATGAAATCTGTCAGTAGCATATGCTGAAAAACAGCCCCACACCATGATGTTCCCACCTCCAAACTTCACTGTTGGTATGATGTTTTTGGGGTGATGTGGAGCGCAATTTCTCCTCTAAACATGGTGTGTGCAATGACATTTAACAAGATCAATTTTGGTCTCATCTGACCAGACTACTGTATATTCTCCCAGTATTTCATTGGCTTGTCCAAATGATGTGCAGCAAACTTTAAACATGCTTCAACATGCTTTTTCTTCAGCAGTGGAGTCTTGCGCAGTGAGCATGCATAGAGGCCATGGCGGTTTAAATGCATTACTTATTGTTTTCTTTGAAACAACTGTACCTGCTAATTCCAGGTCTTTCTGAAGCTCTCCGCAATCAATTAGTATTAAACCAGCTGATATTAATTTGCACCGACAGGGGGGAAGGATTGGTTTCTAAATACTGTTAGATTTCAGCTGGTTTCTTGGCTTTCCATGCCTTTTTGCACCTCCTTTTCTTCACGTGTTCAATACTTTTTCCCTGTGTCATTCCACTTTATTACACATAACTTAATTTATGGACTTGTTTGTTTTGATTTCGTTGTATGTGTGGATTACTTGCGTTGTTACCGACATCCGGTGGAAATTTCATGTCAATAACCCCATTAGAAATATATTTACTGAGAAAAACGTTGATGCGTTCAATATTTATTTTCCCCGCTGTACTATGGAAGAAACAATTCAAATTCCCTCTCTTTTCAGTGCTGTAACCTGGCAAGCCCCTCTACACAACAACTCTTTAGCACTATCCACTGTCACATACAGTACCTGATAATGCCTTTCCTTTGTAGAGGAGCCTCTGCTGAAGTACAGGAATGTTTAATCTTTCGGACACCAAGTGTTTTACATTCAGGATGGTCTCATTTTCTGACACCTGTGAAAATATGCATAACTAGGAATTATAAGAAATGATTAATCTCTAATACAACACTGTAGGTTGTATTAGACCAAACAGATGTTTGGTCTAGCCACTTTACACTTTCATTTGAATAATATTTTGGACAATTCTAGAAATATATAGTTGGTCATATTCAGATACATTTTTAAATAAAAAGCATTTGCAGTTTACACAGTGTATGATTTTTCAATTTCTAAAGCAAATTTTATAGGAGAATGTGTCAAATGCAAAAAAACAATTTACAGGATATCCTTTTGATAAGGGAAAATGTTTAAAGATTTTTATGCTTTATTGAAAGGGCCTGGTAGTTATTGTACTATTGAGTGTGTAGAAAGAGCTGTGGGATCTGAGAAACATAAGAAATTAAAACGTAGGAATATAAATATCGACTATACCGGTAATGAATTATACTGCCGAATATTCTCACAATTGATTATTAAAAAAAACTGCTTTATTTATGGCTTTACTTAAAAAGTAACACAATTTTCATTCTTCTCTACTAAAAGTGTAAACATTACCACATACTGACTATAGAAGAAAGAAGTGCATAAAATTAAACGAACGTCCCAGTAGTACAAGCCTAATCAGCCCAGCATTTCTGTGTATCAGGTGACACTATTTGTTGGGCTATTACCTGCTCAGGCATCTTGCTATGTTCTGGGAGTCTCTGGGCATCAACCCACTGTATCCTGTGCTGTTACTGGTTTACTCTTTCTTGTCCTGTCCCTCTTTCCTCACCACCCAATGCTGACACACCTTCTAGACATTTCCATGCACTCAAATGCTCACAGTTCCTTTGTTTACCTTCTCATAACCTTTGCAAGCAGTTCAAAAAGTCATTTAGTGCACCCCCTACCACATGCACATCTAATGTGAGTCTCATTCTTCAGTCACTGCCCTGTAAACTTCCTTTCCCAACCGTAGCCCTCTTGTATACTGACCAATCCTGGAATGCCTAGCCACAAGTATTGCAGGTTTTTTTTACATTTACGGGCAACATTTAGGGTGGCACAGTGGTAGTGCTGCCACCTTGCGGTAAGAAGACAAGAATTCACGTTCCAGGTCCTCTCTGCATGGAGTTTGCATGTTCTCCCCTTGCCTGCAAGGGTTTCCTCTGGGTGCACTGCTTTCCTTCAGCTGTCCAAAGACACATAGGTTAGGCAAACTGGCAAAACTAAATTGGCCCTACTGTGTGTGTTTGATTGCGCGTATGTGTATTTGTTCACCCTCTGATGGACTAGCACCCTCCTTGCGCTCTATGCTAGCTGGGTCAAGCTCTAGCTCCCAACCCCCAGCCCACCCAGCCCCATCATAACCCTGGTCTGAATTAAAGACATTAGAGAATTATACGAAATGATAACATTGAATTATGCTGGATTTCCTCATAAAAAGTTGTCTTCTAGAGCTTTTGATCTGACAAGTTTTGCTACTTTTCCACCCATATTTCTACAATAACTGTAACCTTTTTTTTTTTTTTTTTTTTTTTTTTTTTTTTTAAAGGTGGCACAGTGGTGCAGTGGGTATCGCTGCTGCCTCACAGTTAGGAGACCCGGGTTCGCTTCCCAGGTCCTCCCTGCATGAAGTTTGCATGTTCTCCCCATGTCTACGTGGGTTTCCTCCGGGTACTCCGGTTTCCTCCCACAGTCCAAAGACATGCAAGTTGGGTGCATTGGTGATTCTAAATTGTCCCTAGTGTGTGCTGGCTTGTGTGTGTGTGTGCCCTGCGGTGGGCTGGCACCCTGCCTGGGGTTTGTTTCCTGCCTTGCGCCCTGTGATGGCTGGGATTGGCTCCAGCCGACCCCTGTGACCCTGTAGTTAGGATATAGTGGGTTGGATAATGGATGGGTTTTTTTTTTTTTTTTTTCCAAACCCTGATAATTAGGGTTGTGGACAACTCAGCTTCATACCAAGATGTGGATTTTACTACCAAAAAAAACCCTGAAAACTTCTAATAGAAAAAATCATGTTGCATTCAAAGCTGACAAGTGTAAAAGAATTTAAAATTATTGAACAGTAATCTTCAGTTGTCTCAATTTTAAAGAAATTGACTACTTTTTTAAATAATGGAACAGATTCCCAAAAAGGCCACCTTGCTCTACCACTCTCTCGTTATGTTACAATAATTTGGGGACAGTTGAATAAGTGAGCATGCTACTTTGGGGCACATCAGAAGGACAGTGCTACTTAGTAAATCACAATGTTGTGAAACGTCTAATCCATTATTTTTAACAGATTTTAGTTAATACCAGGCTACTCACAAACCACCCCTCCAGACACATATGACAAATCACACATGGAGATGCAAGAAGCAGCCAACCAGTCACGTCTGAAGTCTTATACCAGTGGTTCCCAAACTTTTTTTTTTTTTTTTTTTTTTACGGTGCAAGCCAACCTTGAAGTTATCTCGTACTACAGATTTTCAATAGGAATTTGTTACATTATTTATGAAAAACCTTTGTTAATATTCACAATGATAAGGCAGATCTGCAGGCAGAAAAACATAAAATTGTAAAAGGAATGGGGTTGGACATAATGAATAGGCACCACCTAAAAAGTTTCCTTCTATCAATACAGAATTGAAGTAATGTTCACTGGAAAAAAAAAAAACAAAGAAAGAAAGCACTATATATTATAATGTGCATGTGATTGCTCCGTTTTTTTATTTTTAATAAATTTGCAAAAACCTCAAGTAAACTTTTTTCACGTTGTAATTATGGGGTGTTGTGTGTAGAATTCTGAGGAAAAAAATGAATTTAATCAATTTTGGAATAAGGCTGTAACATAACAAAATGTGAAAAAAGTGATGCGCTGTGAATACTTTCCGGATGCACTGTATATATATATAAACCACAAGTGTTACCTGGTAGGTAACCACCCATACAATCAGATTGTGATTCAGACTACGAATGCCATGAATGTAATTACCCCGATCTACATGCTGTCAAATGAACGAACCACATGCCGTAGCACAGCGTTAGGGGCTTCGCCTCTGCCGCTGACGTTCGAGGTTCGATTCCCGAGAGGGGATGCAGTGAGTGTGTACGCCTGATGAGCCCAGAATTAGGGCGAAACACGTGTCGCGTACACTTTGCATTATTTGACAGAAAAACTATTTCAACCATTCTATGATCTGCTTCTCACAACTGAAAGAGGGCACCGTCATGAATATATATATACACACACACACACACACACACATACATACACTGAGTGAGTCAAATCATGTTAACATTTGAATGGTGGAAGCAATTTATTCAAACAAAAATACTTCATATGTGCAAGCTGATTCACAGGAATCTCTCTACCTGTTCACCATCATGTCCAACACACAAAAACCAACGAGCAACAATACAATTTAAAGCCCGGACACACATTTTGCAGGGAATAGATGATACCACAGTCCGTATTCTGTCCTTCATGTCACTGATATCATGAACTTTCTTGCTATACACACACTCCTGCACCATACCCCATAACCAGAAATCACAGGGTGTCAAATCAGGGGAGGGTGGAGGCCATGGCAATGGTCCACCACGACCTATCCATCTACCTGGAAAGGTGTGGTCAAGATAAAAAATAATCCATTAGTGTTAACATAATTTTGACTCACCCTGTATATTATAGAGATACATATATATATATATATATATATATATATAGTGGCAGACAGCCCTTCGGCGTGCTCACATTTTACTGGAGGGCCATCCGGCACATTATATTATACAGTATATATCCTCTCAACATCTTCAGGTCAAATTTTATCCTTTTTTTTTTTACTCTTTGAAACCAGTAGAAGTACTGTAAAGGTCATGTGTTCAGGATGAAACCTTGGGAAGTTTCTTGCATTTGCCCAAATTAATGAAATGTACTTGTATATTTAAAATAAAAAAAAGCTATTTTAAGCATCCCATTATTGTACAGCTACTAAAAAAATTACGTTGTCATGTCTTTCAGGTCTATTTCGTTGTTCACCACCCATAAAAAAGTGCTAAAAGTCATCCTTCCAGCTCCAAATTATAAAGGCTTTTAGCAAAGTGTTTTAACTTTATAAAACAGAAAAAAGTTTAAAAAAAGTTTCCAAATGTCACAATTTTGTACAACTGCTAACCACTTTGAATGCTGCCATGTCCTTTGGGTCAGTTTTAACCCACCATACACTTTAATGAATTTTACTGTTCACTTAGGGTGGTTTGTTTGTTCACAACCAGTACAGACATCCTAAATGGCATCTTTTTTCAGCTCAGAAATTTGAAGGGTTTTAGAAAAGTGACCTAACATTACAAAAAGCAAACTATTTTCCAAATATCATCATTTTGAACAGCTGCACATTTTGAACACTACCAAGTCTTTTGGGTCAGTATGACCCATTATTGACTTTACTGGATTTTCTGCTGGATTTAGGGTGTTTTGTTTGTTCACAACCCATAAAACATCCTAAATGTAATCAAGTTTGGATCATTAATACTACAGGTTAAGACGGTCAGTTAATATAAAGTAATTTTGTGGTGAAAATCTTGATGCCCAGGGCAGCTAAAAGGGAGTGTCAGACACAGACATAGAAGGCACTGCATTGAGTCTACAGTTGAAGATGCCATGGGAGGTGAACATAAATAATTTCAAACAAACACCGCCACTCGCCGACAGCACTACATACATCAAAATACTCGAAAAGGCAAGTTTCTGAAGTGCAAAGCACATGCTAATATTGAATGATGGATAGATAAACTGGTAAAAAAACAGATGGGGAAAACTGATGTAAGCCATATTATATGATTTATTAAGCACAGCTTCCTGATAGGAAGTATGAATGCAGTAAAGAAGCAGGTCATTCCATAGCAGCTTCTGAAGAGACTTGGTAGTAGGATCATCATAGCATACTCCATTTGTTTTATTGCCATTTTGATGTCACTTTAACGTGTCCATCTTTTAAAATAACAAAACATCTAAAAACGTCTGCTATATCGATCCTAAATTGTACTCACACTAAAACTGAGAATGGGTGCCACCAAATGTGTTAGTGTACAACCACTGGTGTTTTGTCATTTGTAGATGGTGCTTACACTGAGTCACAACACCCAGTTTTGGATAACGAAATCACAGAATGATATTAATTATAAATTTAAAGCATACCTTCACATACAAGATGGTAATGATTAAATATATAATCTCTCACAATTTAAGTGGCCAGTCCCAATAAGTAAAGTAAGCTTTTCCAGAGGCAGCAAAACCGATAAACTCCAAAAATGTTCTTGCTTTCTTTAGATGCATAATGTTTAATTCTATGTAACATTTCACTTTACATATTCAGATAAGGTAGGTCATCACTCCTCCCAGTCACACCACTCCAGATTTCCCCCTCACTTTGCATGTAAGTCCCCCCAGATGGACTAGAGAGTTGCTACATGGCACCTCTGCAGAGCCTGGTATCTAATGTCACTGTAAATGCAGAATACTCCAAATTGTTGTTTGGTGCATACACACAAATAGTCAAAGTTCTTCCCTAGATAGCACATTAACTGGGCCCCTCATTATACTCCAATGACAAGACACCCATCTAGGATGAGTGCAAGTATTCCCACACTAATCTGAGGCAGCTCCTGCTGAACAAAAGAGAAAGACAGACCACCCTTGATCACCAGGTATGGTCTCAAAGCCAATGCTATGTGTACAAGTGAGTCAAACTACATTGAGCAGGTATTTTGCAAGCTACTCCACGAGTTCCTAACCTTCTCTGCCAGAAGACTTGCACTCTATGTCCCAGTTTCCATTTCATCAAACAGACGACCACCTCTACAAAAATCACATCCACACCCATTTCTTTTCAATCCTAGTAAAAAGTTCGGGGCAGAAAAACACTAGGGGCAAGCGTCATGATTCATCTGTTCTGCACTGAGGACAAGCAAACAGATAAGAATTGTTGCAAATCAGAATGTGTGTGTCTGGTGGAAAGTCTAAAGTGTTGCTTCTAATACTGGAAATCAGAGAGTTTATTTAAAAGAAAAACACTGATATTACAAAGTCACCAGGCATTAAAATGTGAAACAAAAGCCATAAAACTAGCTCAATGTGTCCACTTCAAGGCAGAGAAATCTTGAGCATATGTATTTACCTTCTGAGATGGTGCTTATAAAAACTGTTTCCACAAGAACAAATACCATTGTTCTAAGATGCTAAGATGCTACAATGGTTTTTAAAAATAGCCAGGAGTCCTTGTCATTGTAGTGAAATTATTTTTTGTCTACTCCTGGAAGTAGAATTATCGGCAATTAACTTGCTCTAAGCTAACCCTGCAAACTTACTTTGATATCGGTCATCTCTTTTTTTTTTTTTAGTTATTAACCTTTCCCTCTGTTCTCTAAGCATTTAGACATTCAGACTGTCACTGGTACCAATAGAATGCACAGCCATGAAAGTAGCAGTTCAGAAACATTCAGTTTTGTTTCCAAGAATAACCGGAGCAAGAATACACAAAAAAGAGAAAAGGTTTTAGACCAGTTTTCAGTAAAACTGGTGACTTTCAGACCCACCAGTTTCCTTATTTAAGGTAAAATGTTTAACAGTAAATTAGCTCAAATTCAATGTTCACAAAACACCACAACCATCCTTCTCCCAGTTATTTTAACTTAACGTAAGGAGTCATCAAAATCAGCATCCTAGAAAACCTGCGTGTGACGCTTACCATTACAAATCTTTGAGACTGTGAAGATCCTGAGGGTCCAGTCCCCTCCCTATTCCATACGTTTGACAGACAATCACCTAGTTTTGTGGTTCTTACACAACATCTGTTTTGGAGGTTCCATTCATCATAACTTTTAGATTAAAGGTTAAGAGCTAAAGCAGACTCTCTCTGGCTTCTCTGTGTTTTGTCCTGTCCTTTCAGTCCATTTCTTTGTTTTCATAGTGCTATGTTTGTTATTCTTGCTATCAGGTGATTTCTAAGTTTCTCCTAGTATACCAATGCTAGATTCTCATTTCAGCTCATACTTAATTTTCATTTTACTTGGAGTTTGTTAATTAGATACTACAAGGTGATCGTCTTTTGATCAATAAATCTTTTTTGAGGTTTCCAAATGTTAATAGTTCTATTAAACAAGACTATCTGATTGATTCAACCTTTGATTTTCCTCTTTTTTCCATTCAGCACTCTTGTGATTTTTATGTATTTGTTTGGAAATTTAGCAAAAATATGTGCTCATGCGTTATTACGGAATACTTCGTTCTATCGTACTTCTGAAAAAAGTTTGATTACAGTTACACATGAAGTTTTAAAGAAAGTTTAGCTAGTTTGCGTGTTGATGTCTGAATAACTAAGTTCAAACTTGGGTTAATTTAAACCTTGGACAATAAGTGAACCAGAAAATGTAAGGTAAGGCAAAGGATGTCTGCTACTGTTCAGTTGTAAGAACTGCACTGCAAATTAGGGTCGAATTCGTCACCGGGAATTTACACTTTGGGAAATCGGATTAGACTCATTTTTTATTGAAAGCAGGAAATGTGTTTTAAACGAAGTATCAGGCGGGAGTGAAGCGAACCCAAGTCAGCGCTCAAAACTGACCGGCTCACACAATACGCGTCTCTCGACACTAACACGATATAAAGTTTGTTACTGCTGAGGTCAAATGCCTTCCCGTTTCGATCGCAATGCAGTACAAACTGGAAATATATGGAAGTGACTGTTTTTAAAATGAAAGGTGGAAGATCTGTAATACAGCGAACCCACAACTAAAATGTGCGCCGGTCAATCTTAATTAAACCGTCCTTACCACTATTTAAACAGATGTTTCAGGAAATTCATTCGTTCCCATTGAATCTTCATTAAGTTGTTAAGCTAACAGTCATAAAGTTGTATTCCGCATCCACTGTCTGACGTACAGAAATTCAATAAATGTGATGGCTCATCGTCGATGATCGGCGGCCTTTCAATCCCCGGTGTTTCCTGACCCTTCCACAGCACATGTAACGATTTATGGTGCGGTTACATCAATTCTTTCTCAAGGTCTCGATTTCGCTTACCTGTAAACAACACTCCTTCCCCTGGAGTGGCTTCACGGTTAGCAGCATATCTAAAAAGAAGCAAGTTCAAGTCAATGCTCAGAACTGATTCAGAAATATATGTATGTACAATTCAAACGTTTTCCGACACTTCACCAGCCGGCCGCATGAATCGGTGCGCGGCTCCTTTAAATTACTACTTAGAAGTGGGTAACTTTACATTCGAGTGCGACGATGGACTCTAGAGGGCGCTCTTTAACCAATTACTTTTCCAAAAAAAAAAAAAAGTGGCAAGTATCCTTCGCTGCCAACACTGGATGGGGCAGGACTATATGTCCGACTGTAATGATATAAGGAACGTTAGATGTCTATACGATGTAATACTGATTCAGCAAATTACATTTAAAAAACATGCATTACGCTATCGGTCCCGTGATGGGCTGGCTTTTGCTTGAGCCCAATTCTTCTCAATCGAACTCCCAATCCCCAAAATATAATGGATTTAGAAAACTGCAGAAAGTCTTGAAATAAATAAAGCTATCCACTACACCCGCCATTTAGGGACCGAGGAACGAGTCAGATACAACACGTTAGCCACTTCGACTGAATCGGGGGCAAGACAGTTGATGTTCTCGTTAGCAACACTAAAGCCATGGCAAAAAAAAAAAAAAATCAATCAATCTCCAGTCTTTAAAATATGGTGGGCTACTTAGCATGACACTCACAGATTTACAAAGGCAGGACTAAGACTGAGTTATTGTATGCAGCGCTAGTCCTTTTAAAATCACGAGCCATTGTTATTTCACAAATCTGCTACCAAGGGCTATTTAGGGAAGGCTCTTTTAATTGCCATTATTTGTTTAGGTGGGTGGTCGGTAAGAGAGACGGGGGCAACCTTTGCTGAGGTGACTGTATTAGCAGCATGTCAGGTACAAGATCAGTGTGCTGATTGTCTCTTTTATGTACTTTCTTGTAGAGTTACATATGCAAAATCTATCTCTTTAAAAAGTAATACCTTGTTATTTCATATCATTTATATACTCCATTCTTCTTAATATCCTGCTAAAGTACATGTGCAAATTGAATTAGATTTGCATTTCATTTATAATATGATCACAAAACCTTTGTATTGATAACCTCACGCTGTGCTACTGTAAAATTTAAGGAAAATATGACTGTTACTTTTTTGTATATTTCAAAGCATTCACCCTCTTATCAAGGCTGCCATAAATTAGTGCTCCAAGAACACATTAGGACAGAAAAAGTTATGACTGGATCAGTGATCGTCCTCTGTATATCTTCCTTAAGCAATAGTCCTCTCAGAATGAATTTCAGGTTTACCAGCTATACACATGGCCTACTATCCCCCACTGGTGTCTTTAGATGTCTTGCAAGTGTAAGTGTTCCTTAAATATTATACCTTTTAAATCCTTTCCCTGCTTTGTAGAAGTTGAGAACAAACATTTCTAGCTCTCTGTTAGCAAAGCAGATCATTCTTAACATGTAAAATTCTGATTGTTTGAATTAGTTTGACTTGCTTTGATCACTTGCTCACCTATCAGTGACCATAACTGTCTTGTTTTACGCCTAAGAAGTCTACCATCGACTGCATCCTGGCACCGAGGGTTCTCATGGAGCATGAACACGAATATCGGCAGAGTTCCTTTGCAGCCTTTGTCGATTTTCGTAAAGCGTTCGACTCAGTTGATCGAGCTTCCCTGTAGGACATCCTGAGGGTTTGTGGAATCCCCTTGAGGTTACTGGATATCATGGCCAGCCAGTACACTGGTACAGTGAATGCTGTGCAAAGTGAAGGCAGAACCTCTGTGTTTTTCCCAGTTGATTCTGGGGTTCGTCAGGGTTGTGTTCTTGTTCCTACTCTGCTCAATGCTTATATGGATTGGGTGTTGAGCAAGGTCGTGGGGTCCAGCAGCTGTGGGGCATCTGTTGGTGAAGAAAGATTCACGGATCTTGACTTTGCTGTGATCTTCGCAGAGTCAATGGAGGTTCTGATATGGGCACTTGAGAAACTGAGCAAGGAGTCTGAGTGTCTGGGCTTGCGAATGTCCTGGATACAAACCAAGATCCAGGCCTTTAATGACCTCTTGGGCACAGCCATCAGCAGTGTGTCTGCTTGTGGAGAGAGTGTCGACCTTGTTGAGAGGTTTACTTACCTTGGCAGTGACATTCATGTCTCTGGTGACTCTTCCTATCAAGTCAGGAGATGGATTGCGAGAGCATGGGGGGTCATGAGGTTGCTGGAAAGGGGTGTGTGGCGCTCCTGATGTCTATGCAAAAGGACGAAGGTCCAAGTCTTTAGAGTTCTGGTACTTCCTGTCTTGCTATATGGTTGTGAGACATGGACACTATCCAGTGACCTGAGATGAAGACTGGACTCCTTTGGTACTGTGTCTCTTCGGAAAATCCTTGGGAATCGTTGGTTTGACTTTGTGTCGAATGAGCAGTTGCTCATGGAATCACAAATGAGGCACATTACCTGCATTGTGAGGGAGTGCCAGTTATAGCACTACGGTCATGTGGCGCGTTTCCCTGAGGGTGATCCAGCTTGTAAGATCCACATTGTTGGGGACTTGAGTGGCTGGACCAGGCCAAGGAGTTGCCCACGTAACACCTGGCTGTGGCAGATAGAGGGTCAGTTCTGGAGGGTGGGCGTGTCTTGCTGGGGGGTTGTCAACTGGGATCCCGAGTTATTTCGTCATGTAGTGGGTGCGGCAAAGCACTGTACCAGTGTATGCTCCCCAACTTGACATCACTTGACTTTGTATTTTTGTCAACATTTTATGTTAATAAAAATTTGATATGAAGAAACTGAAAATTCTGACTTTAATCTCAAATATTTCTGTACAGTGCATGCCACATTTGGGGTACCATGCCTACTTGTATTGATGTAGCAGGGGAAGGTGCCTATCTTGGCACAATATGGATCGAGACAGGAAAAAACACAGGACAGGTCACCAGTTCATAATATAATTACAATAGAAAACAAAGTACTATTCAGTAAGATCTCAAAGCATCATTCTATAGAGCAGAATTATAGAGTGCTGCTTGAAATTCCCGGATTCAGCGGGTTGGACAATGGATGGATGGATGGATGGATGCTTGAAATTCCTGAACCTTTATTGTATTTCTTTAAAGGTTAATATTTTACTATGAAATATTTTTATTCATTAAAACCGCCCTTTATTTTCAAAAGGAAAGGGTTATTATTCTCAGATTATGTTCACAGTTTACAGGAATAGATGACTACAACAGAAAAAGAAATGGGACTGGCTGATGTACTAAAACAGCTTTATCATCACTACGCTAATTACAGTTTCCCTTATGGACACAAAAACAGGTTAGTAAATCGTTCAAAAATAAATGCGATAATTAAAAAGTTGGCCTTAGATATGTAGTTGAGTGTTAATCTGAATAAAAGTATACTCTTTCCAGTGAATTCACAAGCATATAATATTAGATTGGACACCCTACCTTTTACCATAGCAGATCAGTTTAAATACCTAGGGGTAAATATCACAAGTAAACATAAAGCTCTTTATCAACAAAATTTTGCCGTCTGTATGGAAAAAATTAAGCAAGACTTGCATAGATGGTCAACTCTTCATCTCACTCTAGCCGGAAGAATTAACGTTGTTAAGATTAATATCCTTCCTAAACTTCTTTTTTTATTTCAAAACATTCCAATATATATCAATAAATCGTTTTTTAAGCAATTAGATTCAACAATAACTTCATTCATTTGGAACTGAAAACACCCACGTATCCAAAGAGCGACCCTACAAAGACCTCAGGCAGAAGGTGCCATGGCTATACCTAATTTTCAGTTTTATTACCGGGCAGCAAACATACAAGCCATAAAAACCTGGACACAAAAAAATGAACTTACACAGGCTTGGTCCACAATAGAAGTAAAATCCTGTAGTACTTCTTTATACTCCCTGCTCTGCGCTCCAATAAATGCAAGTTATCGCAAATATACTAATAACCCAATTGTGCTTTACTCACTCAGAATATGGAACCAACTTAGAAAGCATTTTAAGATGGAAAATCTTTTTTCCGTGGCACCTCTGCAAGAGAACCACCTCTTTCAACCCACGCAAACATATCCAGTTTTTAATACCTGGAAAAGTTTTGGGATTAAAATGCTCAGAGATCTTTATATAGACAACATATTTGCATCTTTTGAACAATTACGTTTAAAATTCAACCTCCCAGCTACACATTTCCTTCACTATCTTCAAATTAGAGTTTTCCTCACCTCATACCCTCCACCATGCTGGAAAAAATACTGCTCAATTTCGAGGAATTAAACACCATTTCCGCATTATAGAAAATCTTATTAGAGTCCCTACCTTTCAAAGACCCAAGAGGTCATTGGGAAGAAGATCTCTTAATCAATATATCAGAAAAGGAGTGGAAGGTAGCAAAGCAGAGAATTATTCAACTAAAAATTATATATCGAGCTCATCTGTCTCGCTTAAAACTGTCCAAAATGTTTCCAGGGCAAGATCCAACCTGCGAACGCTGCAACCAAGCTCCTGCCTCACTGGGTCACATGTTCTGGGCCTGCACCAGACTAACATCATTTTGGACCAAAATTTTTAAGTGCCTTTCAGACAGCCTTGGGGTCACAATCCCTCCTAACCCATTAATAGCTGTGTTTAGTGTTCTTCCAGATGGACTTGAAGTGGTGAAGGACAAGCAAACGGTGATTGCATTCACTACACTTTTGGCACGCAGACTTATTTTGTTAAATTGGAAGAATCCTAACTCTCCTCTGATAAGTCAGTGGGAAACCGATGTTTTATATTATTTGAAATTGGAAAAAATCAGATTCTCAGTTAGAGGATCTGTATAGAATTTTTTTAAAACCTGGCAGGATCTAATCAATACTATTTTAGAATAAGAGAAATAACTATTACCGCATTTACTTCCCTTCTCCATTTTTTATTTACCTATACAGTATATATTTCTTCCTTTCTTTTGTTTATTGTTGCCTTATTAAACAGCCCTAAGCAATTCTCCTTTGGCTAAGCTCTCCTTCTCAGGGGTAGGGTTTGATTTGTCTTCAATTTTTTTTTGTTATAAATTGATCTATTTGTATGGAATGATTACAATAAAATTAATACATAAAATAAAAAAAAAAAAAAAGATATGTAGTTGAGTGGTGACTGTTATATTTGTGAGTCCTAAAGCACAAATCTCAAAAGCACTTACCCCTTGGGGGGGGGGGGGGGGACCATGGGATTCCATCAAAAAAAGCGGTTAGATACAAAAATGTTCACAATACAGTAGAACCCATATAAAATATAATATTTATTATCATAAAAAGTAAGCACATGAAGCACTGTAGAGCACATTAGGCACAAAGGACTTGGCTACAAGGCCAATCCAAAGTAAACAAGTCCCAATATGCAACCAAAGGCAAAGTCAAAAAACAGAGCAAAATGGACCAAAATCTAAAGAATCAGAGTAGCAAAGACACAAGTAACACTCACCAACTCTCTAGCGCATTCAGAATGAACTACCAGGAACTGTGGGAGACCCTCCGGATTTATAAGGTGAAGGGCACTTCCTTGTGGTGAATGGCAGGTAGCTCTGCTTCTTGGGGGACAGCCCACAAAACACATGGAACATAACGCAAGCATATAAAACAAAGCAGACAATAAACAAAAGGAACATTAACATACCTCAACAACTCAAAAATGAACAAAAAAGACATCAGACAAGACTTTGAACCCAGGGAAGGGGAGAAACTCTAACTGAGATATAGCAATAATGTATTATGTCAAGGTAAATAAAGTTTACACAGGTCCTCATTGGAAAGAATTTTCATTCCAACATGGCTGGACATGGTTATAAAGCAATCATCCTGCTCCTGGCACCCATGACCCCAACAGGGCTGCCCCTTTAATACTACAATTTCCATGCACCACTGTGGGTTTCCAAATGGGAGCTACTCATGAAGGATGCTGCCACCTAGTATACTGAGGGAACACATGGGAGCAGACTCCCACCATATGCCTGCCTTTCAGGGGGACAGCATTTATCCTGGCCAGGATGCAGGCCCATTGCTGCTTTAAATGATGGGCCTTTGTTATTCTACTGTTCATTTTTAATACTGTAGTTCTATTATTTTTTGAGGCTGGCATTAAGATTTTCAATTCAGTCAAAGTAAGTTAAAATGAACTTAATATTTATAAAAAAAAAATAGATGTAATCCCTGCGTGGAGTTTGCATGTTCTCCCCGTGTCTGCGTGGGTTTCCTCCGGGCGCTCCGGTTTCCTCCCACAATCCAAAGACATGCAGGTTAGGTGGATTGGCGATTCTAAATTGGCCCTAGTGTGTGCTTGGTGTGTGGGTGTGTTTGTGTGTGTCCTGCGGTGGGTTGGCACCCTGCCCAGGATTGGTTCCCTGCCTTGTGCCCTGTGTTGGCTGGGATTGGCTCCAGCAGACTCCCGTGACCCTGTTGGGATTCAGCGGGTTGGACAATGGATGGATGGATGGATGGATGGATAGATGTAATGTTAGACTATAGGTTAAAAAGACACCGCTGCCCAAGACAGTACAAGTATTATTGTTTCTTTTCGCAGACAGGTCCTGTATTTTGATTAAATGTCAGATATGAGTCTGTGGTTGTCCCAAGACATTTGTAACTTTTAACAACCTCTTCTTCCTGGTGTTTGAATATATTTCTTATGGGTGAAGTTTTTTTTTTTTCTAAAATCAATTGTAATATTTTTGTAATATTATGTCAGGTCTGTCTATTTTGCAATCTAGCATACCATGCTATTCTGGACATTCAGCAGAAAAGCCATACAAATATTTTGTAAATATTACTGTGGTTATCTGTCTGACTAGTGACAATACAAATGATCTTTGCCTGATCAGTAGCATCTTCATCTCCTTTATATACACAACGTTAATCCAAGCAATTATAGTTAATATACACACAGGTATTGCAAACACGTTTCAAAAAATAAAGAACGACTGTGGTGACCTTTGGTTATTAATAAAATGATTCTTAGATTTTTTTGTTACTCATTAAATGTAGCAGAAGAAAGTTTGAAAAATTAGTAGTAAGTTTTCTAAATCATTTTTAAAATTAAAGATCTATTGCTGGAGTCATTCTGAATCACCCACATAACAATTAGGCGCCCTGGCCTGGAATTTCGTACTACCAGCTGAATACAGTACAGGTCCTTGGAACTATAAAGCTACGACGCTAATCAGTATTTTACAATTCATCCGCAGAATTTTTGCCGAGCAAAATTTGATTGTTAAAACTTTCAACACTGGCAATAAGCTTCTTTAAAATTATACAATGTCATGAAAAACAGGCTATGAACTCAGCGAACAAACCATCTCATTCGTTTATTTCAAAAGCTCCATAAACTACAAAATACGATTACATGAGTGTTAATAAAGTTTTTTTGGGAACATCTCCGTGCTCTTCATATCCAATCAGATTACAGAAATGGATATGCGGTGGCTCGTTTTGAAAGACTTTCTACACCAATCACAAAGCTCTCCGGTAATAGAAAGGCTAGAGCGGATAGGTTCGCGGAACTCCATCTTTGATGTCTTGCCAATCGATGGCTACCATTTACAGAAGGAAACCAATAATCATTCAGAAGGAGGGACCTGGTTTTCAAGGTTGCCAATCAATGCACAGAGAATGGGTAGCACTCGTTTCCTGGTGTGAAGGAGACGGTACAGGGCGAAATAGGACTCTTGGATTTTCCTATACTGTTAAAACGCGCAGTCACATAGATATTGGATTTATTCATTTAGTCGCTTGGATGGCAGGCTATTGAAGTACAACGAGCCGGAGAAGAAGGTCGTGTAAAGGTTACCTGTGGCCTCGGGTGGCATTAGGGCAGATTGACAGGTAAATACCACCGGCGAAAACGGCGAGCGATTGAAGCAGTGTACTCGAAATTCCAAGTATATCTCATCTCGCTAGTGTGTATGATAATGGGTCTGAAGGCTCATGCTTTATTTTCTTCAACTGCGCCCCCTGCCTTTGATTTTTGTAGCAAGCTGTACAATGGGCGCTGTCTAATCTGCCGGGGGTCGGCTGAATTTTGGTTTTGCCTTGGCTTGTCACAGTCGCTGTCTGCGGCCTTATAGTTCGGGTGATACGATCTCGTAAAGATAAGTAGTCACGATTTTCATCAAAGCACTCGTGCCTGTAGATTGGTATTGATTACTATGGTTACACACTGACGGATTTCCCACTGTATCATCTTCTCACGGATTTCCTTCACTGGCTATTATTGCTCAAGAGACACCGGCTTCTGTCAAGCACGCGTCTCCACCAACACCCACTTCTGCATCTTGTCTCGTGGCTACATATACAATGTCGAAGTGTCCAATTTTAACGGTATATCCGAGGGATCCTCAAACTCAAATGATTTTTAGTGAGGTGGTTGAGCGGGCCCACCGACCCAATCAAAATTATGTTTTTTATTTTGATGACCCCCACATTCAAAGAATAATTGAGGTTAAAAATATACAGCATTGACACGTTGTGTCTATATATTGAGTCTTGCATTAAAGATGAAATATGATAATAACACAAAGCTATTTTTTTATGCTGAAAAGGCAGAGCTGTTGATCTGTTGTTAACTTTTAAGGCTGTCATCCTGACAGAATGCAAATTCAACATGCTGACAGCTGGCCTTGTATCTTCAGGTGTCTGCAGAAATGGATGCCCTTATCCCGGTCATCAACAAGCTGCAGGAAATCTTCCTGACAGTTGGTGCTGAAGTTATTCAACTTCCGCAGATTGTGGTTGTGGGATCCCAGGTAAGTGAAACGTTTCCTTTGCATTTTTCCATCAATTTTTTTGCCTAGTTTACACTAGTAAACAATTTGAAGATATCTATCAGGTTGGAACATAATGGTGGTGTTATGTCTGTGGGGTGGGACAGTAATTCATTGCAAATGCCCTTGCCTCATAGCTTGCGGAGATGGAGTTTAAATCCTGGGCCTTGTTGTCTGTGTGGATTTTTTCCCTCTGGCTTCTCTGGTTGGCCTCCCACAGTTCACTGGTAACTGGAGATTCTAATTTGATTTGGTGTGGGTGATGGTAGGTATGTGACTGAGAGTGCCCTGGCACTGGTGTCCCTCCTAAGGTGGGTTCCAGCCTTGCACGTATGGGATTGGCTGTGACCACAAGTTGAATAAAATACGTACAGATAACACTTTGTGTGTCTGTTTGATCCTCATCATGCTTGTGGTTTAGTCCACCATTGCAGCTGTATATCCATAGTTTGAATTCACTAAAATCCCAATATGATCACAGGTCAGTTATTCTCTCCTTCTTTTATTAATTGGTTTTGGAGCTAAAAATGTGTCATAACTGTGTTCGATTTATGGCTTGGGCTTTTTTTTTAAATAACATAAGTATTTCATATTTCAGAGCAGTGGGAAGAGTTCAGTACTAGAGAGTATTGTTGGGCAGGACTTTCTGCCTCGTGGATCAGGCATTGTAACACGTCGCCCACTGGTACTGCAGCTGATTCATGTAGGGTCACCTGAGGATCGAAAGCAAGCATTGGCCGCTGGTGACAATGGTAAGATTGTGTATCTGAGACTGCTGTACACATTCATTTATACTGATTGGCTATGGAAAATTCCTCTTTATGATGGCTACATTTGATTGTGCTATCCTGTTATGACCATTATAGTAATGAAGGACATGGTATGGTAGTAAAGACCGCAATACTTTGCATTATGCCTCATGTAATATGAAAGGCAACATGGGTTTACACACAATTGCTTATACAGACAATGGTTTCATGCCAGTGGCAGCATGTTAGAAATGAACAGGCTTCTTGATCCACTGACAGTGACTCTCTTCTGCCATTTATTAAGTGGTAAAAATTTAACCATAGTGCAACCCAGGAAATTACAACCATAATGGCCAAGTAACCAAAATAATTTCATTTTTCAGTAATTGAACTCATTAGAAGGTCTTGGTCTTTAACAGTAGAGAATGAGAAGTACAAGAGATGGGAGAATATTCAACCTCCTCGGATTTGCCCAGTAAAGACCACTGGGATACATAACTATTCTGTAGCTAACCATGATGTTCACAGATATGGTCCTAGTTTAAAATGTAAATGTTAAATACATCTGAGATATGTGAATCAGTAAGGTTTACCGTATGCTTTAAGACATCTGAAGTAGTGTGATTTGTGGCGCTGTAAGTGGGATGTATTTTGCCTTTGCCTGCAATCTGCAGTGCCCCGCTGTGCTCTGGCAATAGGCTGAATTTAGGCATTTTCTTCATATGTAAAGTGTTTATGTGTCTTTATCTTTCTAACAGATAAATATTTCTTGTGTTCTTTCCCTCTGTTTCCCTCTCTCTCTCTTTTATTTTTAGAAAGAGGGGCAAAGCAAAATACAATCAACTGCCACCCAGGTCTATCACACTGTTCTAGAACATATTATTCTATTTTTGGCGCAGCACTTGCTTCTAAGTGTATTTCTGCTTGCATATATCACAAGGACGCTGTGCTGCATGTGTGTTTTGTCTCTGGTTGGTACATCACTGCACGTATGTCTGTTATGTATGTGTTGCTGAATTTCATAGCATAGTTTTCATCCCCTCATCAAGTATCACTACAATGGTTTGTCTTCCATTGTAAACTGGACTGGTGCTCTGTGACTTTTCTTTAGTTCCTGATGTGACTGAAACAGATCCACAGCACGCTCTTGAATCTTTAAATAGTCTATACCCTAATTTAATAAAGTAAACGCATTATCCAATTGACTTGCCATAAGACATCTGCCCATTAGCAACGTAAATAAGAGCTTTTTCCACACTGCTTCATTTTGGAATCAAATTCCAGGAATTTACTTTTGTGTTCGGGCACCACTATTTTTAAAAGCATAACAGCGTGCCCTCCTGTGGACCTACCAGTCTGGACATAAAGGACCAAAGAACTTGACCTATATACATCAGTAATGGCTTTATTGATTCCAGTAAATTAATAATGTACAATATCAATAGAAATAAAGAAGAAAATGAAGCCTTTTTGTGTCTGGTGACTGAAATTTGGGAGGGGCTTGTCTGCCTATTTTCACAATATATCAGTCAGTTTCCAGAATTTCGCAAAACCAAGTGTTCTCTTTTGCTTTTAACACTTGTTTATTCTTCCTTCCTACCCAGAGAGCATTCACAACAATATGTTTCTGAGCTGCAGACCCTGTTAGCTGTAGGACAAATCATTTAAACCCCAGCTTGGCGCAAAGCTGTGCTTTGGAAATCATGAGGTCATCTTAAGACAGCACCCCCTGGTGGCCTCTGGTGCATATACACCTCTAATGCCTATCCTCAACAGTATGCAGTAGAGCAGGGGTGTCGAATTCCGGTCCTGGAGGGCCTCAGTGGCTGCAGGTTTTCATTCTTACCATTTTCTTCATTAGTGACCACTTGTTGCTGCTAATTAACTTCTTTTGCCTTAGTTTTAATTAACTTGATTCAGGCCTCTAAGTTGTTTCTTTTTCCTTAATTAGCAGCCAAACAATAATGAGACACAAAACAAGCTGCCACATGAACAGCTAACCTGTGCCCATCACACAATATGTGGAAATAAAGAAAAGCAAAGGTCTTGGTAAGGCTGATCTGCTCAGGTCACCAAAACATTTTGACGGTGTTCTTAGAAAAAACAGAAAATCAACAGTTTTGGAAATGTCTGCTGTGGCAGAATGAGAGCAGCAACAAGCTGTGGAATTAAATAACGAGTTTAATTAACCCAAGAATTGGCTTCTCATTAATAAACTGGTTGGAGTGGAATTGATTTGAGTTTGAAGCCCCAATTTAGCTGGTCATCTTTTGGCTCATTTCACATCTCATTTCTGTTTTGCTGTCATTTAATGAAGAAACAAATCAATTCAGAGGACTGACTCTTTAAAAACAGGGCTATGAAAATGAAGGGAAAAGAAATTTAATTATCAGTGAAAGTTGGTCACTGATTAGGAAAAGAGTTAGAATGAAAACCTGCAGCCACTGCGGCCCTCCAGGTCTGTAGTTTGACTTATGTGCAGTAGAGGCTAGGAGGGTGTTGTTCCGTGTCGCAGTCTAGACCTTTGGGAGAGAAAGTTTAGCTTTCAAGCCATCTTTTGTACCCTCCCAGTCGCATTGGTGCTCTTAAAGAATTCACATTTAAGGTGTTTATATCTCCAAGGCAAACTTGAGCTACCTATTCACTGACACTGGGTTACAAATGAGGTCTCCATTTGCCTGTGTAGGCTTATCACTCAGTAAATGGTGTTTGCCTGATTATTTCATTGAACTCTACTACAGTCATGTCTGTTGAACCCTAGCAACTTCTTACAATACATATAACGCATTACATTTTTTCCTCATGTATCTTCATGCAGTGTTCTTGTTTTGTAGTCACACAGCACCAAGAATGCTTATAAAATACAAATACAGATTTGTTTTTGTGTATTTTTAGCTATAGAATATATGTAAATTAAATCTGATGTGAGTATTAATTACTTTTTTTTTCTTTTATCAGGAATAAAGGCAGAGCAATGGGGTACTTTTCTTCACTGTAAGAATAAGGTATTGAATCTGCTGCATGTTTTAAAGAAAGGACAATATTTTTCTTTTCTGATAACTTTGTCTGTTTGATCCTGTTCATGCTTGTCGTTCGTATACCTTTGCAGTGGCCCTATCCATAGTTTTGAATTTAGTAAAATTCCAAATTGGTTAATTTATGAATTGGCTTTGGAGCTAAAGTGTGTCATAACATAAGTGTGAAAACATAATGATGAGTAGCTGCTTTTAAAAATATGCCAGCTTCTACTAGCATACCGAAGAAGAAAAAACTGGCAGAATAACATTGTACATTTTGAGAAATCCTCCAATAAATGACACTCTCTTGATATAAACATACCTTGGATAGACAAGCAGCTATAGGCCTTTTGTATTTGGGACCCACATTCTGGTTTTAAATTGTATATGTTGCTGTATGTATTGTTACTGGATCAAGTTAAAAGAAGGTCAAACCCATTCAAAACTTATTAACTTGTGACATGATATATTGAATAGGTGAGGTGCAGGGCAGTCGGTTAATCTATGATGTTTGCTGTATTTTGCTGTGCATTTCTGTTTTTGTTTATCCTGCAGCTTAGCTTGTTAGTGTAGTTTTGGATATCACAGTTTCCCCCTTCAACACTTTTGAATATGTTAATTGAAGATGTTACTTAAAGTTAACTGGCATCACTGAATTGGCCTAGTGGAAGAGTGGGTTTGTGTGCAATGCAAGCTTACCCCCACCTCTGCCAGAATTGTCTCTAACCCCCCCCCCCCAAACAAAAAAAACCCTGTACTGGATAAAAGGTTAAAAGTAATCAGTACATAGAAGGATTATGGTTTAGGTATGAACTGACAGTGACAGGAGAACGGGCAGAATATGTACATTTAAAAAGTCCTACATGTGACAACTTGAAAGTAATTAGAGACCTGCAGTTTTGTCAGGTGTTTTAATATTTCCAGTATAAAACATCAAAATTCTTTTCTTGAAGTTGCATCATCTGTACATCAGAAGCCACTAAATTATACACATGCCTACTAAGAGAAATGCTTCAGTAAAGCCGTTCAATTCAATATTTTTCAGTGGTACTTGCTATAGTTTTTCAGACAGATATGGAAAGCAGGGAAACCGTATTAAATCAATCATTATAGTATCATTTGTGTGCAATAAGAAATTGTTTGTTTATCTTCTAGAGTCAGTTCATAGTTTTGTAAATGTGTTTTATGGAACATCTCTAGGTTACAAGCATTGCTGGATTCTTTCCATACTGCAACTTGCAGAACTTGTTTTATTGTGATGTGTGTGTGTCTTTCAAATTACTCTGCTATCTTTACACACCTGAACAAAAGCCTTGTGGTTGTTGTGTGTGTGTGTGTGTGTGTGTGTCCCCAACAATGAAATCTACAAACTCAAGACACAACAAAATTTTGTTATGCAAGACTAAATTAAAATGGTTCGTTTAATTAAGATTACTTTGAATATTTCTATCACATTAATTCTTTTTCTTTGTTATTTCAGTAAGTTTTCCAGTGTTTTTTAAATACTGTACAAAATGTAGAGTTTGCAGTCCACTCACAAAAAATTTAACAAGAATGTTTTTTTGAAAGCAAAGCAAGCAAATTAATAATGTGCCATTTTAGATTTTTACAGATTTTGATGAAATCCAACAAGAAATTGAGAGTGAGACTGAGCGAACAACAGGAAACAATAAGGTAAATCAAGTTTTTTGTTAACTGAGTAGGTAGTTTTCCTTAACTATGTAAATCTTTGCATCTGTAAGAGGCATATTCTGTCATTGAAGAAAATATTCCATAATTGCTTGGTAAATAATTTAATTTAGCATTTTCTAACCCTGGAGACACTATTCTTTCATTAATCCTGCTTTTTAAGCAAATATTAGTAATGAATAAAACCATTTTTTTTTCTCTTTGACATTTGTATCTGTTGTATCTGTTTTCAGTTTTTGCTTGTAACAAAAGCCTTGACTGTGAATAGGACCTCCTTGCCCTATTTAGAGTAGTCTAGTAATAATCACATTAAGGGACAGATTATAAACTGTTTGCAAATTCCTCTGAGAATTTCCAAGGAATGCAAAGCCTAGTCCTGTTCAGTTAAGGTTGACCATTTGATTGGAATGCCTTTGGCTAAGCCACAAAATAATCTAGAAAAAATTGCTATTTTTTTATTTATATATGCGTACATACACACAAATGATATTTATTCCAGTCCTGGCCTGGTTACACTTTGTATTGAGTTTGTATATTCTCCCAATGTATGCATGGATTTTCCTCCAAGCGCCTTGATTATTTCCTATATTTCCAAAGTTTATGTGTTAGGTTAATTGTTGACTTTAAATTGTCCCAGCCAGAATATATCTGTGTGAGTACACTCTGTCATGGGTTGATTATTTGCCTTTCATTTCATACCGATAGAATCGGCTCCAGCTCCTATTCTTGAACAGGATTAAGTGGTTTTGAAAGTAAATTGATAGAGAAATGTGTTTATGCATGTACATACCACACAATTTACCAGCTCCACAGCAATTTTATTTTTATACTCCTCTTCCATTCCCTCAGTGAAACTCCACATACATTTTATCCTACTTCTCTCTCAAACCATAGAACTTTTGGTGAGGGTGCAGGTTTTATGTTAAAACTTACAGAACCTATCTCTGCAGTACTGGGTGCAACTCTGACCAGCCCATTGCATGGTCCACTGATACTAACATGGGGCCACAAATTAACATAAACAACAACAAGTGTTTAGGAATGAGCAAGGATCACTGGACTACCCTGAGGAAAACCCAGGTAGATCTGATTTAACATTTATGCAACAAGCAATATTTTGCCAATGAAATGCCAGCAGTACTATAAACATCTTTTTATTTTACTAGGCAGAGCTGCCAAATTGTTTACGAGGAAATGTCCTTTCAGTGTACACTGTAGAATGTTAATATATAAACGTGTAATCATAAACCGCACTTGTTTTTTGTGAATGGAAACATGAGTGTTCATTTATAAATTTGAAGGTAACTTAATACTGCTTTAAATTGTTTTCTGCATTTTGTAATAAATACAAAAAAAAACACATAAGTAACATTTGACTGCTAATCTGTATAACTTTCATGATCTGTTTATTAATATGATGCATGATTTTAGGATAGCATCTTGCCAAAGAGGGAAGCTTAACCTTGTCTTACTTCGTATTAAGGGGGGGGGGGGGGCGGGGGGTGATACAGCACACAGGCACTAAGTGTATTAAAACATTAAGCGTATTAAACACAATTCAGTTGCCTCTGCTGGAACAACTAAGCACACGTGGCAGACCTTAAAGAAATGCACTTGCATGCAGCCTTTTCCAGACGTTTACTCCATCTTATTAACATTGAAGTTAAATAAAATACCTTAAGTAAAATAAACAACTCAGAGGGTTTTCAAATGTTAACCTGATTTTTAGTGGCTGATACATACAGAGTGCAGGAAGGCAAGGAGTAAAGTATTTGATTATTTACAGCTCATGCTGCAAGTACGTTGCTAACCTCATGAAAGAATGATGGGAGGCTCTGTTAAGGACAGACCCAATCTCATGTTACACCTTCTAGCCAAACGCTACCTTACCATAAAGATAAACAGCAAGAGAAATGCAGACGGATATTTTACTTTTTAATTTTGTCGTCTTCTAAAATGTTTACTTCATATTTCACAAGTATCAGCTTATGAAAGAAACCAAAACACAATTTTTCACTCTGTAAAATAATTCCCACTTGTCTAATCTGGCAAGCCATCAAACAGGTCGACTAATTAAAGCTGGTGTCACCCCCAGACCTGGTGGGTTTCTAGGTCACTTTCACTTGCAGTCTCCTAGAGGCTGTTTGCTTTTGTTCTTTTTTTTATTTTTAATGTAATGTCAGTCTTGTTAATTTTACCACCCTTATTTTAAACAGATGGCTGGCACTAGATCTCCGTCTGCTAGTGTAGAATTTAATAATGTGACTTATACTTCTCTTTGAAATGCAGAAAGGCCCTTACTGCTGCCATTACTTTAGTGCACAGGAGCTGGTTAATTTAAATTTTTTTTGCTTTATTTTAATTCAATTTATATTGTGTTCATTGTGTGACCACTAATATCTCTTAATGTTGTATAACTTGGAAGAGATTTAAAAAGAATAACTGATATTCCCAGCAAGAAAACTCCATTAGATTCCCTAAAACAATGACTTTGAATTAATGATAAATATGTTGGTGTCTAGTCTCCCATGACCCTGAATTGGATTAGTTGAGTTTCAGAACATTATTTAATATATTAAAAGACTGCAAGACACATGTAAAAATATATACAGTTAAAGAACATGTGTGAAGAATATTAGGGTTTAATTACGAGTCATTAAATTATCTGTGAGTTATTTAACCAATACCTGAAATAACTGAAAAAGTGTGTGCATTAGGGGAGAGATTGTAAATGTATTATAATTAAGTGAAAGTGTTTATGAAACAATATGATAGATAACATGGGGTTGGGGGGGAGTTGGTCACGAGTCTGAAACTGGCCTATTCTAGTTTATTTTAAATCTTTTACTCAGGCTCAAATATACAGAGAATTGCCTAGCCCAAATCTGAAGGCTTTGAAGTAGGAAGATGGGCAGGTGTTTATAGTGTCATTATGGGCACTTGTATATGAAGAATTGGTTTGTTCTTATAACTTGAATTTGCATCTTTCTTTCCTTTAGGGGATTAGTCCAGAGCCAATACATCTAAAGATCTATTCTCCACATGTACTGAATCTTACATTAGTGGATCTACCAGGCATCACCAAGGTAGCGCAATATAGTTATAGCTGTTGTGACTTGACAGAAGAGCGTTGAAATAATGTTTTGAGTGTTAATTGAAGATGTTGAAAAGTTATTTTCATTGTGATAATTGTCAGATCCATGATAACTGTTTTGATATTGATATTTTCAGGTGCCCGTAGGTGATCAGCCACAAGACATTGAGGTCCAAATAAGGGAAATGATCTTGGCATACATAGGAAACCCAAATTGTATTATTCTAGCTGTTACTGCGGCAAACACAGACATGGCTACATCTGAGGCGCTAAAATTGGCCCGTGATGTTGACCCAGATGGTGAGATTGCCTTAATTTGGCAGTATTAAGGATTTTCTGTCGTGTAATCCTCTTTTAGTGAGTGATAGAAACAAACAGATGCCTTACATCATATTGTAGAGGGATCATAGTAAAAGTGTTGATACTTAATGTCTTTGTGACCTGCAAGTGAACAAAAATTACAGCCTTTTTACTTCTATACCACCAGGTCGTCGGACACTAGCAGTAGTAACAAAGTTGGATTTGATGGATGCTGGGACTGATGCCATGGATGTTTTAATGGGCCGTGTCATTCCTGTGAAACTTGGCATCATTGGAGTTGTCAACAGGTCAGTCAGTTGGAGACGATTGTTTATGATATATACCTTTTGAGTTCTCCAGTAGCTCAGTTATGAGTAATTCTAATATGAGCCCATGTATCTCAAAATAGTAATTAGTAGTATTTGAGTTCCAAATGTAACAGAGATTTTTGACTTCAGAACGTACTGCAAACAATTTTTCTTTTTTTAGTTCTGACTTGCCTTATGTATTATTTTGCTGTTTTTTCTGTAGAAGCCAACATGATATCAATATCAGAAAGAGCATAGTAGAAGCAACACAAGATGAACAGGCGTTTTTGCAAAGAAAATACCCATCTTTGGCCAATCGCAATGGCACTAAATATTTAGCAAAGACACTTAATCGATTGCTTATGCACCACATTCGAGACTGCCTACCTGAGTTAAAAACTCGAGTAAATGTGCTTACTGCACAATATCAGAGTGTACTGAACAGTTATGGGGAACCGGTGGAAGATCCTAATGCTACTCTGCTACAGATTATTACCAAATTTGCTACGGAGTACTGCAATACCATTGAAGGCACAGCCAAAAATATTGAGACATCTGAACTGTGAGTATTTATTTTTAAATTGCATTAGTTTCCTAGTCTTTAGTACTATTCATCCAAAGTTATAGCCTTACTTAACTCTGGTTTAACTAAGTTAAGTTTGCCTATTTATTGTAATCTTCTCCTTCAACAGGTGCGGAGGTGCTAGAATCTGTTATATATTTCATGAAACATTTGGTAGAACACTGGAGTCCATTGACCCACTTAGTGGACTTACAATGCTTGACATCTTGACTGCAATCAGGAATGCAACGGTATTGTTAAGAGATGCAGGCTATGGAAGTCCAGATGAACACTTGCTTACTTTTTATAATGTGCACTGAAATATGTCACTTTTACTTGTCAGGGTCCCAGGCCAGCATTGTTTGTTCCAGAAGTATCTTTTGAACTTCTGGTGAAGAGACAGATAAAACGTCTGGAGGAGCCAAGCCTGCGCTGTGTGGAACTGGTGCATGAGGAACTGCAGAGGATTATTCAGCACTGTACAACTTATAACACCCAGGTAGAAATGACCCACATGTGTCTTATGGGTACAGAAAAAGAATAAATAAAGTAGGTGGAGTTTAAATAAGTATGTACTGCTTAGTTGAAATGTATGAACTATATTTATCTAAAATTCTACCTAGGAAATTATTAGAAATGTCTTTTAGATGGCAGCACAATGGCAAGTGGTTAAGGCATCTTCCTCATGGATAGAACATTCTGGGTTTTAATACCAAGGCTTTATTATTGCCTGTGTGGAGAATGTACACACATTTTTCTCCCACATTATCAGTATTTTTGCATATAACATTGATTCATGATACTAGATTGCCATGTGTGAGTTTGTTCATGGTGGGCATTGTGGTGGAGTTTTATACCATACAGGGCTGATTCATGCCATGTGGCCTGCCGCCACCATGAATTTGAAAAATGGGCTTGAGAATATTAAATCTTTCCAGAAATATGTTTTGGCTGATTTTAATATTTAACATATGGACACAGCGGATCATCTTTTTCCATATTACTCTCACTGCACCACTCAGAGTATTTATATCACTATATCTGAGTGGGGAATCACAGATCTACAGCAGCTGATCAGAAAGAGAATTATCGGTATACAGCATAAAGCACAAGGTGCCTCAGCCATGCTGCCTATTTGAACTGCTGTCACACGGCAAACACTTCAAAGCCTTTCCTGTATGGACCTCGCGGTTCAGAAACAGTTTCGTCCCAAGAACTATAAACGCACTCAATCTGCCCATCAAGTGCTCCTTGTAGAACTGTTTGTACTTATAAGTACAATTGCCTCACTGTAAACTTGCACTACAGTTGTAATATTCCTCAATCTGAGCTACCTTATAAAGCGCATATTTACATATGATGACGATATCATTTTTAAGATGAAATGCAGCAAAATGTTTATTCTTTTATACAGAAAAACTTCTAACTTCATTTAAATAATCTATATTAATAATTAAACACGTGAGGACACGGTGCTGCAGCGCTAGCTAGTTCACGGATTGTTCCTACCTCGAGCTGTATTCTTGCTGGTGCTGACGCGACACTGGAAGGATAGATGGATAGAATAATTAAACACATACTACGAAGATATTTCAATGTTCCTTAAAAGTTTTGAAGAATCGGAGTTCTAAGTTTACAGATGGCTAAACGTCTATTACAGAGCTGATTGTGTGGCGACTGGGTATTTGGACAAAGACAAGTAAGGACAGGAATTGGGGGTTAGTATGTTTGAAAGAGACAGTACTGCTACAATAAAGTATTTCATCAATGGTCGCACATGGCGCAGCAAGCATCTTGCGTGAGACATGAACAATCACTGCGCTACCGTGTTCCCATGTTTAATAACATGCTTTAACTCCTGTCATCATGAAAATGATATCACGTATACATCTCAGTATTTTAATTATTCAGAGAGCTGTAATACTATGAATATAATGGATTCTGTGTCCTGTCGGAGGAAGAGAAAACCCGGAAGCACGTAGTGATTCACACACACACAGCACATGGACGATCAAATACAAAACAAAGCATTTAATGTGCTATTTTAGTTACGATGGGATTTGAGAAACTAGTAAATTAAACGATTTTAAGATGAAGTTTGTGATGTTCTCTTTAATGACAAAATAAACTACGTGATTAAAGTGGAAATTTCGAGATTAAATTTGACATTTCGTGCTTATTTTTCCCCACTGTGTGCCTTTTTTTTTTTTTTTTTTCTCTGTACCCTAATAAGCTTTCTTATGACACTCAGACGGTGGGCTACAACTCGCCTTTTCACGGCAACTTTGATATGTGACCTCTTCTTTTTTTATTTCGGGCACTGTGCGACTTTGTGAACTTGAGCTTTTGAGTTTCTCCGACACACTCTGTCACTTGATCAACTTCCTTTTGTTGTTTATACCACTGTTTAAACCAACAAATAGTACGTTTTTCCTTGCCTCCACTTGGTATTCCCTGAAATTCTTCTATTTTCCCTCGTGCTTTTGCCATTGTCTTTTCACAGAAGGCTGAGCTTAAGGGCTATTTATATTGATTTGCATATTCAAAGAGGCATAATTCTGGGAGGAGTTGGGGCGAGACAGCAGGCGTGTGCACGTGCGTTACTTTTCACACTGACCAGGATTTATGTAGCGGAAGAACGTGGAAGTTGGCGTTCAAACAGATTTATGCATCTGGATTTTTTTGTGCATACGAACATTTCTGCTTTTGTGCTTATGCCATGTTATAGTGTGAGTTCTACGCACGGCGTTATACATGAGGCCCCAGGTTATTGTCAAATGGAAGTAATAGTAATATGAGGTCCATGTGGACCCACATTTCTCTCATGTGAATTTTGTGTGCTCTTATCTTTCCCATGTAAATGAATAAGGACACTTGGTCCTTCTGTCACCTCATATTTATACTGTAGTGAAACAGGAAATCATTGATTACTGCTGGAAATTTTCTACAAAATCTGCTTAATTTAATGTAATATAAAATCTTCAGTTACACTTTGTTCACAGGAATTTCTCAAATTTGCTTAAAGTAATGGTTGGATATCTGTCACTTTTTTTCAGTGAGAGCTTAAGATTTTTTGTTTATCCTATTTTATTCATCTCTACCAGGGGTGCCAAAAATTGAGGACAGGACTGTGTATAACTTCTTTTTATTCAATAGAAAACATATATTGGCTTCCCTGCTATTCTTTTTACTTCTGTTTCCATACTGCTTCTTCAGGTATACCATGAAGCTTTTATGAGGGAACAAAGAAAAAAACAACAACAACAACAACAAAAAAAAAACAGTACAGTTGCTGCTATGATCTTGATATCATCTGCATTAAAGGAATACTCATTAATCCACATGTCTGTTATCTTATTCATATTTTTTGCTAAAATATCATTAACTAAATATCTTCTAAATAATTAGCGTATACATAAACTCATGGACTCTTGACCAATGAATGATGGGGAAGAGGTGGGTCTTAAGTCAAAAGTCAATCTAATGAGTGCTGGGCTTAAGAGAGAAAACAACATTGGAAGGGTGTCATTCCATTGTAGTACCCATTCACACACATACTCAAACTTACCCTCACACTAACCCACAACCAATTTGAGATCACCAGTTAACATAATTAGCATTTGGAGGAAAATTCATCTCACCTAGGGAGAATTTGCAAACTCTGCTGTCATATTCTGCTATCCACCATTGTATTCTTCAGCATCATTGAGACTAAGTCACTCGCTAATGGCGGTGCGGGGCTCATGTTTATGCCGCTTCTCTAAAAGTCTCTGCTCTCTTTCTTGAAAACTTTTGAGGCTTGTCAAAGGGCATGTTTCCCTTTAAGGCTAGAAGGACTTCTGGTAATTAAGCATTTAGCCCTACTTAAGGGTATGTCACATTACATGACTTTTCCAGTGATTTTTCAGTTATAGCCTTCATTTACATAATCTTAACAAGTTAGAGGCAGGCGTGCTATTCTTCAACTTGCTCTGATAAAATCAAACAGGTTTAATTTTTGTCTTTAGTCATAGCGCAGGCTCCGTCTACATGAGAACTGACAACCAATGAATACTCATGCAGAAGTACAATTTATATTGTAATGCGGACATTTTTGACCTTGCAAACAGAAGAGAAGCTTTTCTGTCTGATGTTTTATGTACCACAACAAAATGGGGAAAAGAAGGGAGGAGATTGGAGCTAATCTTGGCGTAGTTGTTACCCTTTGTACAACGCTGGCTCCATCAGAGGCATACAGTTGGCTGTCAAAAAAGGGAGTGAGCTCAGCTGTGCTAAAAAGTCATCAGAGATGGTAAACTAGACCTGCCCAGCGATTTTCAGCCATTTAATTGACATGGCCCAGTGATGAGATCAGCAACTGTGTGGTGGGCAAGTCTGACATACCCTACAACTAGAAGTTGTGTAATGTAACCACCGCTTTAGCTTGTGAAGTGTTCACAGATAACTGTCTTCCCGCAAGCCTGTGAAAAGCTGGCTGCTACACTACTTTCTCACAAACTCAGTAAAGGGCACTAAGTAGTTTATAAAACCACTAGCAAAATACCCGCGCTTCGCAGCGGAGAAGTAGTGTGTTAAAGAGGTTATGAAAAAGTAAAGGAAACATTTTAAAAATAACGTAACATGATTGTCAATGTAATTGTGTTGTCATTGTTATGAGTGTTGCTGTCATATATATATACATATACACATATACACACACATATACACACATATACAGATATATTATATATACATATATATATATATATATAAAAAATATATGTGTGTATATATATATATATATATATATATATATATATATATATATATATATATATACACACATACATACATACATACATACATATACACACATAGATGCACTTACAATAACATAGAAATCAATATAAACAACATTAACATCATTATCATATGAGAATATGAAGTAATATATAAGAAGCACATTTCATATAAATATAAATAATTAAACAGTAAAATCTTCTTGTATAATTTGCTACCGTGGCTTTTCGTTGGTCTGTCCAGGATATTTAAATCACCTGTAGCTTGCAAACTGTTTCACCTATTGACTTGAAATGTGGTACACATATAATACGTCACGTCTGCTATCCGCTTTATGGGTGATGATTGTATTACTCTTTTTATGTTTATTTTATTTTAGAATCAACTCCTATCTGCGCACACCAGGGCGGCCGTGGGCAGATGCGTATGGTGTATTCACTCCATGTTATCGTGCATTGCGCTGTCACTGGTATTTTGATAAAAGAATTTGAACAATATATAAGAAGCGTATAAATTATTAAACAGTAAAACATTAACATTTAAGAAGTAAAGTTACATTGAGTACTACTGCAGTGCCTTCGGGTATACCTCATTTTTTCTTTGCCCATTACATGCTTAAATGTATACATTTTTTGGTGTACCTACCCGAGAACACGCGACATATAACCGACCGTGTGAGAAGCATGGATTTTAAAGAAGCGTTGAGTTCATCTGCTGGTCTCCCTCGTGGAATAACTGGTAATGTTTCACTAAAATCTACAGCGAGTAAAACGACATTACCTCCTTTTTTTTTTGTACGATCTCTGAGATGTTGCTTTTTTCGGTTCAAGGCTTCATAAGCTCTTTTATGTTCCATGGTGTACTTAATAAGTACTAATTATCCCAAACCATCATCTTTGAATGTTGCAAGACTTTCGCCTTGTATGTAGATCGGGGTAATTACATTCATTGCATTCCTAGTCTGAATCACAATCTGATTGTATGGGTGGTTACCTGGCACTGTAGGGTTGCCACCCGTCCTTTAAAATACGGAATCGTGCCGCGTTTGACAATGAAATTGCGCGTCCCGTTTTGAATCAATACTGGACGGGATTTATCCCGTATTTTTGTAATCATTTCTTTTTTAAAGCAGCGTCTCATGCAAATCATCCCACACGCATTTTATGAAGATGCCTCCTTTCCTACTTTTGATTGGGTAATACTTGATGTCATCGTTAGTTTGATTGGTGTTTTTAACTGTCCAGTGAGGAGGGCGTGTCTTTTAAGTACAGTCTGCAAAGTGTTGGCACTGAGATGTGGCGTCAGCGCCATACTTGAAGCCCCTAACGTTGCGGTCAGCAAGTCGGCTAACATCCGCCATGTGCCGTCTTTCAGTTGCGAGAAGCAGATCATAGAATGGTTGAAACTGTTGCCCCTAACGTTGCGCCACGGCGTGTGGTTCGTTAATACCTCGTGTCTTCTCATTAAACTTTTATCTCGCGAATGTTATTGCAATCCGCAGCGGGAGCGTTTCTATAAACTTTATTTAAACTTACGTTTTACACCGTGGTTTGTTTCCCTTATGAACATGCTTGTATGCTTAACTCGCTCCGTTCTCAATTGTTTAATTAATTTTTTGCTCTTCGCTGTTTGCGGCTGTTCCTCCATTTCCCCCTACTTCGTTCTTTTATCTCGCGAATATGTTATTGCAATCCTTAACGGGAGCGTTTCAATAAACTGATTGAAAATAGTTTTGCATTTACCTTTTTAGTAAAAGGCGAGCTTTTAAGCCTGAGAAATCACCCCGTAAATGCACACGTTTAATTGGACATGTGTTAATATGTATGGTTACACAGTATTAAAAGACAGTGAACAACGTCAGTTACCTTTGTTCCCGCGTTTGATAAAAGGTGAGCTTTTAAGCCTGAGAAATCACCCCGTAAATGCACACGTTTAATTGCACATGTGTTAATATGTATGCTTACACAGTATTAAAAGACAGTCAAAAATTAACGTCATTTACCTTCGTTCCCGCGTGCGACTCGTGCTGTAAATCTCTTCCTTGTTTTTAGTTCACGTGATTACGTAGGAGGCGTGATGACGCGATACGTGACTCCGCCTCCTCCATTACAGTGTATGGACAAAAAATATGTTCCAGTTATGACCATTACGCTTTGAATTTCGAAATGAAACCTGCCTAACTTTTGTAAGTAAGCTGTAAGGAATGAGCCTGCCAAATTTCAGCCTTCCACCTACACGGGAAGTTGGAGAATTAGTGATGAGTGAGTCAGTCAGTCAGTGAGTGAGTGAGTGAGTGAGTCAGTGAGGGCTTTGCCTTTTATTAGTATAGATAAAATGCTTTTTAAAATTGATTTTCACTGACACATCCACAATTTTGATTTTAAAGCTTTTATGGAAATCCAAATGGTTACTTTGGAACTCCAGACACCTTGGCACCCCCTTATTTTGCAACCTTGGTTTTATGGAACCTTTTGTGTTTAAATAGACCTGTTCAACGAACTACCATACTTTAGGATTATGATGAGTAACCTAGAAGTCACAGGTTGCAGACCATGGTCTGTTGTTGTTTGATGTATGTTAACCAGCATCTACAAAATTGTCCTTGGTTATATCGAGTTATTATATAAAAAACTAGTAGCTTATGTAAAGTGTATTGCAGTCTGAGTTAAAGGCCTTCAGTACACAATTATTGAAGCTTAATGAATAATATTTTGGGTTAAAACTATAGTAAATTTTACTTTGTTTTTTTAAGATCCACATGACAATTGATTTAAAGAGATATACAGTGGAACCTCGATTTGCGAGCATAATTCGTTCCGGAAACATGCTCGTAGTCCAAAGCACTCGTATATCAAAGTGAATTTCCCCATAAGAAATAATGGAAACTCAGATGATTTGTTCCACAACCCAAAACTATTCATATAAAAATGATTAATACAAAATATAAAGTAAAAATACATAAAACAAATTAACCTGCACTTTAACTTTGAAAAGAATCATGGCTTGTGTGAGTGAGTTTCTAAACTCTTGTGGGATTCCACCCAATGGGACAACACGCAGAAGAGCATCCCAAAGCAAACGCAGTCTCCCAGCGCTGTAGCAGTTCGCCGTAAATGCGAATCTGAAAAGATTGCGGACATGCTATAAGCGCCTGCCGTCGATGGGTGATACAAGGAACATTATAAATGCGCAGGGCCCTGCCTGACTGCTGTGTCTGTTTCAAGCTGAATAAACCCGGTGTTGCTAAAGTACTGAGACTCCGCTTTGTGTTTTAGTGTGCAAGACGGGGAGTCACACGTCACAGCACACACGTGCGCGAGCACACACACACAAGCGCGCGCGCACGCACGCACACACAGTCACAATGCTAATGCTGTAGTAAACAGTATACGCTCATACGGATGTTTACTATGAGTGAGGCATGCCGACTCAGATGGAGAATAGGAGACGATTACCCACAATCCCGCAGCGAGAGAGAGAAGAACCATCAGGTCAGTTGTGATCACATGACGCTCAGCAGACAGTGAGTATACGTACTACTCGTACTGCAAGACCTCGCTCGTTTATCAAGTCAAAATTTATTAAACATTTTTGCTCGTCTTGCAAAACACTCGTAAACCAAGTTACTCACAAACCGAGGTTCCACTGTAATGATTATTTGAGATTATAGTGGCCAATGCAATTTCAAGAATGTGTTTAGATGTTATTGTTCTGTGGTAGCATAGTAGAAGCATTAGTACGTATGTGTTGTTGCAGTGGACTAATAAATGAATAAATACATAGAAAACCACATTAAATTTGCAAAAATAAAACATGTTTTGTTAGACATCTATAATAAGACTTGGATTACAGATAATGGATTGTTGTGAATCTGAGGTAAAATTTTGGCAGGTTCATCTCCACAGTAAATTTTAGTGTTCCCTCTACAAGTCACTTTCCTTTCCAGTTCTCCCTGTTGTATAGATGAGTAACCTATAGTTCTTTATTTATTTATGTTTAATTTTGTAACTGCTTGTTATGAAGGTGCGATGAAAATAAGTGATTAATAACTGTTTTAAGGTGGTTACGGTATGTCATAATACATGTTTTACCTGAACCACTGTTGTAAGCCCTGACTGAGAACAAATAAAATTTGCAGATTCACTTGTGATATTCAAAGACTTTTTTCCTCTCCCTCAGGAGCTCCTACGTTTCCCCAAATTACATGACTCAATTGTTGAGGTTGTAACTGGCTTATTGAGAAAGAGGCTTCCGATCACTAATGATATGGTAAGCTTATTTTTACTATTCAAATCTAGTTCAAGTCTGTAGTAAATGGCAAGCTGTATGTCTTCTCTTTGTACATGCATATTCTTTTGGGGAAAAAAGTTAAACCTATTGAGACCGTATCTTTTTGAGTACCCAGATTGCAAATTTTAGAGGAGCAGAATGTTGTATGTACTTGCACTTACATTATGTTGTGGAACAGTTGATAGTAATAACCAGTCCATTGTTGTGTGTGTGTGTGTGATTTTTTTTTTTTTCTTTTTTTTTTTAAACCAGGTTCACAATCTTGTAGCAATTGAACTGGCATACATCAATACAAAACACCCTGATTTCACAGATGCAGCTTTGGTCTCTGCATCAGTAAATAGTGCACAGGTACCAACAATTTCTCTCTATTATAAAAAAAAATATATGATGTGTGTCTACAATGTTGTATAATTTGTGAATTTCCCCTTGGGATTAATAAAGTATCTATCTATCTCTATCTAATGGGTGGATACACTTTTGAGTCAAAGTAGGCATTTTGAGAGCAGATGTGTTCTTCTAGAGTACATCTAACTGAATATTGATGTTGACTTCTTCAGATGGTTTATTACGTTGGATGGGAGTGGTGGGTGTGTCAGATATTTTCCAACCCCACAAACTCATGCCTTTTTCCCTTAGAGTTTCATTCTGTATATTCCTGGTATTGTTTAGTCTTAACTCCAGACCAGCCTGCAATTATAGAGCTATTTTCCATGGCTACCCCTTTTTTGTCAATTTTTATATTCACTCCCAACAATCCTGTATTATAGCACTGTTCAACATATAACTAATGTACTGCCATTTGTCAATAAGAGCAACAATAAATAAGTTATTTTTTTAGCCTAGTTAGCAGGTTGTTTGTGTGTCTGCTCTGTAGAGGATATAAATTTGAGGGTTGTTCTTCAGTCCCTGGTGGGGGACACAGAATGATGGGCAGTAAGAATAAATTATCTTGATATAGCAGTGTTTAGCCATTAAATAGAGAAGCAAAGTTTTTCCACATTAGAATTTCCATTTTTTAACATTTTTTTGTTTTTTTGGTTGTGAACACAATGGATGCCAAAATGTTTTGGACATGTTTAACGACACAATACTGCAGATCATGACTTATACTTGTACCAGTATCTTTCTTTCATCCGTGTAACTTTGGGATACAGGCTATTTAAAAATGTATTAATAGTTGTGTTATTTGCTAAGTTTCCTCCTTTGTTTTCTATGTCTGCCTTGATGTGTATGGTGTTCAAATACATACTGTTGTTAATTGGTCATTTTTGTGCCTTTTGTAGACTGAGACAGTACAAGACAGTGGTCGCAGGTGGAAAAGTGAGAAGCCAGCAGATGAGCGAATAAGTGAAGAGAAAACCAAAGGAACTCCACAGAACTCTGCATTCAACAGCCCATCAAGAGGACACGCAGTCAACCTGCTGGATGCAGTGAGTTCATTGTGTATTTTGTAACTGTTGCTGCCCTGATGGTGAAATTTATTTTAAAGCACTTGATTTGTACAATGCAATGTCAATGTGACAAGCTAAATGGGTTGTTAAGGGTCATATAAAATGTATAATTCTTTGTCTTGGTGTTTAGTTATTTGGTCATATTTATGATCCAATTTTCTGATTTTTTTTTTTTTTGCTTTTTTTGTTTCAAAATATGCCCTAAATGGAATACTGTTTCTTAGATTGATGCCATATGCTGTCAGTTGATTTATTGAAAATTGATTTAGGAATATTTGTGGTATCTCAGATCAATACAGAATGGATTTCTGATAATTATGTGATGGTACAGTATGTTTTGTGTGTTTTCTCCTATGCCACACTTGTCATATTTAGACAAAAAGAAAAGTCAGTAGTTTTGAAAACCCAACAAGCAAAATGTGTGGGAAGCAAAATATTCTGAAAAGACTTTTAAGAGAATGTAGAAAAACATTTATGCACAAATGCATAAAGCAACAACTTTAAGTGCAAAAATTATTTTTTTTCAGAGAAGATACACAATTCTAAAAACATCCTTTCTGTAGCTGCTACAGAGTTGACATCATTAACCCAGATTTATATTAAATCAGCTCTGGTTATAATGCATGGATGTCCGATGCAGTGTGTATTTGACACAATAAAGCTGATTTTGCAACAAAATTACTTTTAACATTCATTACAGCTTTATCCCTTTATAGAATTTGTCCAGAAATAAAATACATGATTCGAGCATGGTTTGAGAGTTAACATGCAGTGTCATGTATTTAAATGAGGGAGTTTAATAATGGCAAGAGTAATTGTTTTTGATATAGCTACTACACATAGCCCCAACAAAGGAAAGAAGTCTTCATCTTCATCCTCTGAATGTAATGGATGTGGCTAATCAACTTGCTAATAGGCATATTCAGCTTAGAGATGTGTGGAGCAGGTGCCTCTTTGGCTGCACCTGCATATGTTTTGTGATATGGGTGAAAAACTCCACCAAGTTATAGTTGTAGCATTAAAAATTGAGGAAAGTTTCATACAATGTGGCTATCTGTATACCTGTGGCTAGTCTACAATGGTTTCAAAATGAGCTGCACCTTATGTTCACTCCTAAATAAAATGTGTTTATTTTGTGTTTTAAGATGACACATTGGTCAGCTATTTGTGTGGCTCAGCTCATAATGCTTTAAAACACATCCCAAATCCCTCTAATGAGACACTGTAATGCATTAACAGAAGCACATAATCTCATAGATGTGCAATTAGCATGGCTGCTATTACCGCATACTTCATTTCTCAAAATCAAACACTAAATTTCTGTTGCCAGTGGACTTTTGACACCAAGTTACCGTTCACTGCTAAAACAGATAAGTATAATTAATATAGTTAAAGGAATATTCCCCAGAAATTATATTTTTTTAATATGTTACTTATCCCATGCAGTTTGTAGTAATGGCCAAGTAAAAATATTAATCTCCTGTTTATATATTGCACAAAGAAAAAAATGTTAATGAAATAAGCCAAATGGTGTTCAATGTTGTAAAACAGCAAACAATGCGAAAATGGAAAAGAGAAAAAAAAAATCATTATACTCGATTCGCATAATCTACAGGTGCTGGTCATAAAATTAGAATATCATGACAAAGTTGATTTATTTCAGTAATTCCATTCAAAAATGTATATTAGATTCATTCATTACACACAGACTGATGTATTTCAAATGTTTATTTCTTTTAATTTTGATGATTATAACTGACAACTAATGAAAGTCCCAAATTCAGTATCTCGGAAAATTAGAATATCAATTAAGACCAATGCAAAAAAAGGATTTTTAGAAATGTTGGCCAACTGAAAGGTATGAACATGAAAAGTATGAGCATGTACAGCACTCAATATTTAGTTGGGGCTCCTTTGGCCTGGATTACTGCAGCAATGCGGCGTGGCATGGAGTCGATCAGTCTATGGTACTGCTCAGGTGTTATGAGAGCCCATGTTGCTCTGATAGTGGCCTTCAGCTCTTCTGAATTGTTGGGTCTGGTGTATTGCATCTTCCTCTTCACAATACCCCATAGATTTTCTATGGGGTTAAGGTCAGGCGAGTTTGCTGGCCAATCAAGAACAGGGATACCATGGTCCTTAAACCAGGTACTGGTAGCTTTGGCACGGTGTGCAGGTGCCAGGTCCTGTTGGAATGTGAAATCTGCATCTCCATAAAGTTCGTCAGCAGCAGGAAGCATGAAGTGCTCTAAAACTTCCTGGTAGATGTCTGTGTTGACCTTGGACCTCAGAAAACACAATGGACCAACACCAGCAGATGACATGGCACCCCAAACCATCACTGACTGTATAAACTTTACACTGGACCTCACGCAACGTGGATTCTGTGCCTCTCCTCTCTTCCTCCAGACTCTGGGACCTTGATTTCCAAAGGAAATGCAAAATTTACTTTCATCTGAGAACATAACTTTGGACCACTCAGCAGCAGTCCAAAGGCGAGACGCTTCTGATGCCGTCTCTTGTTCAAGAGTGGCTTGACACAAGGAATGCGACAGCTGAAACCCATGTCTTGCATACGTCTGTGCGTGGTGGTTCTTGAAGCACTCCAGCTGCAGTCCACTCTTTGTGAATCTCCCCAACATTTTTGAATGGGTTTTGTTTCACAATCCTCTCCAGGGTGCGGTTATCCCTATTGCTTGTACACTTTTTCTACCACATCTTGTCCTTCCCTTCGCCTCTCTATTAATGTGCTTGGACACAGAGCTCTGTGAATAGCCAGCCTCTTTAGCAATGACCTTTTGTGTCTTGTCCTCCTTGTGCAAGGTGTCAATGGTTGTCTTTTGGACAACTGTCAAGTCAGCAGTCTTCCCCATGATTGTGTAGCCTACAGAACTAGACTGAGAGACCATTTAAAGGTATTTTGAGTTAATTAGCTGATTAGAGTGTGGCACCGGGTGTCTTCAATATTGAACCTTTTCACAATATTCTAATTTTCCGAGATACTGAATTTGGGACTTTCATTAGTTGTCAGTTATAATCATCAAAATTAAAAGAAATAAATATTTGAAATACATCAGTCTGTGTGTAATGAATGAATCTAATATACAAGTTTCACTTTTTGAATGGAATTACTGAAATAAATTTTATGACCAGCACCTGTACATGTTAATATCCACTTATATGCTCAAAATGTGCAAAACGCATGCATTTTTTACTAAAATGTTGTTAAATAATTAAAAAAAAAAGTACACATCATAAACAGGAAACTAAAGTCACATGAGACTTACTTTTTGAATTGAACATTTGCTTCAGCCTTAAAATCTGTTATTTTTGTAGGTTGTCCAAATTGGTGTTTCTGGTTTTGCTTTCCTCCATTCCTTCTAGGATGTTGCTTTACTTTGTAATACACTGCTTGGGAATATACAGCCAGATTCAGATTTGTGGAATCTAAAGTGTCATCTGTGAGCCATGCATAAATCTAAGAATCTTTGCCTTATTTACAAATTTCTCCGTGTCTGTGTGCTTGGATCTACTTGGCAATTATTTTTCCACAGCTTATGTGAGTGTGTGTTTGTATGTGTGTGGCAGACACACTTTGAAGTTTCTGTGTGGATGGGAGCTGGCAGCTGTAAGTATATGCTCTCATGAGTTAATTTTTTCAATTCAGCTTGGAACAAGAAACTTATAAAAGCTATTGCATAGAAGATTGATTTCACTTTATGCTAATGCATTTGCTGGCATTACCCTTGTCACAAGATGTATTAATTAGCCTTATAACTTAAAGTATAAAGCAGTAATGATATTTTAGCTTAATGTCCAGTTCCTGTCATCTCGAGGATAGAGGTGATGCTTTGTTATGAGATTTTTAGGGCCGACAGTGAGATTTTTCACTAGCACACAAGGAACGTGGGCATGCCTTTTGGTTCTTTGTCAAAATATTTTGGTATGGTCATACTTAAACTAACTGCAAATCCCAGCAGTCCCAGTAGTGCTTCACCATTGGCCAGCTTTGAGTGTTGCCGCTGGGGTTGTTGGGGGTGGGGGTGGGGTGGGGATGAGCAATGGCACAGACTTTAGAGGTGCGCCACAAGAAGTAGTCACCCGTGTTTTCTATTTCCATGCTTCACCTTCACTTCTGGATTACAAATCACCCATTGGATTACAGTTTCTTTCTAGCTTTATGTGCTTGACCTGTACCTGGTAAACATCTTCATTCGGGGAGTACTCCAATTTTCTACAGATTTTTCATGCAACATCTGGACAAAACTTTCCAACATTCAGGAAGATATTCTCTTAGGATTTCAGTTTATTTTCACCATCATCTGCATTTACTTTATCGGACTGTGTTTGGACTGTTACTGTGAGTGTTTATTGTTAACTGTTTTGTGCTTAGTACTTTGACAGGTATTATTTGTCTAGTGTTTGGTAATCACAAGTAATTTTTGCTGTTGGGAGAATTGTGGAGGGATTTTATGTGCACATTAGTTGTCTAACTGCTGTTTTTTTCTTTCTTTATTTGTTTAATATATACACTATTATCCATCCATTTGATTTTATTTATTTGTGTCTCTGTGTGTGAGTGTGAATACCAGGTCAAGGCTGGGTGTGCTCCTGGGGTACCTGTTTAAAAAAATAAATAAATAAATAAATCACGGTTTTCAGACACTGTAAATCTTAGCGTTTCTTGCCTCACCACCTTTGTCTCTTAAGTTTAATTATTTAACAACAAATGCTGACGAAAGAACTGTGGAAAATAGTGACCCTTAGCAGAAGTGAATAAGTTCATTTGGTTTGTAGCATATAGCTATAGAATAGGACATGCTTCTTAAGGTTATGTCACATTGCACTATTTTTCCATTGATGTTTTTGTTTTTCCTCCTCAGTCATAGCCTCATTTATGCAATCTTAGCAAGTACACAGTGCTCCCATTAAGCCAGTCATGTAATGTAATATACCAAGTGACTCACTCCAACTAATCCACCACTCACTCCAATAAAATTAAACTGATTTGATTTTCGTTTTTAGCCGTAGGGACAGACACTGTGTGTGTGTGTGTGAGAGATAACAACCAATGTATACTCATATGGAAGTACAATGCATAGAATTCAGTGATGAAGAATAAGGAAAGCATGTGTTTTGGACCTCACAAACAAAAGAAAAGCTTGTCTATCTAATGTCTCATGTTTTATGTACCATGACAGAATGGAATGGTATATGGTAATTTTATTGCAGAGATAAATTCTTGTACCTCTCTGTTAAAAATTTCAAGGATTATTATGCAGAATTTTGGAGTGGGACTTGAGAATGTGAGGTGTACTCTTTGTTTGTTAGATTTGGAAAGGCAGATAGGATTGGTTACAGAAAGTGGGTGATGTGGGGATTTGTTTTTAAGGTACAACATCTCCTTTGAATATGGTTGAATATCACAGCATAGGTTAAAGCATACTGTATTAGGATAAAGGAAATTACATAACACATATGGTTCCAAGTTTTAGAATACATGCTAGTAAACTGAATTTATCCCTTTAGTCAAAAACTAAAACTTGCCACCTACATTAATTTCATCACATCAGTGAGGCAAATTTGGATAATTACCTCAGATGAACTGAGCTTCCTTACACTGCTGGGCAGCATCAGATAACAGACTGTAGTCTATTCTTATTGTAGATGGCCAGAGAAATATTTTGTACTTTTAAGCTTTCTTAACCTGCATACATATTTCCCAAATTCTTTGTTAATGGCTTGGAGCATCTTTCTTGGCAGCATTACAACTTAAAAATTACTGGTGGTGTGGTAGCATGCATTTCAATAACAGAGGGAATGTAAATGGATGTAAGCACTTAAGTCATTCACAATTAATTATAAATATGCTGAAAATATAAATGAAAGCAAATACAATAATAGAATAATAGTTAAACATGGTACTATCTGCACTTTTAAAATGATTCACATGCATACAGTACTGGATAAATACTTGATTTTCAGGTTACTTGCACTTGGCAGACTCAAAGGCCTGTTTAACCACATTGCATGGTTATGTTCCAGTCTGTTTTGCATACAAACTCTCAGTAAGGATTGGCTGTTTACAAAGTGGCACTTTGTAATTGGTTTGTTTGAATTCTCCACCAAAAAAAAAAAAAGTGCATTACTGTAGCTGTAGCATTTTTACCATTTATATTGCAATATCAGAAACCATTAGGAAAATTATTTTAAATAATTTTAAATTAATATTTTCAGGTCATTGTAAATATAAATGTGCAAGTGAATATTACTTTCCAAAGTAATATTTTACTAAAATAATTTTTCACCCAAAAAAGTGTGTTTGTGTGTGTGTGTGTGTGGTTAAAAAAAGAAAAAATGTTTTCAGTATTGCCTAATTAAAATACAGGTTTGACAGTTTTGCATTATAGTGTAAAATGTAGGTTTTTGCAATTTCAGAAAAAGAAAGAAAAAAAAATTCTCTTCTCTTTATTCTTCCAGCCTGTTCCCGTTTCTCGTAAATTAACACCTCGTGAACACCGAGACTGTGAGGTTATACAAAGACTGATCAAATCCTATTTTTTGATTGTGCGCAAGAGTATACAGGACAGGTAAGAGGAAGCAAAAGCATTTATTTTCTCTACAATATATGTTTGTTTTTCATGTTTCAAGCACAGATTTTAGGTTGCTTATGCTTAATTCTGCACACGTTTTGACTTTTTCTGTTGTGCTCAAGCATTGATATGTTTTTTTGTTTTACTTTTCAAATGCATTTACAATGTCATGTCTGTCAGTTTGGCTTGATGAAATCTGGAGCACTTTTTCTTCACTTTCATTTGTTAGGAACTTTAATTTTCATTGAGATATTTTGAATAGAGTACACTATACAAATTTTTGAAAATTTAAAAACTCTCATTTAAAAGCACTGGTATATTTTTTTGAAATCATCTGTCCTAAAACAAATAAACATTCTGTGATGCCTGAATTAATAATTATACATTATTGTTTCAAATTTCACTTAAGAAGGAATGTAAGTTATTGAAACAGCCACAGAGTCATTAGCACAGCCAGGAAGTCACTTTCCTGTCCGCTGTTTAAGCATGTGCAGGCAGACTTTAAAATGGGTTTTAACTATATGGTACTTCTTTCAAAAATCTAATTTTTAAGAAATAGGTAAATTGTGTCATAGACCATCCGCAATTAACAATCTATCAATGGATGCAATTTTTACATCAATTAAATTTAAGTTTGGTGTCTATAAAAGTTATTTCAGCCACCACAAGCATGGTTGGGTTTAGCTTTTAAATATATGATAATTGTAAAATGATACTAAATAAACTTTATACACTCTACTTATACGTGTAGTTATGTTCAATAATCACTGTTAATTTTAAATATGTGTGTTAATATATTTATTATTTTTACATTTTTTTTTTTTTAACTTATTGCAGTGTTCCCAAGACCGTTATGCACTTTCTTGTGAATTTTGTGAAGGAACATCTTCAGAGTGAGTTAGTTGGCCAGTTATACAAGTCCCAACTGTTGGATGGGTTGCTAACTGAATCTGAGGATATGGCTCTTCAGCGTACTGAGGCTGCTAATATGCTAAAGGTTGGTTTCTTTTTCTGTAATATACAGATGTGGTGCACTATAAGCACAAAAGATAAACTGTATTTTATCTCTGCATGAATGAGTGTTTGTCCTGGGTCCTCCCTGAATGGAATTTTAATGCTCTTCTAGTGTCTGAGGGGGGTGGGGGGGGGGTTTCCTCTGGGTGCTCTGTTTTCCTCTGGGTGCTCTGTTTTCCTCTCATAATCCTAACACATGCAGGTTATGTGGATTGGTGATGCTAAATTGGCCCTAGTGAGTGAGTATTTGTGTTTGTGTGTGTGTGTTCACCCTGCAATAGTCTGTCGCCTTGTCCACAGTTTGTTTCTGCCTTGCGTCCTGTGCTTGCTGGGATAGACTCTAGCTTCCCCACAACCCTGTTCAGGATGGTTAACAGCGCATTGCTACACCCACCACACGACAGACCACCTGGATTGGGACCTAAGTATAGCTGCGCAGTGGGTGATACCTCAGCACCACACTGGACCAATGTGAGGTTTTTTAGTGGGTTTAAAAAAATGTCTGGCTGACAGAGTGTTAATTGCTTTTTGTGTTTACTGTAAATGTAAAATTATACTGAATTAACTGAAAAATAATAATGTACTTACAGGCTGAATGGAAAGATGTATATGTTAAAAATGTTTATAGCAGAGAACGTAGTGTCTGTGTGTTTACTGTAAATGAACATTATCAAAGAGCCAGTGTTTATCTTGTTTTATAATAATGGTAGAGTCAAATAGTTAGTTTTGGAAAATGTTTTGGAAAATGCTCATAATCAATTATTATTCTCTTCATAGGCACTTCAGAAGGCCAGTCATATCATCTCAGAAATTAGAGAGACGCAGCTATGGTAGTAGAAGGCAGCTGTATCAGAGAGGACCAGATGAAGTTAACATTTGGAACTTTTTGTCCCTACTCCTTCCTTACACCTTACAATCTGTACATTCTGGCCAGTTGAACAAAATTACTCCTTGTCACAATGCATGAGCTTCTAGGTGGGAGTTTTTTAATTGGTATTTCATACCATTCAGGGATTTCTATGTTATGAAAAACGTAGTGATTTTTGTGCCATTTTTAAAGCAGCTCGCTGATGTCCTTGAGGCATATTTTTCAAAAGTCTGTTTGTTGTCAAATGAATTAGATACCTCTCTCCATAATTTGTAATGATGCTATTGCAATTTAGCAAGTCCTTATCTAAACTGTTTATCATTTCCTATGAAGCAGTATGTCCAGATGACCTTATTCATATTTTTTGTTTCCTCCGTGAAAGCTTTATTTTTAGTATTATTCTGAATTAATCTTTTCCTATCACAGGCCAGTCTCTGGAATGGCTCCTTGTATATTGGAGTCCATTGGCACAGTGGTACAAATTACAAAGGTGCATGTTGAACTGGATTTCCATTAAACCTGCTCTTAGCTGTTAAATTGTCATTATGCAGAAGTCTAAAGCATATGAGAAATAATTGTGCACAGACCCTGGTGGCTGTGTCTGGATGTGCCTAAAAGTTTTACTGGCAGAGCTGAATTCATTCCAACTGTGCTTTATTTCAGACCAACAATTACTGGTGCTTTTTTTTTATTTTTTATTTTAATTTTAATATAAAACACCATGTATTTTTTCCATCCTTTTAAACCACACAGGAGAATGTTCTAGTTGTAATATTAAGACAGTTTTTTCACTGCTAACTGGGATAGTCTCTCCCTGTTTTACACTTGAAACCTTAAAAAATATTTATGTAGCTTCTTGCCTACTCTGCCACACTCACACTTGTTTCACCTTTGAACTTTTCGTTACTGCACTGATTTACTGAAAGAACAGCATGTTTGGAGTGACTTGTCTTATTCGTTTAGGTGGGACTTCTGAGTAAATGCTGGTTTTGGAGTACTGTATTTGTGATGTACAAACATGATTCACCTTTAACACGACCAAAGAGTGTTAGTTTCTGGACCTGAGCAAACCACAGTAATGACACATAAAAAACAGCATTTTCTGAGACAACTATTGCTACTTAGAAAAAAAATCCTAATATTTAATATTAATTCTAATTAGATTCCGAAACTGTTTTCTTTCCAGTTTGTCCATTGAAATTAAGTGAATGTGACTGAAGGCTTGATAATATGTGCTGGACAGATTTTAGATCCTTTGTCAGAGTAAGAATAAACAGAACATTTATCCAAATGTGTTTGTATAGCATCCATGGGACCTTTCATAGAGACTGTCAAATTGATTTATTATAGTAATATAAATGAATAGAAAGAATGGAATGAAGTTAACTAGATTAAATGGAAAATATTGTGACTGATAAGTGAATGGCTAAAAAAGGGGTAGGGACATTCTGGGAAGGAGCATATTAGGAGAGGAGCTGCATGCCGGGATGAGTACTTCTGTAAAGGAGTTTGAGAGTTGAAGTATTGATCAGAAATGGGACTTCATGCTGAAACTGCCTGCTTGCCTGCACTATTTGTTTATACTAAACCAAGGTGTAAATGTGACTGTGTGTGTCTCTTTTTTTGTAGATATAAAACAAAAAAAAATTACACTGTCTGTATTAATTTATTTTATATAGTGCCTTTCATACTGAACACTTATGAAGGACTGTACAAGGCAATCAAGAATAAGACTAAAAAAACAAAAGAATGACAAATACATTGAAGATGAGGCAATGCAAACAGTATAATAAAGCCATGCTAAATACATTTTTAGTTATTTGCTAAATCAAAGATCTATTTGTATGTTAATGTAATAGTTTGGTATATTTTTGTAACTGTGTTAATGTCCAATGTTAAAATATAAATAAGAAATTGAATAGTATAAAGTGACAATTATGTGGATAAGCTTGAAACATTGCAAACAGATAAAAGATAAAATCTGACAGTATTCACATTGTTTTATTTTTCTAGTACTCTAGGTTGTCCCTGGTTGCATGTCATGCCTTCTTGAGCAGTGTCATATTTTTAATTGTCTGTGTTCTCATTTTAGAGGTTTACTTGTTAAAAGGAAAGGAATTTAAGGGAAGATAATATGCAATACAAATGGTTCTTCAAAATTAGCTTCTTGGGATTACATAGCCTGCGGTGGGTTGGCACCTTGTCCGGGATTGGTTCCTGCCTTGTGCCCTGTGTTGGCTGGGATTGGCTCCAGCAGACCCCCATGACCCTGTGTTCGGATTCAGCGGGTTGGAAAATGGATGGATGGATTAAATAGTTCCATAAGTAGCGTATGTGAGTATAGTTATTTATGTGCACCTTATCCTATTTAACATGTTGCATCTAAGAGCTTTCATTGAGATTTTGTATTGTTGATGAATAGGTGGTTAATGATTTCTAGTACTGTACTTGGTTGAATGACAAGAACACTAAAGGTAATAATTCTTTATAAGGAACAGTTATAGTTTGAATCATAGTCTTATTGTGTCATATTGCTACCTTAGAACGTTGTGAACAGTCTCCAGAAACATGTTTACCTGCATGACAGTCCTCCCAAAGCACCTTTGTTTAATTATAACTGTGACAAAGATCTAATCATTTTCATTTTAGTTCACACTTCATGAACATGCATGCTATACTATGCTGTAAACCATTTTGGACATCTTATATTTTAATCTAACCTTGCTCACATTGCTGGAGAAGTATCAGATTGGCATCTGAATGAAGCAGCAATTTCCTTTGTGAAACTGGCAGTAAAAACTCTTACCTTAGCATGTTTAATGAAAGTTTTATGAATGTAAAGATAATTTGAATTGATAGCTGCTTAATTAGGAGTCTCAATATTGTCTCCTGATTTGCCATTGTATTTGCTTTTTTGGGTATATGGGAAAACAATTTTAAATTTCTTATAAAGGTTGGCAAACAGTGAGTCTTCTACTAGTAAATTCAGCATATAGTTACATCCTTATATGTTTGCACTGTAATTTCATTGCACCCAAGTTGCTTATTCAAAAAACAGTTTTCAATGTATTTTTTCATAGTGCTCTTCATTGAGGATAAGCATATGCTCAAGACTGTAACTATAATGCATGAACAACAAAATGCTAAAACATAACACAGCAAAATGGAGCAGTTTCATTAACATACTGTACACAAATCATGACGATACATAGTCCATTAACACTATAACTAATAATACACCCAATGGAAAATGGAACTGAGGGGGGGAAAAGTCAAAAGCATTCAAATACAAAATTTACATATTTGGGGAGACGTTTGTCCCCATCATAACACACACAGTTATAGTCATATTATAAATCCTTTCATTGTTCAATCCCAGAGCTCCTTTTATCTCTAGTGTGACTTCCCAGGAGTAGCTTGCCAATATAGCAGTAGCCCCAAGTGCCACAGTAGAATATCAAGAAGAAAAGCAGAATACAAGAGGTCAGTTACAATTCGTAACAATGGCCATCCTTGTATTTTTTATGCAAGTGACAAACAAACAGAATTGCGATACAGCCAGTGAATAAGTAGCTCTACTCAAAGTATGCTTGATTAAATGTTGCCCTGTACAAAACGTTTTAACTTTGTACATTAGTTTATTTTATTCTTGAAACCCAGCACCTGGGGATCATAATGTACACTGTTTTACAATGGTGTGGAACTCTGGTCCTAGAGGCTACAATGGGTGCCATTTTTCATTCCAGGTATTTTTTGAATATCTGTAACCTTTTACTGCTTCTAAAAAGGTTAATTTTTTTCCTATAATTTTACTCAATATAAAGGATCTGAAACTTAAAAAAACAAGTTTGTTTTTTTTTCCTTTACCACTAGTGAAACAATAACAAGATGCAAAGCAAGCCAATACAAGACTAGCTAAATTAGTGGTTTCAAACTCAATTCGTGAGGCCCACCATTTTTCATTCTAACCAATTTCATAATTAGAAACCAATTCTAACTGCTAATGAAAACTTTCATTTAACTCTTCTTCTTGGTGCTCTCATTCTACACAAAACATTTCTGTTATTTTTTTTCTGAGATCAATCATTAAAATGTTCAGTGAAACATTACAGTAGATCTTTTTTTCAGACCTCTTTCTTTTCAAATGTATTTTTATTAAGACAGATTGTGTATGATAGACATTTGGGTACCTATGAGATTAAGTTAGCTGTTCATCTGTTAGTTCGCTTTGCATCTCATCATTCTTTGGTTGATGTTAAGGTGAAGAACAATTTAAGGGTTCTGATTTAGAAAGCAACTAAATAAAATTAAGGCAGGATAAAGTAACTGATTACAAATTAAGAATGCGGCTGGAATGAAAACCTGGCTCCACTGTAGGCCCCCATAACCTGTGTTGGACAGCCATACTCTTGCACATATTCCTGTCTGCTGCGCAAATAGGGACAAAGCTATTTAAACATTTTGTATGCAAAACTAACGATTTTGAAATTGCAAAAACTTAAGAACAGGAGGGGTACTTGTTCTTTTGATGGTCTCTTTGCTGTCGCATTTTAAATTATCTTAAAGCTATGTAGAAATTTGAGATGGCTGAAAGTAATGTAATGCAGTAGTTAATTATTTTAGAAAAGAACACAAATGTATCCTATCTGTATCCTAAATTCTATTAAAATTCTTTTTTCTCCATTTTCTAGCTAAAAAAACAGTATAATATGTACAGCAAAATACAGACTATTGTGGTATCAAAATAAAACACAAGCTGCATACTGATTCAGAGAAGCTAATATTTAGCCCTCCTGAGTTAAAAGCTGACTGGACCTTGTTGCTGTCTATATCATTTTTGTTTTTCTGTATTCTAAGAGACGCATTTATCATTCATCCAGTCTTTTTAGTACACAAGGAGAAATGCAACCTGGCTTAAAGAAATGGTATAGTTGAGTGTCGTTTTGGGTATAAGTTAAAATGTGTATGCAGTATGTCTAAGCAACAGCATGTATAGTGAAAGCTGTAATGGTCCCATTACTTGCCATGAGTTGTTTCACTTGCAATACACTTGTTCATAGCAGGCTCTGACTTGTGACTAAGTAGCATGTGCTGCCCACAGCCATCGCAGTATTACTCATGGCTTTCCTACTGGGTTTTCCTGTGATACCAAAGAGCTTAAGGAGCTTATAGAGATACTGCCATTTGAAACCTCTACAACCCATTTCCGTCAGTAGATACAGTGCATACCACCTCTGCCTATGGCACTCACCTTTGAGTTTCTTGTATCTTGCCTTGTTTCTTTCCCGTGGTCTTCTACAGGGAGTTGTCAATTTAAACAGGAGCACCTGTTTTGCTGTTTCAAACATCGGGACTGTGTCGGGCATAAGTGTGGTAACGCCAATGAAATCAGGGAACTTGAATTGCTTCCCTAGGTTAACCTTCAGATACCAGTCTTGTGTTGTGATAAGAAGCTTACACGTGGCTGTGTTTTCTCTCCTGCCTTGACAAAGGCAACTGCCTTCTTTGCTGAGTGATGCAACTTGCTCTGGTGTTCCCTTGCAGATTATAAAACAGAATAGAGTGGTCAAATAGGGTTAAATGCTGCACTTAAATGTAAAAACTAAAGAATTGTAGCATTTTCTTCATTAACAGACATTTTGAGTTGTTTACAACCCACGTTAAAACTGAATTTACAGTGAGACTAGTGCCAAAACCAGGCTGAAACCTTCAAGCAGTTTGTAATGGCTTTGGTGTGAAGACAGTAGCTGTGAGGCAATATTTGTTCAAATACTTAAGAGAGTACATTTGAAATTAGTCAAAAACCTAAGCATACTTGGGTATAGCTGTGATTTTTTTCCACCTTTTTTTTCTTCTAGTACTGTTTGCAAAAGCGATACTTTACTGACTGTTCCTAACGTGATAAAAGTCTGTTGAGATTGGGTGTCATTAGAACACTGACTTTTCATTATCTTTTTTCTTGACATGGTCTGAGCTACAGATAGTTGGTTTTCTTTTAAAATTTTGAATTATGATTTCCTACTCTGTTATTAAACTAAACTTCCAAAGATGATGTGGGATAGGAAAGTCAAGGTTAGAATGTTTTTAGTCACATATACAATGTACTGCAACCTTGTTATTTGCGTAATGTTCCTTGCAACACGGTAATCAACATAAAACATCATGCTCAAAAAACAGCTCAAACTTACATCTAATATTAATAGTAATCACAGTAAATAACACTAAAATACAGCATTACATGCACTAGAACCACATAAGAGGTAGCACTTAATTCATTCAGTTAATCACAGACAGTTTATCACATATAACAGTTGAGCAGCCTTATTACCTGCAGGTAGAAACAGTTAAAAACAAATGTCACAGTTTGGATCTTATCTTGCATGATGGGAAGAGAGAAAAATATATGTGTGAGGGAGGTGACTGCGGTCCTTTATATTTTGCTTTGCCTTGCTCAGATAGCACTTGGCAAATATGTCCTTTAGAGATTGGTGTGCCGATGATGATCTACGCTGTTCTGAATACCCTGTGCAATTTCTTGCGGTCTTTAACTGAACTGCTGCCATGTTGGCACACCATGCAGCCTGTTAGACTGGACTATGCAGTACACTTATAAAAGTTGATGAAAACTGCTGGAGACATTCGGCCCTTCTCCAGACTCGCATGAAAGTAAAAGTGTTGAGGGGCCTTTTTGACAACCACGGTGGTGTGTTCTGTCCATCTAAGATCACTGGTGATGGTTGACCCAGATATTTATTTTAATGTTACAGTACTAAGTTTGCAAGATGACTTTAAAACCTGGAGTCATATCTATTTTATCATTAAAGACGTTTATAAAAAATCTGTTCTGCTTGATGTTTGTAGGGATTTTGCATGTCAGTGTGGACATGCTGTCAAGGCGGAGTGATGACAATCCAGAGTTATTTTAAAGAAATGGTTTATTTAACAATATTTTAGCAAGCCAACATATGCTTGGGACAGTATGAGCTTACAGCTGGACACCTGATTTACGCAACATGAGTAACTTTTGTTTGCTATTGTTCAGCATTGGTCTGCATCCGTGCCTATTACATCAGGAATTCTGTTAACTCCTTTCTCAATAAAAACATGAAATTAACAATTTGTCTTGGCAATCACTTCCAACAATACAAGGTAAGTGACAGGTTAAAAAATGACCATTTTGGGTGGTGTATTCATTAAAGCTTTTCTCATCAAAAATACATAATTCCTGAGAATCTTTTAGGATAAAATGTTATTGTGATGTTAGACCTTTTTGACCCAATTAATTAGTTGCTGACCTTCACATCTATCTCTAATGAATCTGCTCCTATATAATACAGTCTATGCCTTACAAATGTCTTCATACATGTAGTAAAATTAGAAATTATACTTACTCATTATAAAACACAACTTCAAAAAGAGATAAAACGGTGGGATGTAGTTTTCTTTATCACTGCAAATGTGGGATCTGGGCCTGAATTTTTCAAGCGTCTCAGAATTATTCCCAGGAATTACATTTAAAAAGTCTGGCTGATGTAGGACAAATTCTTATTCTAAAGTAGGATATGAGAAGTATTTATGAAGTGTCCTAGTTCCAGTCCTAATTCCAGCAAGGAGTAGGAAGGCCATATCTGAGAAAAAATTCCGTCATGATTTTATGGCACCCCTTGCAGCAAATTACCACTCATGGTGAAGTTTTGTAGTTTTCTAATGCTAATGCTTAGGCTTCACCACTAAGATAATAATGATATTCAAAGAAGGAAAACAAAATAAGGTAGGATATTGTGCTAAGCTGCACATAATTGTTGCCACTTTGCAATATAATGAATAATATTGCAACAAACACTGAAAGACCAAGATACACAGCCTGAATGAGAATTAAGCCTGATAACGGGCATGTTTATTTAACAATGAATGATATGCAGCTTGTTTTAACATTACCTTACTGTACATGGAGTGGTAGGGAAATGTATAAATCTGCATATTATCTCACACATTTTAAGGACGTTCAAAGTTTGGTGCAAAATTCGAAAAATACTTGTGTGTGACATACTCAAATCATTGCTATTGCAAAGCTGCCTTTTTCCTGTGGAACAAAAGTGTAAAGTTACCAACACTTTAGCTGTGGCTGACTGGTCATGGCTTATCAGCGCAGATGCATTGATCATGTAATGTTCAAGAATATTATGTTACAAATATTATTCTATCTCTGTCAAATCTACATATCTTTTTGTGAGTTCATTGTTGTCTAGCGTTTCCCCAGGATGTGCATACTGATCTCAGCCTGAATGCCATCTTCTGGCAGGTCCTACCAAGTTAGGAGTAGTTTCCTAAGTTAGGAAAATTGGTCAAATGCCTTCACCCTTCCTTCTAAGAGTAGAACCAAATTTGTGTCTCTCTGAGATTTTTGAGCCAGTTAGGACTATTTTCCTAGTCCGAGACATTTCATAAATGTACTGGTTTGTATCTAGGACAGGTTGGAAGGGATTATGTGAAACACCTTCCCTTTAAGTAATCACACATACAATTGCCAAACCAGATACATTAGTTACCATAGATTTTTTTTTAATAAAAATTCTGGTAGGGGCACACAGAACATTAGACAGATTTTTGTCAAAATCTATAAATCTGTTCTGAGAAGCATTGCAGATGGACAGAACGGGAGAAATGATGAAGCACTTAAAAGACCTACTTATCTGCTTAAGCCCACTGGTATTGGTTTATGACTGATAGTGAGTCTCAGGTAGGATCCTAGACATGGATGGGCCGATAGAGTGGGAGAAAGTGAGAGCAGTTGGTATTGCCTCTGATCACAAGTGAGCCTTTTGACGTGGATCTGAGAGAGGCAGCAGCAGTTGTGGCAGGCAGCCGTGGAAGGAGACAACCTTCAATAAACCTTGCATATGGGAGAGACGCTGCCTTTTTTTAACTTATTTTTTCTTTTCAAGAAAGTAACAGTGTACAGTCAAGCAGATAAAATTTGGAGAACATGTACAACAAATAATTTCAAAATCAATCTTGACAGAAAAAAAAACAGAAAATTAAAAAAAATTGGAAAAAAAAAGCATAGAAAAAACAAAGCCTAACAGAACACGAATTCAACTTGAGAGAAGGAGAGGTGACCCAAGAGCAGAGGGAAAAAAAAAAATCTTTATCCCCCCTGTATGAATACTTACTCTAAATTTTCCAATTAAGTCTTGCCATGTTTTAAAAAAGATCAGATCCAAAGTGGGTTGGGATTCTTCCAGTTAAGCAGGATAAGTCTACATGTTAATAGTGTGGTGTAGGCTATTACAATCAGTTTGTCCTCCTGCACTTTAAGCCCGTCTGGGAGTACACCAAACACTGATGTTAATGGGTTAAGATTTATTGTGATGCTACGAATGTCTGATAAGTATGTAAAGATTTTTGTCTAAAATTATGATACTTTGGTGTGCTCCCAAAACATGTAGCCTAGTGGTGCTGGAGCTAGATGGCAACACTCGCCAGCTAGATCTTGTTCATAGTACATTTTGGGCAATTTTAAGCGAGATAAGTGTGATCAATGAAAGAGTTTCAGTGTTAGTGTCAGTTTGATATACAAATCTGAACACTGCCATAAACATATGTATGGGTGGAATACTCTTTTAAAAGTACAAAAACAAATTCCACTCTTTTCTACATCAGGCCGAACCTCGCTAGTCTGACCATCTGGTGCACCCCTGTGATAAGAAGAATGGTTGGCACCCAATGGATGGAGGAGCAGTGTAGTGAATGCATACGTGGGCAACATGTTGCTGCTCATCTCCAGGAAACTAGAGTCAATACTGTTTTTTTTGGGTACTAATTCTGCTTATGTTTTACCAAAAATTAAAAAAAAATTGTATTTAAAATCTATTTACGGTTTTCCTGTTTCCTTTTGTGTAAATGTATGCATCATTTAATTTAAAATAAGTAAGAATTTTCTAAAAAGAGAACCTGCATTTTTCATACTTTTCTATTTGTTTGTCTCTGTAAGACATTCATTTTCTTTAGTCCTTCACATGGCCTCTGTAAAACAATTAAAACGGTATTACTTTTTCATTTATTGTCAACAATTTCCTTGTTTCTCATAATATAATTTTCATCATCTTAATTCTTACCCAATGCTGACAGTTTTCTCAGTTAGTGGGGTTTGGAACTTACCATACAATACCTTGACTTTACTGTTTAGATTTCAGGTAATAAAATATTGTTGGTCTTTTTCCACACTTTCTTTTGTGTAGTAACATCTTCTCTTCAGGTGGCATGGTGGCTGCTGCCTTGCAGTAAGGAGACTAGAGTTTGCGTCCCGGGTCCTCTGTGCGTGGGATTTGCATGTTCTCCCTGTTTTTGCTTGGGTTTCCTCCCACTGTCCAAAGACATCCAGGTTAGGTAAGTTGGTGATGGAAGCTGACCCCCATGTGTGTTTGTTGTGTGGGTGTGTGTGTGTTTGCCATGTGTTTGCTCCTGCCTTGCTCCCTATGCTAACTGGGTTAGGCTGTAGCAACCCTGGTCTGGATTAAGTGGGTTGAAAAATGACATGACATTTCCTCTTTGCACACTCCGTTTCTTTCTTGGACCACTTTACTTTTAACTAGATTCTTGTTTGTATCCAGTGTACTGTGTGCTGTTCCTCCTGCCAAGATTATCAAAATTACTGGGTAATACCTTCTTGGTCATCATTTACTGAACATTTTTGGAATTGTACCTTGATGCTTATTCAAAAATCTCCTGTTTTCCCCCTAGAATTTACTTACTTTCTTTAGTTTTATATTAATATAGTTACAAACATGTTTATATTCTCTTTAACTGCTTCAGTATTGTAGGACAAAGTGTGCATTGCCCATTTGGCTGGGCTTTCGTGGAACACCAGGCCTGTTAAGAAGGCAGATTTAACTGGGATGCAGGCACCCAGCTGTGCCTTCCCCGACTTGCATTCCAAACTAAGTAATGGAACTCCAGGTTACACCAGAATCTGCCTGGACTTCATCTAATAAGAAAGGTGTAAATCTTATTTGCACTGACATCTCTCAGAGGCCTCTCTGCAGACATCTTCAACCAGAAGGTGTGAAATGGAGACAAGCAAGGACAAAGAGCTATAATTCAAGGGATAACAACTAAGATGGACAGAAGAACCCAACTATTAAAAGACACTGATATTGTAACTGGAAGTGACTTTGATTCAATCAGAAGAAGGTTCAAACTTCCTCTGCACCATGATGAAGAAGCTCTCTTTATCTGGGATATTCACTGGACACTCACTAAACTCCCTAGGGATTCTCTCAGGGATGGGATAAAATGCTAAATGACCTTCTGAAATTTAGGCACTGAAACCTATGAAGTTATGACCAGCCCTCATCATGAGGAACTGTAAAGGTGAAATTCTCTTCTCTTTATGAAACTGAAGCTGACACCCAGTCTGTCAAGCTAAGGCTGTGTACCGATAGACTGACAAGGCTGAGATGCCATTACTTCACGAAGGGAACTTCAGCAACTCAACTCTTTGCCAGACTGAGTAATGCCTTTTCCCTATGAATTTGCAAAAGAGAGCAGAAGGCAAGCAGAGGAAGCAGCAGCACAGCATTGATAAGGATCAAGCTGCAAAGAGAAAGAATGCAGACCAATGCAAGAAGAATCCTTCAGTTGAACTTGGTGCAGCAACAACAGCCACAGCTTCACACAATGTCGGACATAATCCATAAAGAATTGGTATCCTAAAACTATTTGTGCCAAGATAAAGTTGAATTTCAAATACCAGTAAAAAGCCAGTGTATATGTTATATGTTTTTCTGTCTAGTCTGTGTCCAGTATTATATGTCAATATCCATCCATCCATTATCCAACCCGCTATATCCTAACACAGGGCGCAAGGCAGGAACAAACCCTGGGCAGGGCGCCAGCCCACCGCAGGGCGTGCACACACACACACACACACACACATATTATGGACAATGTAGAATCGCCAATGCACCTAACCTGCATGTCTTTGGACTGTGAGAGGAAACTGGAGCACCCGGAGGAAACCCATGCAGACACGGGGAGAACATGCAAACTCCACACAGACAGGACCCGGGAAGTGATCCTGGGTCTCCTAACTGTGAGGCAGCAGCGCTGCCCACTGCATCACCGTGCCGCCCATATGTGTATATATATATATATATATATATATGGTTATATATTTGAAGTATACAGTTATCATACTTCTATAATCCTTGTGTCTATAAATAAATTGTATTATTCTGTTTCTTACAATGAGTGTGCCTCAGTTAACTTAATACAAGTCTAAAGGCCGGAGACCAGCTTCTTACAACAGAGAAAGGTAATGTAAATTGTGGACACCATGGGGCGTATAGCTACCCAAACCCCAGACAAAACAGAGACTGAGCCCAAGTCCAGAACACAGCACAGCTTTATTAAGCATGGGAAACGTTTTTCCCTCGTTTCCCACCTTATACAGCACAGTACTATAAGTATAATCCACAGCATTTTCTATTTCTTCTTTGCCTCCACCACTCTTCCAGCCACGGGCACCAGTAGGGTTGAGCTTTCATGCTCCAAACTCGTATGTAGTACCGTAGCAAGCTAGGAGGGCTGCCTCTGTCATCCTGGGGAAGGTATTGGCCCGATGCAAGCTCCTTACCCCGATCCATCCGTTCTGGAGGCATCGCCTCAGCTGGGTAGGAATTCCAGGTTCTCCATTACAAAATAAAGTAAGAGCATTGCCAAATTATTTGATCATTCACCTGTAATGCCAAAGGCAAAACTAATAATTAACCAAGTTAATTTTTTTTTTCAAATCCCGCATTATTATGATGTCTTCCTGGGTTGCCATCTTATTGATTATAAATCAATCAAATTATTGTTAATACCTCTCAGTAGGCATTCTGTCTTGTTTACATTTAAATTAGATCCTGATAATTCATAATACTTTTGACATAATAGTATGGTGTTCCTAATATGAAGTTTTGTTTCTGCATGTTAGTTACTTCGTCCATATATGCTATTAACTTACCTTGTATTCCCTCGATATTTTGATACTCTCAATCCACTAAGCTTTTTTGGTTAGATAATACAAACATTGTCGCAATAGTATACCCAAGTAACATTTACATGTTTTTAAGGTTTCTGCCTCTTCACCGTGACTTGATAGTTTCTTCCACATTCCTGCAACAAATTGTGCAAAGTGTTTTCTGGCCTCTGTCTTAAATATTCCTACCCCCCTCCCATAATTTCCACTTGAGGCCACAAATATATGATTTACAATGTAATTGAAAGGATTCTGCGAGATTACCTTCAGACATGTATCTTTAGATGTGAGGCTGTAAATTGGCACAGTGTAACTGCCCTACAACAGTCTGATTGCCCTTCTGAGGTTAAACCCTGTACAGTAATGCTAGAAACAACTCATGTGGGACTAAAAATGGATGCTTATTGTATGGCTGTATGGCTGACTTCTTAATGCAAGGTGACTTACAATATCCGGACACATTACAGTTTTTTCTTTTAAAAGTTGGTCCACAGACAGGGTAAATGACTGGTGGGAACTGAACTATTAGTTTTATGAATAAAGCCTGTCTTGTTGTACTGTTCCCTTCACTTAGCTTTCTCAGTCTAAGCACTAGAACAATAATGAGTCTTGGTTACCCATGCATAAATCTTGGGGTGCTGGTCACCATTTAATTAAACACGAGTGTGAAAAGATGCGTGGCAATTGGCTATCATGGGTAATACCAGTAGGCTTAGACCTAGTCCACGTGAACACATATACATTTGAAAATGCAACATTTTTTGTTTTTGGCCTTCCTTCCATACTGACATAATTTATTTTATCATTTTGAAAAACATTCCACAGAGTGCATTCATTTGTAAATGCTGAATCATGCATTGCAGAGTAAATGGGGACAAGGTAGCTTTTTCAGATATGTTCTTGTGGGATTATCACATGATCAGGGAACGACTTCAGGTCTGTTGTGTGAATGCCATTTGTGATATTTTCTTTACAGGGGGCAATGTTGAAACTGAAAGTTTTTCCACACAGATCATTTTTTTTTTGTTCCAGTCTATCTTTCTATGTTTTTGTCTCCAGACATTTATTTCTTTTAAGACAATTTTTGAACTATAGTTTCTTTTGTACTATAATTTCCTGTGTACACCAATGTATTGTTTCATATGTGTGAATGAAAAATGTTCAACTCTGCACATCACTAAAATATAATTACTAGTCTGTGCAATAACACGTGCATTGATGTCGCATCCTGCGCAATGTGTGCACGGACATGCTGAAACCAACAAAAGCCATCATTGAGGGCGTTAAAGGAGGATGGTATCATAAATGATGTTGTGGAAAAATACAAACAGAAAAATCAAGTTGAAGTTGTAGACATAAGAGAGGACAAGTCCTGCTAAATGTTCTGCTCCTAAGTGTAAATTTGCCATTTACTGCTTATCAGGTATGTGATTCTGTTTTATGAGGTTTGGATTTATGCGGCAGACGTTTACTGCTGTTGTAATTAATTAGAAATTTTCATGTATACTTACTTAATATGTTTAACTCTGTCTATGTTTTTTCACCTACAGTCTAGGTCAGGCCTCCTCAATTACATCCTGGAGGGTGGAAATGCCTGCTGGTTTAAGCTATAACCAATTTCTTAATTATATCCCATTTACTTACTACTAAAATAATATTTTTAGATCTAATTTTAGTTAACTTGGTTATTACAATTCAGAACCCTCAACTCCCTTTTTTAGTTTTAAACAGCTGCATTTAGGTTTTAATTTTTATCTGTTTTCTTAACCAGGCATCAGTTAGTAATGAGATGCAAATTACCAAGAAACTATCAGCTTTCCAGCTAGCATGTTTCCATTTAAACATATATATATGCATCATGAAATATCTATGTTAATACAATGTTTTAAAGTAAAGGAGAGAGAAGGGAAGGACCAAGAGATACAAATTTGTTCCAGGCCACAAAACATGAATAACATTGTTAGAAAATGAAAAATCTACAATGTGATAAAGATTTGTCTTGGAACAATGAAAGCACTAACAAGCCATATAATTAAATTCCAAGTTTCATTATCTGCTAGGCCTGGTATCTACTTAAGAAACTGACTGAAATAAAACCTTGCACCCACCGTGGACCTCCAGGACCATAATTGAGGACCCCTGATCTAGGTTATTCTTAAAAGTTATATATAAACTGCTCAAAAAAATTAAAGGAACACTTTGAAAACACATCAGATCTCAATGGGAAAAAAAGCATGCTGGATATCTATACTGATATGGACTGGGTAATGTATTAGGAAGGAAAGGATACCACATTGTTTGATGGAAATGAAAATTACTAACCTACAGAGGGCTGAATTCAAATGCACCCCAAAAATCAAAGTGAAAAAATGATGTGGCAGGCTAGTCCATTTTGCCGAAATTTCATTGCAGCAACTCAAAATCGTACTCAGTAGTTTGTATGGCCCCCACATGCTTGTATGCATGCCTGAGAACATTGGGGCATGCTCCTAATGAGAGGACGGATGGTGTCCTGGGGGATCTCCTCCCAGATCTGGACCTGGGTATCACTGAGCTCCTGGACAGTCTGAGATGTATCCTGGCAGTGTTGAATGGACCAAAACATAATGTCCCCGAGGTGTTCTATTGGATTTAGGTTAGGCGAGTGTGGGGGCCAGTCAATCAATTCCTTCATCCTCCAGGAACTGCCTGCATACTCTTGTCACATGAGGCCGGGCATTGTTGCGCACCATGAGGAACCCAGGACCCACTGCACCAGCATAGGGTCTGACAATGGGTCTAAGGATTTCATCCTGATGCTTAATGGTAGTCAAGGTGCCATTGTCTAGCCTGTAGAGGTCTGTGCATCCCTCCATGGATATGCCTCCTCAGACCATTACTGACCCACCACAAAACTGGTCATGCTGAACGATGTTACAGGCAGCATAACGTTCTCCACGGCTTCTCCAGACCCTTTCACGTCTGGCACATGTGCTTAGGGTGAACCTGCTCTCATCTGTGAAAAGCACAGGGTGCTAGGGGTGGACCTGCCAATTCTGGTATTCTATGGCAAATGCCAATTGAGCTCCACGGTGCTGGGCAGTGAGCATAGGGCCAACTAGAGGATGTCTGCCTTTAGGTCACCCTCATGAAGACTGCTTCTGATTGTCTCTGACCAAACATTCACACCAGTGGCCTGCTGGAGGTCATTTTGTAGAGCTCTGGCAGTGCTCATCCTGTTCCTACTTGCCTAAAGGAACATATATTGGTCCTGCTGATGGGTTAAGGACCTTCTACGGCCCTGTCCAGCTCTCCTAGAGTAACTGCCTGTCTCCTGGAATCTCCTCCATGCCTTTGAGACTGTACTGGGAGACACAGCAAACTTTCTGTAAATGGCACGTATGGATGTGCTATCCTGGAGGAATTGGACTACCTGTGCAACCTCTGTAAGATCCAGGTATCGCCTCATGCTACAAGTTGTGACACTGACCGTAGCCAAATACAAAACTAGTGAAAAAACAGTCAGAAAAGATGCAGTGAAAAAAATGTCAGTGGCCTCCACCTGTTAAACCATTCCCGTTTTGGGAGTCATCTCATTGTTGCCCCTCTAGTGCACCTGTTGTTAATTTCATTAATACCAAAGCAGCTAAAACTGATTAACAACCCCCCCTGCTACTTAACTGACCTGATCAATATCCCAGAAGTTCCATTGACTTGATGCTACTGATTAAAAAGTGTTCCTTTAATTTTTTTGAGCAGTATATATATACACATATATACAGTATATATATATATATATATATATATATATATATATATATATATTATATATAAACATCTATGAGTGGAAGTGTGTGTCTGTCTGTCCGGCCAGGAACTGCGAGGCAGCCCGGGAGTGCAAGGCTACAGCATGACGCTCAAACAGCTGTCAAGGCAGCCCCAAGTTAATGAGTCGGAAGAAGAAAGAAGTACGAGGCTACATCATGAAGCTGAAAGAAAGTGACTCCGTTGCCAAAGTGAAACCACCAAGAAATGACAAATAAGAAAGAACCTTGCTTAGCTGCTGATAGACAAGGAGGGTGAGCACGTTGGCAAAACGAAACTGCCGACTTTGCATTTCATATATATGTGTGTGTATACAGTGTACTGTATATAATAGAATATCTGACTATATGTTCTTTATACAATCCTACACCCTTTTACTGATTCTAACCACATTATACATAGTTGGTCTTTACGACCATACAGACTACTTTGGAACCCAAAATTTTGACCTGGAGGTCCCAGTTGGTTTATTTTTCCTATGTGCTATAGTTTGCACACTCTGCACACATTGAAGCCAGACTAGCAAACAACTTGACCTGTGGCTTCATTTATAAAACTTTGCACAGATTAAGGTGAAATTATGGGCATGCCAAAAAAACAAAAAAATGCATATGCCACAGAAAATTAAGATTTATAAAACCTGGTGTATGCAAAATTCTACACAATTTGCTATGTATAAATCACAATCACGCTCAGAGGGTCTGGGAAGGACGTAAGGCACCAACATCTGAGTGGATTGCCATGATCCCCTGGCATGATTGCTGTTTCAATGAATAGTATAGGTCATATGAAACTTTGAGGGTTCTGAGTTGTTACCTTACCAATAAGCCAGCCACCATGTATATAACCTTAATATCTGCCAAAGCTACTTTGCCTAAAAATAAATTAATCATGGGCTGACCCAGCGGGGATGACGGAGTGAAGCTTTTTGGCCAAGATATTCCTGACCTGTTGGGCAGTTCCCTGAGATGTGAGAACAAGTAGCCTGAAGAAAACCCAAAAACGTTACTCAGTGCAAATATGTAGCACTGGCCCTATTCTCAAGGAACTAAAGTAAAGTCTGTACATTATATTATTCACTTTTGATTTGTAATATGCTTGTCACGTTTGGCACATTCTAATAACTGCACAGTGATATGAAGTATTATACACGTGAGTCGGATTTAACTGGCTTGGCTGCAGTTCCCTGCTTGATCAAGGGCGTTTCCTAGTTTTTCAGAAATGCTGCGTACACATGCTCAGTGTTGCTGTAAATGTAGGCACGGTACCCCCACAAGTTTCTTTTTATAAATCCCGACCTTTGTGTGGGAAGTTGCGTACGCTCATTTCTAGCCTCTGTTTGCTTTAAAAATGGGACCCAAAGCTTAATACTGTATAACTTACTTGGGCAACACTACTTCAATGTATCTCTCAATATATAAAATCCAACGTCTGTCTGTGTGACTGCTTTTCGCGAGAGAGCTACTTAACAGATTTAGATCGGGTTTTTTTTATAATTTGCTTGAGCATTCCGGTTGATTTTGCAGCTTCTCTCATCACGCTAAGTATAACAGTTCGGTTGCGGCACCGATTTAACCGAGAGACAGGCTGCGGGCCGAGTGGGGAGTCCTCCTCACTCACTCACCAGCCTCCGTTCGAGTCACTGTACCTCTCGCCACGTGTTGCAGCATACCTTGCCTCGGCTTAGCTAGCGGTACCTGTTTGTTCAAGAGACATTATTTGACGTTTTTGAGAGAGAGGTCACAACTATGTGTGTTTTAGAAGGTACCTGCTCAATGGCAGCAATATCACGGCCAACGCTGTTCTCCCCACGCGGAGGACACTCTCCCGCCAGAGATGAACACGATCAGATACGGTGGCAACGTTTGACTTTGGAACGTGTCTACCTTCCGTTTGGCCAGAGATACCTTGCCAACGTTTTACATTTTTGGCAAAGAGATCACACGTATAGTCTCACCCGATAACGAAACCACAAATAGTGTGTATTAGGCCCTCGGATAGGTAAGGTATCAATATAAATTCTTTTCAATACAAATGATTTTCTTTTATTGATTTTTAAACTTTGTCCTGTTTAACCACTACTCGGGTGGTGCCGCGGGGAACAGCTAGTTGTAATACACAATGGAGTATCGCGCTGTTTTGCTGGGGGTGGCTTGTTCGAGGCTGGAAGTGCAGCGCAACACCAAAGAGAATCAAAGAGCTGTTGTTTAATTCCTGCTTTTCTTCATAATTTAAGCACTACCAACTATCCACTTTGAACTAAAGGAACGAATCAGTCATGTGAGCGTTCATGGTTACAACCTAACAAGGAGTCACCGCAATTCTGGAATCAAATCGGGCCCAAAAAGAACAGGTATCGACTCGCGAGAGCAGAAACATTAATAGAGAGGCAATGTGGAAGACGGACGGAACAGCTAGCTGTAACAAGCAAGGTCACCACTTAAAAAACACACGAACCTTTGCTTTCCTTCCTTAAATCATTCAACGGGTCTTACAGCCGGGTAATTCGGCTAGGCACTCTGTTTTCTAAAGCTTTGGCAACCTCATACTCGTTTGTAACACATAAAAGACGTTTTACTTCCTCGTCCGTGCAATTACCTTTGATTTTTTCCCTGTCTAGTTCTTTCGCCATTTCAATTTACTCATGGTTTGCAACTTAATGACAACAGACCGCTCAGGGCTCACAGACGTGCGCATGTCTATTAAGAAAAAGTTACACTTTATTTGCCCATTAGCAGTAGCCTCGCGGTCAAGCCATCACAAAGCGTTTCACCGTTATCGCACTTCTCAAGTATTCTGTTGACAATGTGAATGACGTGTAACCCAAACAGCGAGTTATATTTATTCTTCATCCTTAACGCATTTCTGAAGCATTTCAATACTAACACCAGGTACATAAACAGAAGGTGTCACGGTGTTTGGAGTTGGCAAAGCACATTCATGCCGTTTACCGCGGAGCTCACGAACTTGGCGGGCGTTTGTAAAAATGAATCAGCGCTTTCTGATTTTCTTATCGACAACGTTTAGAAAAAGAAGGCCCTCTGCCCCCTCCGCCGACCTGTCAATTAGTGAATGCCGCCGGTAAGTAAAATTCTGAGCATTAATTGCCCGGTTCGGGTTACTGTTTTACTTCTGCTGTAAAAAATGTGGGTAAAGTCCTTTTCAGACACTGAAATTATTAACTTTGCTCACCCTCTTGTGTTCTGCAGATTCCTGTCGCCTCAGTTTTCCCTCTCTTCTCTCGTGGAGTTGCTGTTATATATCGGCGTGGCGGACGGCTGTATGTCCAACGATGGTCCGTACGGCAGAGAACGCAGAACAGAAGGTAACAAACCGGGTCACCACGGAAAAGAAAAAGGAAAAAAGGAACTTTATTTTTTATTGTATAAAAATGTGTATATTTAAAAGATCATTATTGTAATTTGTACTGTGAGATTTTAACTTTCGTGCGCTACTCAACAAACAACACGTCCCCACTCAGTCCGTCCTAGAGTGTCGTGCTGTAGGGAAAGTCCGGTAAAGACATAAAAAATCTCCACAACAGGGCCAGCAAAGAAAACCTTACAATAAAGTAAAAATGCATGTAATTTGGCGGTTACTTAAGAGCTTCATTAATGGTGGGTTAATAATCATACTTTGCATTTATATAGCGTTTTTCACACTACTCAGAGCGCTCAGCAATTGCAGGTTAAGGGCCCAACAGAGCAGACTCGATGACAGAGCTGCATTTTCCATCCACATCACAGAGATATGCAGGTTGAGTTGATTACTGAGTACATGTTGGCTCAGTCTGAGCATGCCCTGTGATAATCTCTATCATCCTTTGACCTTGAAATGGAATAATTAGATTCAGAAATTGCCTGAAATTTGGTGGCACAGTGGTAGTGCTGCTGCCTCGCAGTAAGGAGACCTGAGTTCACTTCCCGGGTTCTCCCTGCATGGAGTTTGCATGTTCTCCCTGTGTCTGTGTGGGTTTCCTCCCACAGTCCAAAGACATGCAGGTTAGGTGCATTGGCGATCCTAAATTGTCCCCGGTGCGTGTCCAGCCTGGGATTTGTTCCTGCTGTGTTGGCTGGGATTGGCTCCAGCAGAACCCCCGTGACCCTGTGTTAGGATATAGCAGGTTGGATAATGACTGACTGAAATGTAACTTTCCTAAACACAAGGAATTTTCTTAGACAGTCATGAATGGAGTTGTGGTCTTATCATTAGACATGAGGGATGCTGCAAAATGATGGTAATACTGTAGACATATAATTATACCTAAATAATTTAAGATTCAGCGTGCTTTGAGAGATTTTTAAGTAGTGAATTTTAGAATATTATGTCCATCCATCCATTATCCATCCATCCATCCATTTTCCAACCCGCTGAATCCGAAAACAGGGTCACGGGGGTCTGCTGGAGCCAATCCCAGCCAACACAGGGTGCAAGGCAGGAACAAACCCCGGGCAGTGCGTCAGCCCACCGCAGAGAATGTTATGTCATTTCATGCTAAATGAACCTCATTGGTTTTTGCTATTCACACAGATCTTCTGTTGCTTGCTTGATTAGTCTCAGTCTGCCATGCTTCATATAAATGTCTCTTCTGGATGATGATTGTGCCGTATTTTCAGTCCAAAGTCCCATCATTAAATCCAAGTTAAGTATCTGAATGAAAAGCACATTTGGAGCAAGGAGTCAGTGTCACAGCTCACATTGGAGCCTAAATGGTCCAAACAGTTTTAGTCTGTTTGAAGATCTTGGTGTGACGTTGTGGTGAATGCCATACAGATGCATGTGTTTGGTGAGTGCTACTCCGGGGCATCCTTACACAGGTGATCTATGTTCTTTCCCTCTCTTGAACTCTGTGAGATCATTGAACAACAGATACAGAAGTAAAGTATTTGAGGATATGTGGATTTAGTGTCCTTATTGTCAGGGTTTGTATTTTTACTATGAAGGACCAGAAAATGTCTAAAAATGTAAAAATAAAAAAAAAAACCTTTCCATTGTGCCTATTGTTATTGCCCATTAACATCTGGTAATAAGACACTCCCTTACTAGCAGGCTTCATCCAAACACTCCTATAGTACAAAGCAAAGAGGCTTGCAATAAAGTATGAGTGGCCCTTCCAGCCTTTTGCAGATCTCAGTCATAATGAATTTCAGTATGCTTCTCCTTCATATGCCCATTCATTTTCTAACACAATTATCCAGTTCAGGGGCATTTAATTCCCATAGAAGTGACAAACTGATAACAGCCAGTGTGTATATTCTAGCTCCTTCCAAATGTATAGAGGGCGATGTGGCCACATTCACTTTTACTAAGGCTGTCCCTGTATTGGGATTCACACTGTGGATTCTATAGCAATTAGTAAATTTAGGTTTGGGCTCTGGATTACACATATACTGGGTTAGTCCTTAACTTTAACTCATATCATGACACTGCACGTCATTTCTAAAAAATAAATGGAGGTAATTTTAAAGTTTTCTGATTGTTTATGCCATCATGGGTAAAGTTGGCTGCAAAATAAATAATAATGTGGAAGACTTTTAATTCTCAAAATTGCATTTTTCACCTTTTGATATGTCTGTTACTGTTTCTGTCAAAATCAAGTTGAAATGCCTTCTTTTATTCCTTATGTGTTAATTAGTTTCCTGAGAACAGGTACTTGCTATAAACCAGTGAAAAACAAAAAATGTTTTTCAGTGCAGATATGCAGCATTGGCCATCTTAAAAGTGATCTAAAATAGTCAGTACATCATTTTAATCACTTTTGAGGTATAATATGTTTGTGATGTCAACACACATAATATAATGGCTTGGTGATATGAATTATTATGTATGTGAGTAGTCATTTAGCTGGTTTGGCTGCATATTCCTATTTGATCAAGGGTGTCATCACTTCCCAGTTTCCCCAAAATGTTGCATATACAGTACATGGTTCAGAGTTGCCGTAAACATATGCATATTCCCTCATCAAGTATTCTTTTATAAATCCCAACATTGTTGTGGAAAGTTGCGTATGCACGTTTTGGGCCTCTTTTTGTGTGTATGCATGCTGTATAAATGAGGCCCCTGGCTTGGAGCCTACTTTGCCTCATATGCTGCTAGCAAATGCAATGGTGACTTAGCAATGAAGTAGGTTCTGTTTGAATATCAAACCATATAATGAGCAATTGAATGGAGCCCCATTTTCATTGTCCCTAACTTGTTAGTCTTTTCAACAATAGTGACTGCAATTTAGAAAAACAATTGCAGCAAGATACTGATGAAATGTATTGAGAGTAACTGGACAAAAGTGGTTTAACATATCAAAATATTAATATGTGGCTTTGATAATTTTCAAATCTCTGGTTAGTTCAGCAGAGTGAATATTAAAACAAAAAAAAACATGTTAAACTAACCATGAAGACCACCTATAACCCAGAATTAGCCAGATTAAGAGATTTGTTACAATGGAAACTGTTAACCTCAGTGGACTAAGTTGAGTATTAGTTACCAGTTGGCGTAGGTCTCAAGGACTGTGACTATGTCTGACTTTGTCTGTAATAACTGAACCTGGACTCTCCAGAGGCTTTTTTTTTTCTGGATTGACTGGACATTTTGGTTTCTTCCTCTCCTCCATTGTCAATTGGATATAGTTCAATGATAATCCTAATAATAACCTTATTGGACAGATAGTCGGCTTCCATTTTTGTTAATTAGTTTAGAACTGCATTGTTTTACTGAGTGTATCTTTACGTGGATACTTTATTTAATTAATACTTTAAGGGTGTGCATTGCATTATACCTCTGAACCTGTTACGGCAATATGAGCCTTCACTCAGCAAATAGTGCTACTCAAAAATAAACTGAATGGAATTAAACTGAACTTGATCCACCCATCCACATATTGCCTGAACTCACTTTGACTTTACCATGCAAAGCCGGTGTTAACCCCAAACAAACTGTCAATCCACTATAGGGCACATTCAAATGCAGTCACACATGCAACCAATTTACGTATCGTGTACCTCTTTGGGGGGTAAGAGGAAAAATGGAGCCTTGGGAGAAAAACTTTATAGAGAATATGACCTGGCAATAATTTGAATCCCGGTAACTGAAACTATGAGGCAGTTTCTTTAAATACTGTTCTACCTGTAAGGTATCTCTATCCATTTTCTGAACTTGCATTGCTCTTAACAGGGTATTAAAGAACTGTAGCCTGTCTTTGTAGTGTTGAGGTTCAAACTTTGGATGGGATGCCAGTGTATCACAGGACTTAGTCATGCATTGCTTCTGAAACAATTCACAGTTGTCAGTCAATTTAACATTCATTTGTAAGGTAATCCCACTCAGACACAGGGAAAACATGCTGAAATGGGCGAGAATTTAAGATCCTCATTCGCGTGAGGCATTCTTAATCACTGGTCCACACTGGTACCCACAATTTAATTTTAGGTTGAATTGACACTAGGGTGTAAGTTGATTCCCCCTGTCTGCCAATTACTTAAAGAAACAAAGATTTAGCACTTTTGCCAATTAAGTGGCGGCATAAAGAAAAATGTACTGTAGTGGGAGATGGGAAGAGTAGGCAGCACTTCCAGAAGGATTAAGAGAAAAAGAAAAGTGTAACTTTAGCCTGCTGAATTGTGCTTTTATTGATGAGAAATGTTTACTTTGAAAAACTGTTCATTGGTAGTGAAGCGTGATGAGCATTGAAGGGACTGGGGTCGGGCATGCTGGTCGTCAGCTAGGAGAACTGACATTGTTAACTGAAGGTAATGGGGTTGTTCGTGAAAAATAGGTAGACATGCTTTTCTGTGTATTACTTGGCTTATTTTTTCATTCTCTGTGTGTATACATTATTATTGGTTAGCTATTTAATTAGATCCTCAATGGAGATAAACATGGGCTACAAAAGTCCAAAGGATGAATGGATGATGGGAAAGATTCTGGGCAAGAGAATAAAGCTGCAGAATTTGAAGAAGTAGAAGAGCATTAACAACTAAGCGTCTTCAAAGTCCCTGGCAGAGCACAGACCAGAGTACTTTTTGAAGAAAAAAATAAATAAAAGACAACATTTCAGAGCCTGAAGGTCAAATTTGCATGGTTTGCCATGGTTGCACATTGATGTGTCTGTTTACAATTATGTATTGCCTTAAGTAGTTTTTTTTTAACTTGAAGTCTAGGCAGCTATTTTTGGATCTTAGACTGACTCTTAGTCATGTCTGTAATGTTCTTTTGTCTTCGGTAGTCATTATAAATTTATGATTTACTGTTCATAAAATTTCGACCTTTTCATCAAAACTGTTTTAGAAAATAAATAAATGGATGTCTAAATTTATTGCTTTGCCTACAAAATGATCCTGACTATAACACCCATCAACAGGTAAAAATATCACCTGCTTCTAGTTAAAGCAATCAGAAAGAAAAGAAAAGCAGGTTACTTGTTTATGCTTTCCTTATTTTACAGAATAATCCTCCCAGACCTCCAAACTTTTGTTATGGAATTAGTGAGCATTTTTCAAGGTGGAATGAATGATACTTACCCTTCAAAAATGTTGAAGGGTCACCAACATTTGGCTCTTCTCTACTTTGCCTTGTCACTGCAACACAGTGTACACCCTGCTGTGTGGCTCAGACAGTGTGTGACAATGCGGGTTCTCCTCCAAGCTCCCATTTTCCTTCTGGGAGCCCTTGAACCCGACACTGTCGGTAATGTTACCGATGAGCAAGGCAGTGAGGCACAACAAAGCAAGGGGATGGTGCAAAAAGTGCAAAAGTGCTTTTATTAAAAACAAAACCAACAAAACAAGTGTTCAAATAAATAAGTGCAGTGTATCAAAATATCCTTAAATAAATAATCCATAAAAACAAGTGAAAAGGGTGGAGGTTAAAATCCATTAAAAAAAAAACATCCTTTAAAAAAAAAAAAACAATGAAGTTAAAACAATGGCTGGAAATAGTCTCTTTAAAAACACAAAGTATGGTGCCTTCTTTTACTGGTGACTCCCCTGCTTCTCCCATCCAGGCTATGCACCAGGGAAGTCACCCTACATGCAGTTGACCTTGTTTGCTCTACTCGACTGGTCTGGTGGCCTCCCGATCCCAGGCTTCATTTAGCCCCTACCAGACGGAGACTTGGTTTTCCCCCAATGGCCAGGATGCTCACACTGGGGATTCTATTCCAAATCTCCGACTCCCGCTGCCTTCGCTGCGGCGAGGCAGCCTTTTCTTGGTTACTCCTGCTCCCAACAAGCAGAAGCAACCACTACCGTCGGCCCTTGGTGCTGGCCAAACACCCCACTTGGGCTCGCCTCTCCCAGCTGCTTGTTATCAGCGTGAGCCTGCGCTCGCTCGTTCTCCTTCTCTCCTGCACCAGCTTTCTCCCTCCTGCTTCCTGCCATCTTCTCCTCCTTAACCTCTTTCTTTCTTTCTTTCTTTCTTTCTTTCTTTCTTTCTTTCTTTCTTTCTTTCTTTCTTTCTTTCTTTCTTTCTTTCTTTCTTTCTTTCTTTCTTTCTTTCTTTCTTTCTTTATCTGCCCCTGCTTCTATTTATCACAGGGACATGGATCAGTCTGTGGCAGTCAGTAGCCCCTGGGACCAATTACGGATGCGGACGACTCCTCACCTGTGCACTTAAGTGAGAACCGCCTGCATCACGAATTCCCCGGGAACCGCTCGGCCACACACACCATGCCCCCTCGCTAAGCCGCGAGTGCGGCGATTATTTATTTTTAAAAAGTGGCCTTTTTGACATGAGCTGAGGACCCACTACACCACAGTGTGTGACCAGAAACATCAATACTGTCTTAGATACGGGCGGTGAAGTTGGCGAGTGTGTAACTAATTTGTGCAGAAAGTTTGTTTTAACACGTGATGTAACCATGGATTGTCAGTCAACACCCCAACTTACAAGAGAAGGAGTCCTGAAGTACCTCTGCTTTGTTTCGACTTGTCTGACTAAAGGTTTAGGCCAAGTAACACATATTATATCATTAATTGTAGTACTCTCAGTAGAAATCTTCTCGTAGCATTATGCCGTGGTGTACGTCTCAACCCATACCATCTTCACCTGTGTGGTGCCTCTTGATGTTGCAATAGACCTGTTCCCAGCAACATTTTCCTCTTGCTCATGTGCTTGTGTCTCAGTATATCTCACTTCTTGACTGGAGAAAACAGAAGTATCCTCTGTTGTGTTCCTAAATTTATCTTACATACAAAGATAAAATAATCAATGTAGAGAAAGTCACTCATTAGCTAATGTTTTTATTTGTTTTCTGAGTCGCTTTTTCTTCTTCCAGTTGTACATCTTGTCTTTGTGGGAAATAACTCAAAGAGTAAGCACATACCGTCTCTTGCATTTGTTTGTATCTAATATTAGCAATATAAAAAGTCTCTCTCTGTCTCTCTCTCATGTAGATGACATCCTGGTTGTTGACTTTATGGGGTATGGGTGTACATTCTATTAACCTTAGTAGAGATGCTGCAGAGATAGTGAGCAGCTTTACACTTAACGATCATCTGTTTTGTTGACATCTTCATCCAAGTAGGCATATAAGATTACAGCTGTTTACAGTTTAGGGTTACACAAGGCAAAGCAAGGAATTGAACAGGTAACCTTACGGTTTAAAGACCAGTGCCTTAGCTGCTATACCATAATGCCCAGTTAGTTGACCAAATTTCTTGGTCGTCTTATTACTACCTGTCTTACTTTGGCCAACCACAGAACTGTAAATGAGAAGGTGCTTCATTGCTTCAGACATCTTAAGTGTGTTTTCACAAGAAGTTAACAAATTACACACATATTCAATAGAAAATAGAAAATCTACTTAGTAGATGTGATACCTAATGGTCACATTGTGATTGTGAAAAATAACAAAGATTGATGAAGAAAGACCAGGGGCCTCATGCATAAAGTGGAAATGTGTGTACGCACAAAAAATCCAGATGCATAAATCTGTGCGTACGTCAACTTCCACATTCTTCTCCTGCTGCTCCACCCCGACTCCTCCCAGAATTATGGCCTTTTTGAATATGCAAATCAATATAAATAGCCCCTTATGTTTTGCATTCTATGAAAAGACAATGGCAAAAGCACAGGGAAAAAGAAGAATTTCAGCGAATACCAAGTAGAGGGAAGGAAAAACATATTATTTGTTGGTTTAAGCAGTGATATAAACAACAAAAGGAAGTTGATCGAGTGACAGAGTGGTGGAGAAACTTGAAAGTTCAAGTTCAGAAAGTCGCACAGTGCCCGAAATAAATAAGAAATGGTCAGATATCAAAGTTGCCGTGAAAAGGCGAGTTGTAGCCCACCATCTAAGTGTCATATGAAAATGTATTAGGGTACAGAGAAAAGAAAAAAAACCTGGGACACACTGTGAAAAAAGGTGTACATTTCTACTTTAATCACATAGTTTATTTTGTCATTAAAGTAGAACATCATAAACTTAATCTTAAAATGGTTTAACAGTTTCTCAAATCCCATCGTAGCTAAAGTGGCACGTTAAATCTTTTGTATTCTGTGTGTGTTCTTCTATGTACACTTTATGTGTGTGAATCACTACGTGCGTCTTAAACGGGGTTTCTCTTACTCTGACAGGACACAGAATACATTACATTTGTTATGTTACAGCTCTCTGAACAATTTAAATACTAAGATCCATCCATCCATCCATTTTCCAACCCGCTGAATCCGAACACAGGGTCACGGGGATCTGCTGGAGCCAATCCCAGCCAACACAGGGCACAAGGTAGGAACCAATCCCGGGCAGGGTGCCAACCCACCGCAGGACTAAATACTAAGATGTATACTTGATATCATTTTCATGATGATAGAAATTAAAGCATGTATAAAACATTGAGGCACATTGGCGCAGTGGTAGCGACAAGCTGGTGCCCTTCCCGAGATTGTTCTTGTCTCCTGCAAGATGCTTGCTGCACTGTGCGTGACCCTCAATAAAATTATTTATTGCAGCAGTACTGTCTCAAACGTACTAACCCCCAATTCCTGTCCTTCCTTTTCTTTCTCCAAATAACCAATCACCACACAATCAGCTCTTTAATAAATGTCAATCTATCTGTAAGCTTAGAATGCCGATTCTTCAAAACTTTTAAGGAACATTGAAATATCTTCGTAGTACATGTTTAATTATTCCATCTATCTATCCATCCAGGGTTGCACCAATCCTAGCAAATATATAGCGCAAGGCAGGAACAATCCCTGAAGGGGGGGCGCCAGCTCATAGCTTCTGCTGCGCCACCAAGTCCATCCATCCATTATCCAACCCGCTATATCCTAATACTGGGTCACAGGGGTTTGCTGGAGCCAATCCCAGCCAACACAGGGCGCAAGGCAGGAACAAACCCTGGGCAGGGCGCCAGCCCACCGCAGAGCACACACCCACACACCAAGCACACACTAGGGCCAATTTAGGATCGCCAATGCACCTAACCTGCATGTCTTTGGACTGTGGGAGGAAACCAGAGGACCCGGAGGAAACCCACGCAGACATGGGGAAAACATGCAAACTCCATGCAGGGAGGACCCGGGAAGTGAACCCAGGTCTCCTTACTGCGAGGCAGCAGTGCTACCACTGCGCCACTGTGCTGCCTGCCACCAAGTCCTCGCATATTTAATAATTAACAATATACATTATTTAAATGAAGTTAAAAATTTATCTGTATAATGTAATATACTGTATATACTGCATTTCATCTTAAAAATGATATCAAGAGCTCTATGAAGATATGGCCTGGAAAAATAAATCAACTTAGAAGCCAGTCGTCATCATCTGTAAATACGCGCTCTCAAATTAATTGAATTCCTTTATTGTTATTGTATGATACAATGAGATTCAATATGCAAATCCTCCATAAACTTATTTTCCTATAATATGGTAAAATAACAACCACAACAACAACAACAATAATAATAAAAGGATAAAACACAGAGAAAAATATACAATATGAAAGCATAGGTGCCTCAGGTTGTGCAATATTACAACTGTAATGCAAGTTTACAGTGAGGCAGTTGTACTTATAAGTACAAACAGTTCTACTGGGAGCACTTGATGGAATGATTGAGTGCGTTTATAGCTCTTGGGATGAAACTGTTTCTGAACTTTCCGTACAGGAAAGGCTCTGAAGCGTTTGCTGAATGGAAGAAGTTCAAATAGACTATATCCATGGCTGAGGTAGCGTGTGCTAAAAGCTGTATCCCGATATTTCTCCCCGTTCTTAACACAATCTGCCGGAGAGCTTTCCGATCAGCTGCTGTACAGTGGCTATGGCATTTGGAATAGTTTGGCCATTTGGTGCACCATTATATGGTTACAGGTTGATTACAATCAGATGCCTTGAACTAAAAAACGATATGCGATTAATTTCAGTATTTGATAAAGCCGCGTCAGGGATGTGAATCTAAAAAATAAATGGAAACCATACAGGAACAGTAGCACTGCTTTGACGCTGTGTGCTGGCAGTTTGCAAAACCGAGCGGAGAACTTGCATACACAAGGGATCGAGCTGGCATGAAAATAGGAGTGGCTTTACAGCAAGTTTAGTTTTATACATTGCGGTGTGAGTGTGGAAACCGGCGTACACAACATTTTTGTGCGTATGCACTGTTTATACATGAGGCCCCAGGCCTTTATTAGGAAAGATCTAATAATAATTCAGAAATTTTTTGCAGTGCATCATCTCACAAAAACATTCATGTGAGCACTGGCAACACAATAAATGACCATTGTCATCCAGAACACACACTTGTCACTTTCCTGTCATCTGTCATGTGGAAAGTATATTAACAGTATAAAAAGTCACACGTTTAGATTTAAAGGTAATTTTCTTTTCTGAAACTTAAAAACACTGGAATTCCAATTCTCAAATTGTTTCTAACTGAGCTTTGTGCACTTTGTATTGTATTTACTAATTTGTGTTAGAACCTAATTAATCCATAGTCTTTTAATATGTGGATAAACAAAGGAAGCAGTGCAGAATTTTAGGTGGGACATGGCCATTTCAAATTCAGATCCCTCCTATTACTCTTAATTTTTACCCTTCAGCTTGATCAGCCCCCTTTTTACCCCTCACTTCAATCAGCCCCCATAGCACCAATGCACCTGTACCACTTTGTCACGTCCTTGCTAGTATAGTTACAGTACATTTTTTATGTATGCTGGAGCAGTTATCACAGCTGTCTGCTGTACTATGTGATTTCCATCTGTCACTCAACATTTTAATTTACTTTTTGTAAAAAATATAGCAAAGGAGAAAAAGATTTTAAGCAGTGTTTCTCTGAAGTTGTATTCCATGCATGTATACATATTACTGTATACAAAGGTGTATATAACCCAGCACCCTGGTGGATCTCTGTGCACCATCTGGTTGGCAACAGTAATTATTAAACTCAGCCTCACAAGAGAGAGAGAGAGACCACAGAGCACTAGCAAAAGGAAGGAATGCTATATGGTTATTAAGGAGCAGTACATGGTTGCAAGAAGGGAGTTGGGACTATATTGCTTTTTAAAGGTGAGATCTAGGAATAATTGCAAGAAGCCAATCATAACTCTCCTGCCTGATGGATGCTAACCTATAGTCCATAACTTGGAGCAGTGGGACTGTGTTGCAGATAGCATAGAAGCTGCTTGATTGACCTGGTTGTTAAAATGTTACAAAAGGTTCAAGAAAGTATGATATCAGGGAACCATGAAGGAAACTGGTAGGAAAAAAAGGTCTCTCTTTGAAACAAGAAATTATTTTTGTATCTGGGTTGGAAGTGATCCCAAGAAGGAATTTAAAACAAAAGGCAAATGTTAGTGGGGGGGTGAGGGGGGCAGTTTAATGTGATGGCTAACTAGTCAGAGAAAGAATCTAGGATGACAGAATTGCAGAAAGAAATGGGAGGTGAGAAGAGAGGGTGCTTTGGTAGTTTGGTATGTGAGCAATCTTCTCCACTTATTAGCAGAAGGTTCAAGACATATAGTGTGTAAAACCAGAGGGGCAGTTAAGGTTTTCTCTTTTTTGTTTTTATTTTCATTTCTTTTCTGTGTTCTCCACTTTATTAAAATTACTATGTGTATTTTTGGTGTTCCTGACATTATTTTAGGTGTGAAGAGATAACAAGAAGCCATCCTTTCTTGTTACAGTATGGTTTCTATATGTAAAACTTTTTATTTGTTTATATTAAAATTAATTTGCCACATATGAAATCTAAGTAATAATTCAGACTTCATTTTTTGTAAGGAATAGCAACCTTATTCGGTGTCATCTGCATAACAATCCATTTTCTATCCCAGTTTTTTTTTTTTTTTTTTTCATTATATGGTCATTGAGAACCAGAACATAACCCTGGCAGGACTGAGTGCAAGACAAGAACTACACTTTACAGGAGGCAGGGCAATGACAAGTCATAATCACAGTCCTATCCTATTTAGAAGTGCTAAATAATCTTACATGACCATATTTGTATGTGGGAGAAACTGAGAGTACAGGTGATCCCCCGCCTATCACGGAAGTTACGTTCCAGACCCATCAGCGATAGGTGAAAATCCGCAATATAGATAAATAAACATTTTTTTATAGTTTAAACCTCAAAATACCCCTCCCACATGTTTTAAACACATGTAAACTTATTAAAACACACTTTGTAAACACATATGATATGTGGATGTCGGGCTAAGGACATGAGTAACATAAAAATAATAATAATAATAATAATAATATGTAATGTATATGTCAAGGTCTTCCTCTGGTGCTTAAGCTCACTACTACCAGAAGGCTTAGAAGATGCAGGACGCTTGGGAGCCATTGTAGGGCTTAAAACAAACAAAAAGTTCACAAAAAGTTTTCTCACAACAATTGGACCACAGGCAAGGTACGTGATACGCAGAGAACTGAGATGCGTCGGGGACCCACGCTCGTTGTTCTTGCAAGATTACACCACGTTAGCAGCAGCCAATTAGAGCCCAAGAGAATGAAAATCCTGCTCTGATTAGTTGAATCTCCTGTTTCAGCCAATAACGGGCCTTGTAAGAAATCATCTGGGTACTGTAACGCGAAACTCTTTGTCTACCGTAGTGTACAATGTACATTAATGATTTACTGCATTGCTTAAATGTTCATTATTTTATATACATATTGACTTTTTACTGCATTTTAGTCAATATTTACAGTTATGTTATAGTTATTATAAATTTATAATACATATTGTTCTAACAACCCTTTGTCTAGCACATGTAGTGACTGATGAAATGCTTTGTTATGAATTGGATGCAAAGTACACTACAGGTAGGATGTACTTGTTGAATTTTAACTCCATTTTTATTTATATGCAGTACAGGTATATATATGCTATAATTACAGTAATACATTGTTGTTATTAATAGTTTAGCATAGAAAAATGCTTATTTCAACGTTGTCAAAAATCCATAAAAAATGATCACTATAAAACCGCACATTTCCACGATAGAAAATTAAATATGTTCCACAGAAAAATCCACGATATAGGGGGATTGATAGCTGAAACGCGATATAGCGGGGGATCACAGTATACTTAAAATATCATTCATGGACAGGGAGAATGGCAAACTCCACACTGGCTGTGTCTAGGCCAGAAATAGAGTCTCTGGTCTAACGATGCCTCTCTTGTTTGATACACATTTGTCTAAAGCCATCCATCTATTAATTTCCTAGCAATTATTTTTCTTCCTCCAGGAAACCAGTGAAAGCAACACAGATAATAATACTACACTGCACACATACAGTATGTAAAGAACATTCATACTGTTGCACTGTTCCAATTTAAAATCACCAGTTCAAATCTGGACACGAAAGTAAAGAATATTCATGGATCAACATTGGACTGCTTTAAAAACAATGAACAACTTCACAGTTCATATTTGGACTGTAGGATAACACTGGAAGGACACAAAGTGAAAATATAAACTTTACACAGCAGTGGTAATTTGAATCAGGATTCAAGTGTTTTTTATGGCATAAATCTACCTGTATGATTAAGGCTACCTGTTTATGTAAATCATTCATATAAATTAAAAAGAGCAGCGACCCCATCCATTCTTGTCTAACCTCTGGTTTAATACCACCTATTTAAAAAAAAGATCCTTACACAATAGTTTTGCAGTGTCACATGCTAAGATGGTTCTTTATTCCTCTTCATAATGCATCCTCAGTCTCTACCACTAACAGTATAGTAATGAGTCTCTGGCGAAACACCTTATTAAAATATTTGATAAAGGCAATAAGGATGGTATGGCTGTGTGGGGATCTTGGCATGATTAGTGTCTGTGTGGTGATTAAATACCCTCCTCATTTTCAAATACTCTGTTTTCCTACATATTAGATCAATTAATGGCTCTAGATCTGCCCTATATGAGTGACCTTAAGTGTGTACATGAGTATTTTTTGTGATGGATTGATATGATATTGGTTTCTGCCTTGTGTCTGATGGTGATAGAATATGTTGTGGCTTCCCATTACCATAACATAGAAAAAGCAGGTACAGAAAATGAATGGAAGATAGTACCATGTGTTCATAGGTTCATAGGATCAATATTGTCATTAGTGCAAAGTATAGTAAAATTCTCACACTATATGGCCAAAAGTTTGTGGACACCTGACCATCACACCTACTGTACATGAGCATATTAGCCTTCTTTTTCCGAAACCATGGGCATTAATATGGGGTTGGCCCCCCTTTATGACTATAACAGTCTCCACACTTTTAGGAAGGCTTTCCAGAAACTTTTGGAGTGTGGGGAGCAAAGGTGGGATTTGTGGCCATTCATCCAAAAGAGCATATGTGTGGTCAGGTGCTGATGTTGGACGAGAAGACCTGACTCACAATCGGTGGCAGATCTAGCAGAGTAAAAATTTCACATATTGACTTTGTGGAAACATATGACAATGCCAAGTTTAAGGTCATGGAGCTTTTCAGTATGACCCATTCTGCTGCCAATGTTTGTCAGTTGAATTTGTATGGCTATATGCTGGATTTCATGCACCTGTTGACAATAGGTATGGCTGAAACACATGAACACAATAATTTGATTAGTGAGTATTATTGTCTTACTTTGAAACTGTGTCTTTCTTGCCTCTAGTTAGAGAAGGTCTCAGTATAACTGTTTCAGTGTTGATTTTTTTTCCAGTAGTCCAGTTTTCTTATTTGCATCCTTTAGAAAAACTGTTCTAAAAATAAATTTTTACAGAACTTTTTGCTCTTATGTACAAAACAGAGGTTTTATTAAAATAAATACAGCTCACATCCTAAACTTTTCTCCATTATTTACTAGACAGACTTCATTAACAAGTAATAATAATGACAAATGATTTAAAGTAATAAGATTTCTGGCTTTTTGACCGTCCTTTTGTTTCTGACTACAAATTTTAGTTGTATCTATCTCCTGCTCCATTCAAATTTTTTTTCTCTGCCTTTTTCTAAATAATTAGTGTAATCTAATTTTTTATCTAAATTCTGCTAGGAAATGTCAAGATTTCTTTGACAACTGAAGAGGAGATTTAGTTTGCATAAGTACTCAGCAATTAAGATAAAATCTTACTGAGGGATTTTGTTTGACCTCAATGCTTTTTTTGGTTTTAGCTTCTATAATAGTTTATAAAATGTTACATTCAGGAATTACCAAGTGAAATTAAACTGAATTACTGTTTTCTACTTATCACCATAGTTAAACATTTTAATGTGTGTTAACATTTTTTAGGAGAAAACTAACTCCTTACTGTCAATACAGTTACAATATGTACAGTATATTTGTAAAGAATGTTACAATAACACAAAATGAAATTGAAGTATTAATATGAATACTAATAAATTAAGTGGATGCTGTATTTTTTTCCCCAATTAGAATGGAATTAACATGTTTAACATTGAAGAAGAACTTTCAAAAACGTCAGCAAATGATGACAGTGCCAACCAAGCAGAAAATAAAAAGGTATTTTTTTGCTTTTCTCAGGCTCTGGCAGAACTGGTGTAGGTTCATAAATAGTATACAATATATAATGTATGAAGCCCAGTCTACATTCTCAGTTTCCCCAATGGGCTCAGTTCCAACATGCATGGCAGGTCAACGAGTGACAAATTAGTTACAGTGTAAGCTGTCTTAGTTCCCTACCAGTAAACACAATGTGTATGGTAGTTTGCCAATGTTCACTTCTGAGCTTGTTAAAGTTCTTCTGAATCCAATCAAGAAACCTGATACTTTGTTTTATATGGGTTCTACATGTGGCTAAGCCTAGTCCTGAAGTAATGAGGGGGCTACCAGGTGCACAAATCTTATTAACATATGTGTGAGCTTGTACAATGATACAGTTACTGTATATTAGCATCTTGAAATATTTGGTTTACACACATAAATCAACATTCATACCATATGATATGTATCAAACAATGAAGGATCTGTATGTTACACTCTTTGGAAATTCTTAAAAATTGTCACTTACTGAACTTAACTAAATATCCGGCTGGTATCCTGGCCCATATGTTCTCCTTAAAGCTGTTTGGTCTGGCAGGTCTTACCTTCTTTAGTTTAGAGCCAAGAATCAGTTCTTAACTATGCGTGAGGTGAAGCCAGATAATCACTGGATTACAGTGATGAAGCTTCTTCTAAATACTTCAGTGATTACTAGAATTATGGCATAGAGAAACCGTTATAGTTTTGAATCCTGTTAACTGTGATGGACTACAATTTATTGTGCACATAATTGACAATTATTAAAAGTGGTTTTTGTGAATAATAGGTTTAGTCTTAATAGACTTTTCCAAAGACTCTTTTTATTCTTACCATCTCTTAGTGAATGAATTAACTGTGGTGCATTAAATTGAGTTTTTTTCCAGAAGGCAAGTGGGCCTGACTTGAAGTGTACACCACAAGAGCAAAAAGATGAGTAGGCCAAGGCATAACATTCTGCAAAAGGCTACATAGTTAGGTACATACAAAATGTTTAACTAACAAAACTTTGAAACCTGTAATGCAATGCCATATTTCCATTTTTCTGAGGATGAAGCACCTGTCTTGCAAAAAGAAATTACCCTTTCAGATGGATCACGAGGATTTGACATGATATATAGGATTGAGGATGTACCACCTTGGTATCTGTGCATTCTGCTGGGATTTCAGGTAAAAAAATTAATTTGACACTATAATAATGAGTATGGAGTGGCTGAAAAAGCATAGAGTTGCATCTGTTTTAAACAAGGCAGCAAACACATGTGTGAATTGAGTCGCTGCTGTTAAAACTTGGGTTATGTGATACTTGCTGATAGAGACAAGGCCTTCCCTGGTTTGGAGTCTCACTGCCAGCTTCACTCCCACATACTCAGAGGGCCTGACTAAATGTTGCACCATGAGATCCCATCTGATTAAGGCCTTTGTCTGTCTCCTCAACCTCAACCTGCCGCATACTGTGAACCTGGTGCCAGCTTAGACCTTAGTGCATCCTTAAGCATTTTTCTGATTCTTTGAGGTCTGTCTCTCCCTTTTGTCTAATCTTCATGTTTTTAGTATATATTGCATAATTTTGCTGGGATTCTTAAAATACAGGATATTTCAAATACTGTATTTAAAACAAAGAGAAATTGACTCAGCTGGATTAGACCACCATCACAGCTTCAGTTTATTAAAAATCAAAGTGCTTTTTCTCACTTCACTACTTGTATTTAGGAACTTTATAACCTGTACTGCCTCTTTTAGTGTTTTTAAAATCTGCATAACAATTACCTCTTCAGCTTGGATGGATAGCAGGTCCCTTTTTTCAGAGTATGTCCAATTTCAATTAGTAAAAGTTCCCAAAGGAAAAAAAAAACTTGTGTACTTATTTGTGAAAATGATCAAGTTAGTTGCAGAATTATGCGGATTGGACAAGTTTCATATGGATTTCTGTAAGTCTGCTGTGATGTTTTCTGGGGTTGACCAATAAATCTATACATGCTCATTTATACAAAGACAGTAGATTTATCATAATAATATTAGGGTTTGTCCTGGGAAATTGCTCAGCCCAGTCTGCTAAGATTCTGAGTATGTGTTTCATTCACAGTACAACCTGACTTGTAAATGTTTGGGATGTTCTGCAAAATAGAAAAGTACAGTTGACTAAGTTTGGAACCTTAACACATATGGATAGGAGGCATGCGGCTGATGGTTACATTTAAGGATGAATTTGGCAATGTGAGAATGACTGAAGGATGCAGAGAAACTTTTTGAAAAGGTACTATTCATAAACAAATAACATGCAAACAAAATGGTAAAGGAAGTTATCGAAAACCTACAAAAAAAGGTTTTCAAAAGACATGTAGGTAAACATAAGAAAGGGATATATTCATAAATTGGAATCAAAAGGTCAAAAGTATGAGAGTTCTGAGAGCAGGGTAACACAAAGAAAGTGGATTTAAAATACTTAATAGATCAGTAGATCAGTGCCAGGATCCAGCAAAATGGTAATTCAAGACCCCAAAGGCTTCAAGTAGTACTCCAGTACACTCTAGGACAGGCATTCTTGATCTGTGAATTACAAATGGGAGGAATGACCAATGACATAGGCAGAATTGAGATATAGCAGAAAAATTCTTGATCCAGAAGTGAACCGAGAGTCATTGTTAGCTGGCAGTGCCACTGACTGTGGCACCAAGTCTCATTATACCAGTAGTTGCTTAATATTGCCTTATTGTATCTGTTCAGGTAATGTTCCAATTGTTCATTTCTGTTTTTTAGATAATGCACTTAGCTTCTGTATTCGGTAATGCATGTTTAATGAGATCCTTTATGTTTTTCAGCATTATCTAACATGTTTCAGTGGCACTATTGCTGTGCCATTTCTTCTGGCTGAATCTTTATGTGTTGGGAAAGATCAGTACACAGTGAGTCAGTTAATTGGAACAATTTTCACATGTGTAGGAATAACAACGCTCATCCAAACAACACTTGGAGTCAGGTATGTACCTCAGCAGTTATGTGGACATTTTCTCATCCATAATTTTGGCGGACTCTACATGTGCCTTTAGAGGGAATGAGGTTCTCACGAAGAGGTCTTGTCATTGACATGTAGGCTGTGGGTTGGCAATTCAGTGTTAACGTCTGACTGACAGTAAAAGAATGGATGAGTCCTTTAACCTGGTAGTGTTTAAAATATAGAAGCAATTGTATTATGCACCACAATATTAATTACTTTGGACAAAGTTCCCATATAAATAATGATTATATTAGAAATTTATTTAATTATTCAATTTTGAAACCTCTCTTTCCTTGTATTTTCTACACCTCCCACTTCCATTATATGCTTTGAAGGGGTCAGAGCTATCACAGCTACTTTGTGTGCAAAACAGGATCAGCCCAAGATATGAACTTTGTCCATCATAGGAAAGTAGACTGCCCAGACTCCATACAGTGTTCTAGGCATAGTGTCTGAATTTAGGTTCTTGGAGCTGTACGACTGTGGCTCTAATAATTTCACCATATTAACCTCTTTGACCTTCAAAAATATTGTTGTTATAAAGTTATTCATGAAAGATACATAATTTAGCTATGAGCACTAGGGTTTGAAAATACAGTGTGCTGGTGGGAAAAGAAATGGCCTAAACTTCAAAAAATGGCAAATGTTTTGAAAGAATTGTTTAAATGTCATACATTTGGCATTAATAATGCCAGACATTAGGTATTCACCAGAAGTAGCACAGCTATTAGCTTTGTTATATCACACCTTAAATTACCTGCTTTAATTTTCTTGCCTGGTCAATGTATTTGTGTTCTTGATATTATGTTCCTGTGTCCATGTTCAGGGTTACAGTGAAACTCTCAACTATAGTAAGCAAGATTACCACCCCTGAGTTGTGGCTACATTTAAGTTTAAAAATGAGAGTGAAATTGACTGTCCCTTATTACTGCACTTACCACTGATCTTCAATGTTTCTTTTGTCTGATGCAGAAATCCTGACATAAATGTTTATCCAACCTATGCCCAGCCTGAGTATCAATGCATCAAATTTCGATTTCCCATGCAAATCACATAAGAAATTCACAGCATGACCTTCTCACCTCATAATATTTTTAGTGGTGGCACCACACTGTTATATGAAGAATCTGTTCAGCTTTTAAATCTAAGATCTTATCACTATAAATGGCTGGCATCAGAGAGGAATAAAAACTCAAAGTCATGATGTGAACTTCTCAGTCTGTGTATTCTCATTATGCATCCAGCATTATCTGTTTAGTAAAAGTGATGCAACCACACAACAGAATGGTCTACAAAAGGACAAGGAATCCAAGAAGTGAGTGGGTCATAAAACGGAACATTGGTCCTAAAGAATTTCAGAGGCTGAAGACAGACTGACTCTTGAGACCTTGTGTGGTGTTTGCTTGTTTTTTTCTGTTCATGGTGCTTTTCTCTGCGTATTCTGGTTTCCTCCGTCTGCTCAGAGATGTTAATTAATGGCTGTAAACTGGCTTGTTTTGGTTTTCTGGGAATTTGTGTGTCCTGCCCAGGGTTAATTCTTTCCTTATGGATGATGCTGAAAACCTAGGTGTCCCTTTCCCAAGACCCTAAAATAGGAAAAGTGGGTTTCATAGATGAATTATTAATCAGATTTGTTGGAGTGAAATGATGTACCCATCATTTGTCATTTTAGAGCCTCAGCACTGGAATTTGTTTTTCACAGAATCAATAGAAAACATTTGAAATGTGTTATTCACTGAAAACCAATCTTTATTTGCCTACTGTTTTGTCACACTTTTCTTTTTAGTAACTCATTTTTAATTTAAAATGTATTACAGGCTTCCCTTGTTTCAGGCAAGTGCATTTGCCTTTCTGATCCCTGCCAGGTCTATTCTTGCTTTAGAAAAATGGAAATGCCCAGAAGAAGGTACTGAATTTTCAAATGATACTTTTGTTCTGTTCACAATAAAATGGTACATTGACAGAGTGCAGCACTACTGAAATTTTCCAATCCTGTGTATGAGAAAATACTTCAAACTTCCAAAGTAATAAATTAAAATGTTCTCATAATACTTAGTAAGAATTAGAGCTTAAAGCTGCCTGGACAAACTCCAGCTCTGAGTGTCTGAATAGGAACAATTGGGTTCAATTAATCAAGTAGCTGTGTGGATAGAAATATTAAATAATGTATAAATATTGCTGCAGAATAAACTACACCACAATTTCAAAAAAGTAATAAAAGACTGAAATAATACAAGGAAATCTTAGGATGATGCATTTGAATAAGGTACGGATTAATTGTTTGACAACCTTTACTTTTCTGTGTTTATATGTGTGCAGGGTTCTGTATATAGACCTGCAATATACTGTACATCATTTTAGCTTTTATGCCATCTCTAATTTCTAAAGACTATGGTCCTGACAAATGGTGGATTATTAATTTAATCATAAGCATCTGTCCAATGTTTATTTTAACTGCAGGGTAACTGATTATTTAATTCTGCAAAATATCATTCAGTATTTCCTTTTATGTTACTCCAAGTATGGGCAGCAACTAACAGTCCAAACTTTTTACTACATTTAGATATGGCCATTTGGCTGGCTACTGAGGCATAGTGCAGCAGTATCCCTGAAAGCTGAGCTAGTTAGTCACAGGGTACACTTGTATCATGACAATTTTGAGCTGATGTGTGAGGAAACTGGAGTGCTAGGGAGAAATCCACTCAGATATGGTGTTCTCCACACAGACAGTATGAAGTGTGAAGTTTTGTCCTTATCCATGTAAGTTTTTTTTTCTGAAGGTAATCTGGTCTTCTTCCACATCTCTAGTACATGCAAGTTATGTTAATTTGCGTCCCTAAATTAGCACAATAAAAGTAAGTGAGAGTTTTAGTGGGGTCAATAAGTGTGCCATGTGTAGGACTGGCACCCTATCCAAGGCTGGTTTCTGCATTATAAGTCAAGATAGACTCCAGTATTCCATGACCCTATTTAGACTGTTGTTGTTGTTTATAAATTGAGAGAAGACTTTGTGCATCACAAGATTTTTTTTTTCCCTAGATCAGATTTATGGTAACTGGAGTTTGCCCTTGAACACCTCCCACATATGGCAGCCAAGGATCCGTGAAGTAAACATTTTATTTTTGTTTTTATTTATTTCAGAGAAAAACACTTATTTAAAATGTTTTAGTTGTTTTTTAATAGTGATATGTTATCATTGGACACTTTATTAGGTACACCAATCTAGCCTGCCTAGGACTGCCTTTTGTCTCCAGAAAATTTGAAATCCTTTAGACATTTATTCAGTGAGGTTCAGGAACCATTCTTTTGTGATTTTGGGTAGTGTATCACCATGGAGTCCAAACATTCATGCTACAAACCTCCTACTCCACTTTACCCCAAAAAATGCTCTGTTGGGCAAAGATCTGGGCACTATACAGGCCACTGGGGTAACCTGAAATCACTATCACATTTGTAGAACCATTTGGAGACGATATTTGGTTTGGGACATGGCATATTATCCTTGTTACATTTCCTGGCTTGCACTCTACTCTGAAAATGACTTTGCTTCCAAAATCCAGCTTCAGGCTTGAAATGAGACCAAAAAATCTAAATCCACCCTTCCACAAACTCAAAGCAGGTTTTGGCTTACACAGAGTGTGAGGGGGAAAAAATGGCCAAAACTACTCAAAAATTCTGAAAATATCAAAATAGACAGGACAGGAGTCAAGAAATCTTGGACCCACAATATTAAAACGAAGTTCCTTTATAGGTTAAAGGTTTTATTAACAAAGTAAAATTCAAGAACAAAAGCAAAAGATAGCAAAAGCTATACCTAAAAAGGCAACCTACAAAGTAACAAAACCAGTCAGTGAATGAGTAATCATAAACCTCAAATTGCAAAAACCAGAAATGGATACAAAAATCTAGCAAAATTCACAAAATAATCTAAAATCCAAAATAGCGTTTTTCACAATTAATGATCCCACAAAAGACCTTGACCCTCAGCCCTGAATGAGAAGACTTACGGTGGTCCATCAGCTGCATTGTAGTTGTTCGAAGTTCGCACCCCTGAGGTTCCATCCACAAGTCACAAGGTAAAAAACCAAAATAAGAATAAAATGCAACAAAATCAATTATCCATCCATCCATTTTCCAACCCGCTGAATCCGAACACAGGGTCACGGGGGTCCGCTGGAGCCAATCCCAGCCAACACAGGGCACAAGGCGGGGAACCAATCCTGGGCAGGGTGCCAACCCACCGCAGGACACACACAAACACACCCACACACCAAGCACACACTAGGGCCAATTTAGAATCGCCAGTCCACCTAACCTGCATGTCTTTGGACTGTGGGAGGAAACCGGAGCACCCGGAGGAAACCCACGCAGACACGGGGAGAACATGCAAACTCCACACAGGGAGGACCCGGGAAGCGAACCTGGGTCCCCAGGTCTCCCAACTGCGAGGCAGCAGCGCTACCCACTGCGCCACCGTGCCGCCCACAAAATCAATTATTAAAACAATATTCATTAAAACTTTGAGAGATGAAACATAATCAAAAGTATTTAGTAAATAATAAATATTCATTTGAAGAAGCATATACTGTTGCCATATGGGGATGCACATGATCAGCAGCAGTAGTTAGGTACAATGAGTTATGGCTTCACATGATGCTTATTTATAACCAAGCAGTCAGACAAATAGTGTCATCATGGCCACAAGACTGGATGTTTGGAGTTGCAGGTTTTTTGCTTTAATGAGCAGGTATACCAAATAAATTGGTCATTGTGTGTATCTACAGTAATATCATAGTGTATACCTTTACTTTGTTTTCATTTGATTTTCTGACTTCCACAACATTATCACCATTTTTCTTTAATGAGCAGGTATACCAAATAAATTGGTCACTGAGTATATTTACAGTAATATCATAGCGTATACCTTCTCTGCTCTGCTTTCATTCAATTTTCTGACTTCTACAACATTATCACCATTTTTCATTTTTGCACTTTTCTATTAATTTTTCCTTCAAAAATCTTACAGTTGTTGTCTCCTAAAATTTGGTTTCCCATGTTGTCAATTATAATAATCTTGTCAATAGCAAATATATATATATATATAAATAAACAAAATATTTGAGCCATACACTATATAAGAATAAGTAATACACTGCTTATATGGCATTGACACCCATTTCAAAGATAGTTCCTGCCTTGAACTCGATGTTGCCAGGATAGGCCAGGATAAGAGCTGACCTGATCTCAGATTTGTTTTTTTTTTTGTTTTTTTTGCATTGTGTAGAGCTGCTTATCACTTTAAGTATAATGCTAGTACCTTGGGCCTCCATTTTGATGCTTTTTACTTGTGAAGGTAAAAAGAACGGTGTTGGTAGGGTGTTCATTGATAGTTATGTAAAGAGGATCAGGTGACTACAGTGACATTGACATATGCTGACTTTGGCCATTACCACATGACAAGTAGTCTGTCCCTTTGCTTTTAGCCACCCCCATTCATTTTGTTCTTTTGTTATTTTTTAAATTGTCTGTCTATAGTGGACCTGTCTGGTTCCATGCTCTAATGTGAAGTGTTCAAAATGTGTCTTATTTATCCAAATAGCTGTTTCTGAGGTGCAGTATATTGTCTATAACCAGACTGAAATATTGGGTCTAATCTGAGTAATAGGCAGTACAGTATAGAGAAATTCTATACTAACAAATGCATTTTCTGCCTCCAGTTCTAATTTATGGAGGAAATCTGTGTAAGGTCCTCTTTCCTTAACAGTCTGATTTGTACAGAGACTTGTAAACGTCTATAAATTCTGTAAATATGATTCTTATTTGGAACTTCACTCACTACACTATACAGACACAACTCATCATTGCCAGTTGATGCCATTATTTTTAGCAGATGAAGACCTCTTTAAATTAATTGCTTTATTATTGATATTTTCATAAAGACACAAAGCAGACTCAAGTGGATATGTAGGAGTATCTTTAATGTTTTCTGTTTTTGTTTTTTTGGTCTTATTTTTGTTTTATTTTTATTATTCTTTGTGATATCACTGTCATGTTTTTATCATTTTTCATATGGTCACCACTACTTTGTGTATTTTTCTAATGGATGCCATCATGTTGTTGTTAGCAATGACCTTGTTGTTAATCATGTGTTTTGTGATCTGTAACATTAATCCACTGTCTCTCTAAAAATGGCCCCTTATAGATCCCAGCCTTTTGTTACTGTCAAAAAAACAACAACAAAATGTATTCAAAACTTCACCTTAGATAGAGAAAGGATTACAGACAGGTTTAAGACTTTTTTTTTGACTTTGACTTTTATCAAAGTTTCTGCTTGTTTTGTAATTAGACTCTTAGCTTATGCTGGACTTCTTTTTTGTTTTTTCCAGTCGGCTTTTATAATTTCCTGGTCATTAAATACTCAATTTTGCCTTTGGGTATGCAGTTTTCAAAAGTGTCCACAACTGGGAAATATTTGAGCACATCTTAAGGGACAGGTTTTTTCATTTGTCTCTCATTAAAATTAATTGCAAACTAGGACATCAGAAGTAATTACAGAAATCTTTAAGATGGCATACTTCCTTAATGATATGCCATGCCAAACAGGGTTGTTAATGCAAACAAAATTTAATCTGACTCTAAAAAAAATGTATAAAGTAATTCTTAATTTACTCCACTCTGAGTATGAAGATAATGCTAATAAAATTATAGCATCACAAATATATAAAAGGATATATACATATAGAATACATATAAAGTAAGTACAGAAAGTAATTAAATAAACATCACAGTAAATATAAAGAAATGAGTAATATATTTTATCTAAAGGTATATTATAAGTCTGTTTAGTATTTCTTTCACTAAAATGAAGCAGTTTGAAATAAAATTTGAGTCTATCTGCTACCTGTTGCTTTTGTATGTTATCTCAGCATGTAGGGGCACATGATGCAGTAGGGGTTTTCTTTGCCCATACTACGTCACCCTTTGTTTTGAACAGTTATGTGGTCAGATCAGCAGCAGACTCTTTGCATCTCTTTTGGTAGTGCAGACACCTGCAATATTGCAAACAGAATGAAGGAACAGGAAAACTATGTGCAGGATCCAGTTCCTGTTGAACTCTCTTAGCTAATGCCAGACAACTAGCTGACTAGAAACTTCTCTGCTGTTTATAAACTTTCTTATTTTGCTATCTACTGTCATGTTAACTTTACTATTTTCCTTAGTCCCAGATTAAAAGTCCATCACCTTTTAATCATTTATATTAAATCTAAATTGCTATGTATTATATCTTACATTTCAATATGGAACACTTTTTGTGCAGATACAAGGAGCCATCATTGTTTCCAGCCTTGTTGAAGTTGTGATTGGACTGATTGGTCTGCCTGGTGTGCTGCTCAGTTACATCGGACCTTTGACTGTAACACCAACCGTTTCTTTGATTGGCCTCTCAGTGTTTCAAGCAGCAGGTGACCGAGCTGGATCTCACTGGGGTCTTTCATTGTTGTAAGGACTGATGTCTTTATTTGTATTTATGAATGCATAATTTGTGTTTTGTTGTGACTGGTGTATTAAGTTGGGGAAATAATCTAAAAGGGGTTTTAAGTCTACTTCATCAGTTTTTCATGTGAATTATTCCTTACAAAATGTTCATTTTATATATATATATATATATATATATATATATATATATATATATATATATATATATATATATATATATATATATATATACCTTCTCTTCCATATATATATATATATATATATATATTTTAATAGTGTTTTTTGTTCTTTACTTTTGCACTGTCTGCAATTGTTTGGTCCAGAGCATTTTCTGATCAGGATCAAGATGTGATGAACGATATCTTGGCAATGTGAGAGTTACATAAGATGCTGTTTTATTGAAATGCATATACACACTCTTACTTAGCTACTGAAAGAAATTTAAATGCATATATTGAAACAGAGGAAGAAAACCACATAAACCCAGAGTAAGAATTTAAAACTTTACACAAAAGATACTCTAAAGCAAAACATACTGCAACACAAATTTACAGAAATACTACTTGTCTATCTAAAATTATATGGTCAATAATGTGGGTCAATCTATGGAGCATTACATGGATAGCAATGTTTAGTGAAGTTCTCAGACATTTTGGTAAAGTTTTTTGATCAGAACACTTAATGGTAAATTATTCATTTTAAATATAAACACATTATGAGTTGAAACGTGATGAAAGCATTGGCCAGCAGTCTTGACAATGAGAGCAGTGGATGAATTCCAAGTACTGTGTAATGGAAGGCAAGAATGGGCTGGCATTCCAGTTAGGGTGGGTGATGTTTCCTTGTCATGAAGCATCACTTTGCCAAGGCTCCCATTTGGACATCTGCAGTGCTGCATGGAAGTTGTAGTTTTAGTGGGCACTGGGCAGCCTTGGTGGGTTCCTTAAGAGCTGCTGGTAGGAGTTGCCAGAAGTAGGCTACAGTTTCCTATAGAGTGCCTCTTGGAGGCAGTATTGTTTACCAGAAATATTCTCAGGTATGACTTGAAAAGGAGCTGCTCCGGCTCACCACCTTGAGTCTGAGTCCGGACTCTCCTCTCCTTCTCCTCTCACTTCTTGAATTTATAAGGTATAAGTATAAGTATAATCTGCAAGCCTGCTTCTCAAGGCTGGGGGACCACACTTAATGTCTGCTGGTGAGGCCTACCTTAAATTTTCAGGCCTGTGTGGGAGTACATGCCTGATTTTTTTTTTTAATTGAGGCCTAATTTTAAAGGTGAAGTCTTTTTTGAAGTTTGTGAGTATTTGCAACTCATAACACTAGGAAATGGACTGTTATGTAGTGAGTGGACCGGAAGAGGTGAGAATGGAGGTAGTAGTTCTTTGATTGGTTGAAGTCGGTCATTCTTCCCACATGTATCCTTCATATCAGACCCCGTACGAGTCAAACCAATCTTGCACATGTAATTAACACATATTTTATAGCAGTTAATGATAATAATAAATTACGTTTATGTAGCACTTACAAACTTACTTAAAGTGCTTTACATAGGCAGTGAGGAATCACTTCAACCACTACCAATTGATATCATCTTCAATGATGTTATAGCAGCCATTGTTGCAGCAGTATGCCCAATCCACATTAGCTATTAGGTGGTGAAGGAGTGAATGAGAAAATTAGCAAATAAAGAACAAGTAAATATCAAGGAGCCAGAATGACCAGGCCATGGTGGAAAATTTTACCAGGACATTGTGAAATGAACTACTCTTGTTTGAAAGATGACCAGGAATCTTTTATGACCATAGAGAGTCATGCACTTGATTTTACATCTCAACTGATGGACAATGCCAGTTTTTACAGCACAGTGTCCCTGTCATTGTGCTTCGTCATTGGGATCCACTCACAAGGGGTAAGTTCCCCTTGATGGCCTCACCAACACCACTTCCAGCAGCAATCCATGCTTTTTCTAGATGGTTTCCTATTCAAGTACAGCACAGGCCCAAACATGCTTAACTACAGGTGGATTACCTATTCTGAAGTTCGGGTGGAAATGGCTAGCTGGCAACTCATTCTTTTAAATGAAATAGTCTTTTTGCTAAGAAAATGTGGGTTACATTACATTCTGAAAACAAGTTAATCCTATTCATGGTCATAGGAAGTTTTTTTGGTCAAAAGTACAAAACAATGTCAAACCCAGAAATTTCAATCATAACTAAGTTGACGGTCAGGAGTAAGGCAAAGTTAAATATTGGGCCTATAAAAAGCCCTAACTAGTGCGGCTTTGATTATCATGCATCCACCTAGTGGTGGAGCAAGGCTTTAGAACTGAGGCTGCAAACATCTTTTTGTACAACCCACAAGCAACCCTAGCTATCTTAATGAATGGCCAGCACAAAACAGCACACAAATCCCAAGAATTTACCATATAATCAAGAAAAGCTATTATGACTTCAGGGTTGAATGTCATGATTTTTGAACCAGTGCAGAACTGTAAGGTAGGTTTCTTGAGTTTTAAGCTTGAATGAGGACGCTAAGTTAGCATTGTCAACATACACTGGAAAATTGTGATGGGCCACTGACACTGTCATTGTCATCACTTGCTGCACAGTTATCACACCCTGCATATGTTATATCATTTTCTGTGTTATTTATGTAGTCATTTTCTCCTTTGGACAATCTGCTTTGTCCTGTCACTCTTTGCTCTTCTTCATACACTTTATCAATGCAGATTAGACCATGTGTAGTTGTTGGTTGGTTTGAAGCAAATAAACATGTGAATATAACCCAAGCTGAACTAAGAGTGCTTTGTGCTGCAGGCTTGACAGGGTGAGTGTCAGTAAGAAAGAAATTCCTTAAAGCACAATATAAGCCCAATATGAATCAGATCTGAGGCACTTGCCACCTACCATACCCCCCCCCCCCCCCATTAACTATACCACTGCATCCTCCGTTAAACCAATTTAAGTTTTTTTTTCTTTTTGGGGAAAATAAATCTGTTCATTTTTACATTTTTGCCTCCCATCTACTGCTTATTTCTTCGAGTAATGCTTTTGTTTTTGTTTTTCTCTAAAGTATTGGTAGAAACTCTCCTACACAAAAATCTGACAGCATGCTGAGCTTTGCACCTGCTTATATATAAAACGTCACGCCATCTGTTGGCAACTGCACATTGTATGTTTGTTGTTCAAGCAACAAAACAAACAGATTGTAAGGAATGTTAATTAATTTTGACACCTTTTACTAATTTTATTTATTATAATTTCTATATTTTATCATTCTGTCACCATTTTCTATCAATATTAAATTGCTAGACAACATAGTGTGGTGTGTGAGGTCAATAAGACTATTAAAAAAGGAAGAACAACTTACAAATTGTCTAAGTTTTTACTAAACCAGGGAAGGACCTTTATGAGAAATTTAACGTTCCAGAAAATAAAGGAAAACAAAAACATTTAGGAAAAAGGGCTTTGATTTTGAAGTCTTTAATTTTGACTTAGTTTGGTTGTGTCCTACTAACATAGTGAAGATAAAAGATGACTTCTGTGCAGTGATCCTGCTAAGTGACCTTGATGATTCTCTTGCCTTTAACCAAAATGAAAAACATGTTAAAATCTCTGACACTCACCGAAACATTTGTCCAATAATAGGACACTTCTGTTATCCTACTGAACACTTTGGGACCAAGCAAAATTGAAAAACAAAAAATAATTTCTAAGCAACAGCAAAATCAATGTGTCCAATACCCCTGATTATTGCAATTGTGATCCTCTTATTTTTAATTGAATGTTTATTAGGTAGACCAAATTGATTGGAACTAATGATACAGTCCAATTATGACCTTTCTGGATTGAGTGGGTAATGATGCTTTATTTCCAGTTCAGAGTTAAGAGCTCTGGGTTCAATAACATGAGGCAAAGGAAAGATGTGGAGATATAGTTTAAAGCAGTGGTCCCCAACCTTTTTGACAGCAAGGACCACTTTATTAGATGCAAATTTTTCCATGGACCGGTCGGGGTTTGTTTTATACACAATTTACATAACATTTCTATTATTATTAAAGTTATTAAGCAGTTCGCATACATTTGCAATCTGAGATTTTTCCTCTTTTTTTGCATATAACAAAGACATATGCTTTACATTTGCCAATCCAACAGATTGCACATCACAAACATTAACACTGCAATCTTTTTTTCGTGTCTGCCGTTTCTATAGGAGGGTGACAATGAGTTAAATTCCAATGGATGTTTTTCAAATGTTGACAAGCAATAAGCAAAAGGAATCAATGAAAACCACAGACAACAAAAACAACAAAAAAAAAAAAAAAAAAAAACAGTACAAGGAAAGTTCGAAGAAAGAGATTTTTTTTACAATGTTTCTGTTTGGGGATCGTTGTGCAAACGTGCACAACTGAGCTGCGACCACAGATCTAACTGCTCTGTGTATAATTCGTTCAAGCATTTCAAGGTCACTTCGTTGTAATGAAAGCATCTGTTGAATGTATTTCGTAGTAACGTGATTTCTATAGACTCATGTCATATGGGGAAACTGTCAGGACCATAAAAATACTTTGTTGTAATAGTCTCTCACCTCGGTCTCTCTCCTCTCTCTGCACCGCTGCAAAGCCCCGCCCGCCAAGCGTTCTGAAAAGTCTGAGTGAGCCGCCGTTGCCGGCAGTTCTCTCGCGGCCCGGCTGTCAGACGGCTGCGGACCGGTAGTGGGCCGCGGACCAGGGGTTGGGCACCCCTGGTTTAAAGGACTAAAAGTAAGTTGGGTGATCAATTGTAAGTGGTAACTTCAGGGCAGGTAAAAGGTCAGAAATGTAAGTCAGTCTTTAACCTTAAACAAAAGGAAATTATAGTCAAAATAGTAAATAGAAAAAGTCTGAAACAAGAAAATAAGCCAAAGAATCTGGAATTAGGGATTTGGCTAATTGCATAGGAACTGAGTGCCAGGAGCCAGATTCCTTAACAAAGTCCAGTACATGTTGCAAGCTAACTACTATAATAAAACTCTCCAAAACAAAAGTGCCATTTCTGCTTACTATGAGACAAATGGAACTTACTTTTATATTACAAAATCTCTTTTTATTTGTTAAGGAAGCAGGATATTTTTTAGCATACAGTGATATTAAAATGAACAGCATTTGCTGGTGACTTTTAGTTTAATATAAACAGGTTAATTCAAATGGCAAACATGCTCAATTGTTTTATTTAGTACATTATTCAAGTAAACGTATTCCTTAATACTGTCTAATTGTAAGGATATATTTTATTTGACACATGTTGATGGTGCTTGAAAGAAGAAAGTATAAGGAAAACGATGTATAAGTTTTACATAGCTGGATTGAAATATGCTACAACACAGCTTATAGCAAAAACTCATGATTTGATATTCAGCGATTCCAGTCTAGCATAACTATTTTCTGGCAGTTGGTACAATATTTGTTGCATTTGTATGATCTGTGAACACATTTATTTTATTTAAATGCACTTGTTTGTTAGGTAGATGATGCTAGAAGCATGAAATTAATTCCAGAAAGAATGGGTGAGCAACATATGGTACTGTGCAAAAGTTTTAGGCAGGTGTGAAAAAATGCTGTAAACAAAGAATGCTTTCAAAAATGGAAGTGTTAATCATTTATTTTCATCAATCAACAAAATGCAGTGAATGAACAAAAGAGAAATCTAAATCAAATCAATATTTGGTGTGACCACCCTTTGCCTTCAAAACAGCATCAATTCTTCTACGTACACAGTTTTTGAAGGAACTCGGCTGGTAGGTTGTTCCAAACATCTTGGAGAACTAACCACAGATTTTCTGTGGCTGTAGGCTTCCTCAAATCCTTCTGTCTCTTCATGTAATCCCAGACACACTCGATGATGTTGAGATCAGGGCTCTGTGGGGGCCATACCAACACTTCCAGGACTTCTTGTTCTTCTTTACGCTGAAGATAGTTCTTAATGACTTTGGCTATATGTTTGGGGTCGTTGTCCTGCTGCAGAATAAATTTGGGGCCAATCATATGCCTCCCTGATGGTACTGCATGATGGATAAGTATCTGCCTGTATTTCTCAGCATTGAAAACACCATTAATCCTGACCAAATCTCCAACTCCATTTGCAGAAATGCAGTCCCAAACGTTCAAGGAACCTTCACCATTATTCACTGTTGCCTGCAGACACTCATTATTGTACCGCTCTCCAGCCCTTCGACGAACAAACTGCCTTCTGCTACAGCCAAATATTTCAAATTTTGACTCATCAGTCCAGAGCACCTGCTGCCATTTTTCTGCACCCCAGTTCCTATGTTTTCGTGCATACTTGAGTCGCATGGCCTTGTTTCCACATCGGAGGTATGGCTTTTTGGCTGCAACTCTTCCATGAAGACCACTTCTGGCCAGACTTCTCTGGACAGTAGATGGGTGTACCTGGGTCCCACTGGTTTCTGCCAGTTCTGAGCTGATGGCACTGCTGGACATCTTCCAATTTCGAAGGGTAATAAGCTTGATGTATCTTTCATCTGCTGCACTAAGTTTCCTTGGCCGACCACTGCATCTACAATCCTCAACGTTGCCCGTTTCTTTGTGCTACTTCAAAAGAGCTTGAACAGCACATCTTGAAACCCCAGTCTGCTTTGAAATCTTTGTCTGGGAGAGACCTTGCTGATGCAGTAGAACTACCTTGTGTCTTGTTGCTGTGCTCAATCTTGCCATGACATGAAACTGTCTTCCACAACCTCATCTTGGTATCTGCGCCGAACAGATAGTATGTCCTAAATGGTTAACTTTAAATAGCCTAAACAAGTACAGCTGCCTTCATCAGTTACATCATCAGTTACAGACATGATTTTTGGGAAGGCCAATAACATGAGCCATACCCTGTATGTAACAGACATGGAAGCTGTCAGACTACAGCAAGTTACATGATGTAAGGAGAGTAGCTCACAAAGTATGAACAGTTGCAGAGCACACTGTTTGTGACAGTAAAAAAAGAAGTCTTTTATTTGTATCTTTTTATTTGTATTTTGTATGATAGACACTATAATGGGTATCATATAATGCAACTTTACCAACAGCCTAAAATAAAAAAAATAAAATTAAGCAACTAAAACTACAATAACAATGAATACACAAAGAGCACACAACAGATGTGTGATATTATTCTTTTGCCTAGAACAAATTTCATGAGTCATAATGTTGATTTTCTAACTTAGAGATTTATTTAATTGATGTGTTTAGTTTAGTTAGTTGTGCTGTGATTCCCTTATTTTCTTCAATGATACAGTATGTTCATTACCTCATAATGACTGTTATTAATCCAGCTGCCCATCTGTAATTGTGAGAGGGGTACACAATGACAGTATGCACATGCAGTCTGTTTCATAAATTATTAGGTAAGTTATGTATCTTTAAAGACATTTTTTGTCCATCAGTACATTATAAGTATCGTATCACATCTGAAAGTCGGAAGAAGTAAAACATGCTGATTGTAATATTTCTGTGCAATATTGTTCATTTTTGTATGTTGTGTTGTTTATTCTATACTTTCTGTGTGCTGGAACATTGTATATCTACAATCTGACTTTTTGAGAATAATTTCTGTTTACAGAATTAACTAAAAACAGAAATGTTATATGTAGTAATATGAATGCTTCGTGAGATATTTGATTGGTATACCATTTAATAAAAATTTTTTATATGTCATCTGTATAAGTAATACTGAGAACTGACAGAGGAGTATTAAGAGCATTGCATTCATATTTCAGGCCATACTACTATAAATGGTTTTGTTTACTCGGGAATCTCAGCACCTGCTTAATGGCATTAATTCCTTATTGAGCTTTTTTAATCAAGCTGAATACCTGGATTTTTTGTCTTTTACAGGTCTATCTTCCTGATAGTATTATTTGCTCAGTATCTGAGGAATTTTTCTTTTCCTGTCCCAATGTACAAGATAGGCAAAGGCTGTATCACTGCAAAGATACAGATTTTCAAAATGTTTCCTGTAAGTTTTTTTTTTGTTTGTTTGATTTTTTATAATTATTTTGCACACTTTATGCTAAATTATAGTATAAGAATGTAAAGAAATTACAATTAAAATTATTTAGCTCTCTTTTATCCCTACGTGTTCTCACTATTTCATTCTGTCACTTCTGTGGTAGGTTATCTATTATATCTCAAACGTGGGGCACTTTGTTCATGGCTCGCTCTACCTTCAGCATTTTCTAAATTCCTTTATTCTTTTTTTAATCAATTTGAGTTTTGCAAATGAAGGATTTGTCTCATACATATTTTGCCTCTTGTTCATGTAACTTCAAAGCTGTTTTGTCTCCATCAGATTATCATGGCTATCATGGTAGTGTGGCTGATCTGCTACATTCTTACACTGACTGATGTACTACCAAAGGATCCAGCTGAGTATGGCCACAAAGCACGTACAGATGCCCGAGGAGAAATAATGTCCATCGCGCCATGGTTTCGAATGCCTTATCCGTGTAAGTGTTTTTCGCTTTTTGCTTGAAAGCCTTTGTGTAATTTTTTCTTGATAAAGTGAAGAATCTTTAGTCAGTTCATGTAATTAAATTCATTTTCACTTGGTTGAGGTGACTAATGAACAAGGAGCATTTGTAATCTCTCATTATTCGGTTGTTTGTTTCCCTGGAAGATGGAGAGAGTATTGTCCTTTGTGCTGTAATTAATAATTCCAATTCCTATGCCAATGCACATATTTTTAAATGACAAGTAAATAATGGAAACCAAATTACGACATTTTAACTTGTATTATTATTATTATTATCTACATATTTATTTAAGTATGAACATACTTTTTTCATTTTCAATTAAATGGGAAAATTATTGTTGAATTTTTCATTCAAATGTTTCATTATTAGTATGATCTAGTCTGTACTTTGGAGGGTGCTTTGATCTGGGGCTATGCTGTTGCTTCTGGTGGACCGCTGCTTGACAAATTGTGTGATCACAGGACCTGAAGGAAAATTCCAGTGCTTCTGACTTTACTGGGAGCAGAAAATGCGCTCTTAGTATAGTATAGATTAGCCTGTGATATATGGAGAATGTAAGTGATTAGATATTTACTCATAGTTCTGATAAAGTTTTATTTAAGAGCTACTGCTTTGTTAAGATAGGATCCATTTTTGACCATTCTATCGAAAAGAATGTCCTTTAAGAATTGATGTAAAAATGGAAATAGGAGGTGTTCATTTACATCTATGTATATTTGAAGATGTTTTAACTAATACAAAAATAGGTAAATTTTATGCCATCCAGCTATCCATTCAAGGTTTTTCATGTTTTGAACTCATTGAAATAGCTAATTTTCAATGAGAATAGCTGAACATTTTTTGAAATGCTAGATGATAAAGATAACACCTCTCTCTGTCTGTCCATTGCAGGCCAATGGGGTTTGCCAACAGTGACTGCAGCTGGTGTTCTAGGAATGTTCAGTGCAACACTTGCTGGTATTATAGAATCTATTGGGGATTATTATGCTTGTGCAAGACTTGCAGGAGCGCCACCCCCACCGATTCATGCCATTAACAGGTACGTGCGGGAAGTAGGGTGCACAAAGTATAGGTGCAAACAACTCTGTTGTCTGCATGCTTCATTCTCTGAAGTTGCGTAGCTCATATTCTCTGAGGATGACATTCACTATTTCAGATACCTCCATACATTCTCAGACCTACTTATCTTGTCAGAATATGACCCAAGGTGGGAACCTGGAAAGGTAACTAGTGTATCACAGACTACTAACACGCATCAAAACCCAGTCATACTGTACTGGGTCTAATACAGAATTGCTGGTGCACATCTTGGAGGATGTACCTGAAAGAAAACCCATTCACACATTGAAAGATCATGAAACTCTGTACTGTAAAAACCCAACAAGGGATTCATACTAAGGAAACTGGATCTGTGATTCAGCAATTCTAGGTAATGCACCATCTTGTGGTCTTACTTCAAATACAATGTACAGAACAATTAAATTACAACATCATATTACATGAATACTGAACTCAAATATAACAATGAGTACACATCCGCTTCTTCCAATTTAGGATTGTGGGGACAATGGACATCCATAAACATATATGGTTTGTTGAAGGATCAAAAATGATTCTTGAAGAATGCTTTGAATGTCTAATAGTGGCCTTATTGTGTAAATTCACCAATTTGATTAATATTTTGAGCTCAAATGCAATTTGATACACATGTATGAATACTTTGTGGCCCCTGAGACTTTATTTCACTACCTGGTCTATTGTCATCAAGAGTTGGGAGACATTTCAAAGAATCAGACTGGTTATGTAGAATATGGGCTGGCACCTAAATCTCTATGTCAACACCTAGTATATACCCGATTTATATTTAATTTGAAATAAAACTAGATTTAGAAGTAGTTTATTAGGTGACAGAACCACTGTTTTTTTTAATGGAAAAATTCTTTCCATTATGTGTACTTCTGTGAGATGACCTAGATTGTATCTCATTGTCAAGAGGTTTGGGAAGATAGATGCATAGTGTGATGTTGTTGCAGATATTAAACCAGCAGCTGTACTTTTCTGGCAGCCCTAGACATGCTGCATTCCTATTCTCTTGCTTCTAAATAAAGCATTGGGCACCCAGAACTGTTCTTGACCTGCCCACCCTTTTCTAAATACTTCTGTGCTACAACTTTGCACTAAATATGCTGACCTCTTTCAAGGCCTTCACTGCTTTTTAGTCTCTGCAAGCTCCCCCTAGTGTTTCAGCTGTGACATATTTGGACCTTAACCAACAATTGCTCCTTCTTAAATATGACATTAAACTGCATGTAATCCTGCAAGCAGGTCCTATAACTTGCAGGGAGAACTCGGGGGTTGGTGGCAGGACTGGCACTCCAGCCACTGTAAAAAACCTCACACTGTTCCATTCCATTCCAAGTAGTGTGGTGCTGAGATTTTACCCATTGCATGGCTGCGCTTGGGTCCTAATTTGGGATCCTGAGGTGGTTTGTCGTGTGGTGTTTATGGCAATGTGCTGTATCAGTGCATGCTCCCAAACTACCCCTCCCCAACCCCACAGTAATTGTGTTCTTCTCTTCTTCTAGCAGGAATACCTCAGTCTGGGATCTTATCACAATCCTCATAACACAGCATTATTCTCTTGTACTGTTTTTGATTGATTTTGTATGGCTTTATAGCATGACAGTGGCGTGTACCATTATTTTACACCTCCAGGGACCTGAAATCACATCTTTTAATAGTCACTTGCTGTGCAGTTTTTACACCATGTCTGCATGGGTTTTCATATTCAGACTTCCTTTCACATCTTAAAGAGGTGTGTTTTTGGTTGATTAATGGTCCTTTATAAGAAAATGTATATTTAATCCATCCATCCATTCATTATCCAACCCGCTATATCCTAACTACAATCCCAGCCAACACAGGGCACAAGGCAGGAAACAAACCCCGGGCAGGGCACCAGCCCACCACAGATGTATATTTAATCTGCATGAAAATAAATATGGCCTCTTGCAACCATGCATTGGAATAAGAGAGTTTTAAAAATGGATGGATGGTTGCAGAGTATTCATGATGACAACTAATATTAATTGATTCTGCAATAGAAGAAATGAATATATGTACTCTCAACCTTGCATGTCTAGGGGAATTTTTACCGAAGGTATCTCCTGCATTATTGCTGGATTACTTGGAACTGGCAATGGATCTACCTCTTCAAGTCCAAATATTGGAGTTCTTGGCATAACAAAGGTATGTGCAAATTAGCTAAAGCTCACTAAAAATAAAAAAAGAACTCCAAATGACTGTCAGTCTTAAATATTAAGTGCATTTTCAAAGTACTTAATCTGCCTCAGAACAATTAGAATTTCTTATGTCATTTCCTTCATGTTTAACTATTAACATGTTAATACAAAAATTCACTCTTAATTAATGTAACATACTTGAATTGTTATAATGTCACAGACACTTCATGCTGTGGTCTAAATGTTAGTACTTTATAGACATAAAGACAACAGACAGTAGACTTGAAGACAGTTGCAATTCTAGCATTGAGTCATTTTGGGTATTTCTGGATGAACTTCCATCCAAATTCTTCATCAACTGGCTGAAGCTTTGCTGAAATTGTTTGTGAGCATTGCTAAGGCCCCAAAGCACAATCTTTCAATTTGATTTTCAGACATGAAGATAAGTCAAAAATCTTCATCTATGGATATTCTGTTTGATATTAACTTTCTTAAAATACGTCAAACCCTCACTGCTAACCCTCTGGCTATGCCATTACTTTTGAATGGTTACTTCACATGAACTCTTTGTCATTTCTACTCTCTCTCTTTGGATAAGGGAAGGGATATTTGGAAAGAACTGTTAGTGGAGATCTTAAACACTGCTTGCTTTACTAATCCATAACATGCATATTGTAATGCAGTTTTAAATCCAATAAATACATTTAAAAAATCTTTGTAATAATGAATAGTGATGGTCTCATAGTAGAATATTGGAACTGTGCTGTACATGCAGTGTTACATAATAGTGGTGGCACTGAATTCATATATGAGAGCAATCATAGCTGTTCTGGCTAGTGTGAAAGGCGCTATATAGGCGTCGACCCGACACAGACTGACACTGTGAGGCACACGCAAAATAAATAAACTTCTTATTTTCTTCACCTGTGGGGCATGTCCTCCCCGAGTCCCACAGGCACAGCACAGTCCCAAAAGACCCACCAAACAAAACACCACCACAAAAACACTCTTCCTTTCCTCCACTTCTCTCGGCTGCCCTGACTGACTGACTGACCGACCGACCGACCGACCGACCGACCGACCGACCGCTCGCTCGCTCGCGCTCTCTCTCTCTCTCTCATGGTGGCTGCAGGCTCCTCTTATAGCCCACCCAGAAGTTTTTCAGGTGGTGATTAGCCTAATTAGGCTACACTCCCGGATGTGGCTGTAACACAGCCCAGACGGGCTCGTTTAGTCGTTCAGCTACCCCTGGCGGTGGCCACAGAGCCCAAAAGGCACCAAGTGTTTCGGAGAACGTAATGAGCCTTCCATAGCAGCTTCCCCAGATTCAGTGCCAAAGGGGCGTCCCGGCCTGGCATGGGCCCCGTCCATCCGTCACACTAGTAACACCTTTTTTCTGTGGGTCAGCTGGTTTGATTAATCTTCACACTCTCTGCTCAGATTAAATGCCATGCTCCAACGCATATTAAGTGTGGACTTGATTCTGGTTACGATTTTTAATGCAAAATTATTCTGCAGTCAAATACAAAAATAAACTGCCCTATTAATGAGATCTGATTTTCTGATTTACCTACAGCCTGTTTCTGAGTGACTGCCCATGACCACTGCTTATTCTGTAATCAGTAGTACCATAAATGTTCTTGCTGGTAAGGGAGTGCTTCCTGTGAGAATGAAGAATTCTAAGTGTAAACCTTTTTCTTAAAAAATTGTTAACATGAAAAAAGAATATTGTCTTTAGAATTATTATTATTAGTAACAGTGGTAGTGTTAAATAAAACAGTGGAACTGTAAAGTGTCTTTGGGAAAATTATATATAAGTGCATTACAAAGTATTACTAAAAAGTACATAATTTACAATAGAACAAAACTAGTCGATATCCCAGCATGTTTTATTTTTCTAGTAAAGTTAAGACCTCCTTCTATTTTTGTAGTGTTATGATTTATACATAAGAGAAAAAAGGCTTAGCAAAGAATTACAATTTGGCTTCAACACTTCCTATGAAAGGTTCCTAATAAAAATATGCAAAACTCCAAGCAGAATGTTTTCTATACTGTGAGAAAGTGAAACAGATGAATTGATGCTGCAGCTGGTGGAAAAAGAGGATGGGCTTTGCGAGAGTAATAGGAGAGCAGCTGTTGTAGTGGTTCATTGTCTTCTTGGTGTGATATGTACACCAGTTGTAACATTTGTATGATAAATCAAGCCAAATACAGAGCTCACATTACTACTAACAGTCATTAAAGAAAGCAGGCTTAGGAATAGTAACAGCGGCCACAAGAGACACAGCTTCTCCAACAGCCATCTAATTATAGCTGCTTGATGAAATGTTGGCCACTGTCTAGAATGCTTTGTCATATGCCATGTCAGTAATGTAGCAAGTTTGTGACAATGCAAGTCAGCCAAGTCTATGATTGCTTTTTCCTAACATGGTTAGAGCTGATATTTTTTTCTTGTCTACATTACTCTCATTTTAGCTGTATTTAATATGAATGCTGTTTTAATCAATACACAGTTCATGTATGTCCATAGTCAGATATGTTAGAGAATGCAGCAATAAAAACACCTATAAGAATACATACAATTTAATATAGATGTTTTTCTGGTGTTGATGATTATAAAGGCTCTGTTGACATTTCATGTGTGTTCCTTTTGTCTTTTTATTTCAGACCTTAAGTTTGAAATTATTTAAAAACGGAACAGTGAATTCATATAGCTCTGATACTGTAGCTCTTTTATAAGGTGTGTCCATTGTTGTTTCTTTCTGTTTTGCAAATGAACAGAGTGAAACCAAAAAGAATCTTAACATTAGCCATATCAGATATTGGGAATATATAGTGTCCAGGACAGTGGTGGAGTGCAGAAAACTTTACTGTGTATATAGTAAAAAGTATTCATCCCTTTTGAAGTCTTCACATTTAATGGGGATTGTGGAAGAGAGGTGAAAAAGAGAGTGCAGGCAGGGTTGAGTGGCTGGAGAAAAGTGCCAGGAGTCATTTGTGACAGACGGGTATCAGCAAGAGTGAAAGGGAAGGTCTACAGGACGGTAGTGAGACCAGCTGTTTTATATGGGTTGGAGATGGTGGCACTGACCAGATAGCAGGAGACAGAGCTGGAGGGAGCAGAGTTAAAGAGGCTAAGATTTGCACTGGGTGTGACGAGGATGGACAGGATTAGAAATGAGTACATTAGAGGATCAGCTCAAGTTGGACGGTTGTCAGAAAGGCGAGATTGCGTTGGTTTGGACATGTGCAGAAGAGAGATGCTGGGTATACTGGGAGAAGGATGCTAAAGATAGAGCTGCCAGGGAAGAGGAAAAGAGGAAAGCCTAAGCGAAGGTTTATGGATGTGGTGAGAGAGGACATGCAGGTGATGGATGTAACAGAGAAAAATGCAGAGGACAGAAAAATATGGAAGAAGATGATCCGGTGTGGCAACCCCTAATGGGAGCAGCTGAAAGAAGAAGAAGATAACATTGAATCACAGTGGACTTAATTTGGCTTTTGTTTTATTAAATTGTATTGATTTTATTGTAATCATTCCATACAAATAGATCAATTTTTACAAAAAAAAAATAGGATTGAAAACAAAACAACCCCCACCCCTGAGAAAGACAGACTAAAACTTAAAAAATAGTAAAAAATAAATAAATTGATGAGTTTATTAGGCGGATACAGATAAATGGAGAAGAAAAAGAAATGGGGAGAGAATCTACTTCCTCAGTGCTTTAAGAGCTTATTCTAAAATATTATTAATTAGATCCTGCCAGGTTTTGAAAAAGTTCTGCACAGATCCTCTGTGAGAATTTGATTTTTTCCAATTTCAAATAATATAAAACATCAGTTACCCACTGACTTTAAAGAGGAGAATTAGGATTCTTCCAGTTTAGCAAAATAAGTCTGCATGCCAATAGTGTAGTGAAGGCAATCACAGTTTGTTTGTCCTTCTCCACTTTAAGCCCATCTGAAAGAACACCAAACACAGCTGTTAGTGGATTAGGAGGGATTGTGACACCAAGGCTGTCTGAAAGGCACTTAAACATTTTTGACCAGAATGATGTTAATTTGGTGCAGGCCCAAAACATGTGACCCAGTGAGGCTAGAGCTTATTTGCAGCGTTTGCAGGTTGGATCTTACCCATGAAACATTTTGGACAATTTCAAGCGAGACAGATGTGCGCAATATATAATTTTGAGTTGAATAATTGTGTGCTTTGCGCATATACAGCTCAAGTGAATTATCTGCATTGCTACCTTCCATTCCTTTTCTGATATGTTGAGTGAGAGATCCTTTTCCCATTGTCCTCTTGGATCTTTGAAAAGGAGGGACTGTAAAATATTTTTATATATTGCAGAAATGCTGTCTTGAGTCCTTGAGACTGAGCAATATTTTTTCCAGCATAGAGGAAGGTGGGAGATGGGGAAAATCGGGCAGGTTCTGTTTGACAAAGTTTCTAATTTGAAGATAGGGAAAGAGATATGTTGCAGGAAAGTTACATTTGGAATGTAATTGTTCATAGGATGCAAAGATGTTGTCTATATAAAGATCTCTAAGCAATTTAATCCCAAATGTTTTCCAGATATTAAAAACTGTATATGTTTGTGAGGGTGGAAAAAGGTGGTTCTCATGCAGAGGTGCCACAGATAAAAGATTCTCCATCTTAAAATGCTTTCTACATTGGTTCCATATTCTGAGTGAGTGAAGCACAATTGGGTTATTAGTTTATTGGCGATAACTTGCATTAATAGGGGCACAAAGCAGGGAATATAAAGAAATACTGCAGGATTTTATTTCTATTGGGCACCAAGCCTGTGTATGTTCATCTGTTTGTGTCCAGGTTTTTATAGCTTGTATGTTTGCTGCCCAGTAATAAAACTGAAAGTTGGGTAGAGCCATGCCACCTTCTGCCTTAGTAGGGTCGTTCTTTGGATACGTGGATGTTTTAAGCTCCAAGTAAATGAGGTTATGGTTGAATCTAATTGCTTAAAAAATGATTTATTGATGTATATTGGAATGTTTTGAAATAAAAAGAGAAGCTTAGGAAGGGTATTCATCTTAACAACGTTAATTCTTTCAACTAGAGTGAGATGAAGTGTTGACCATCTATGCAAGTCTTGCTTAATTTTTTCCATACAGACGGCAAAATTTTGTTGTTAAAGAGCTTTATGTTTACTTGTGATATTTACCCCTAGGTATTTAAACTGATCTGCAATGATAAAAGGGAAGGTGTCCAAACTAATATTGTATGCTTGTGAATTCCCTGGAAAGTGCACACTTTTATTCAAATTAATTCTGAGACCAGAGATCTTTTGAAATTCTTTTAGTGCTGTTAGGACTACAGTCACAGTATTTTGTGGGTCTGATATATACTATACCATATCATCTGCATATAGTGAAATTTTCTTTCAAGTCCTTCTCTGATAATCCCCTTTATCTGATAAGCATTTCGATAGTGAACTGCCAGTGGTTCAATGGTGATTGCATATAGCAGTGGTGACAAAGGGCATCCTTGTCTGGTACCACGTTCTAGTCTAAAGTAGTTTGAACAAATGTTGTTAATACAAACTGAAGCTTCTGGATTGGTATACAGTAGTTTGATCCATGCACAAATGTTCGGGCCAAACCCAAATTTCTCTAATGTAGTGAAAAGGTAGTTCCATTCAATCATATTAATTTGGCTTTTTGACACTGATAAACAGAAACTGACTCTAATATCAAAGTGAAAACAGATCTTGGCAAGATAAATTAATTACTGTGGATTTAGAACATATTAAGATCCATTCACTTTCTGCACACTTTGTGTACATTTGCCATTTTTGCCCATCAGTCTGTAGTCAGTAATCCACAACAACGAAGTGAAATCATGTTTTCAGATATATTAAACTCTCATGTATTTATATTCAGATGCTTTGCTGAAGTTCCTTTCTCTAGATTGTGGTCAGGTACATCCTGTTAGCTTTACTTTCCTTGAAGTGTCTAGAACTTGATTGTGTCTAGTCCATCTGTGTAAAATTGAATTCATTGAACATAGTTTACAAAGGCATACACCTATTTAGTATACACAATCCCACAATTTACACTATACGTCAGTTCAAAAGCCATGTCATGAATCCCTTTGTAGACCTCTGATGTAAAATTGTTGTGAGGCATGCAGTAAATCAGGGAAAGTGTAGAGAAAAGCCAAGCAAAATGACACCTTTTATTGGCTAACTAAAAAGATTACAATATGCAAGCTTTTGAGGCAACAGTTGCCTCGAAAGCTTGCATATTGTAATCTTTTTAGTTAGCCGATAAAAGGTGTCATTTTGCTTGGCTTTTCTCTACATTTATAATGGCTAACACGGTACAACACCCTAGTACTACAGGGAAAGTGTATAAAGCCATTTCTAAAGCTTTGACTTTTCCCTAGGAATACAGTATCTTCAATAAATGTGAAGTGAAGAAGTATGGAACCACCTGACTCCTCCTGGAGTTGTCTGTCTAGCCAAACTGATTAACCAAGCAAGAATGGCTTTGGCCAGGTTGGTGACCAGGATCTCAATGCTTTCTCTAACAGAACTTCAGAAGTCCTCTGCTTTAATGGAAGAACCTGTTGTAAGGACAACCATCTCAGCAGAGATCAATCAGTTAGGCGTTTGCGCTAGACTGGCTAGACGGAGGCAACTCTTGAGTAAAAGGCACATGACAGCCTGCTTGAATTTTGAGAGCATGAGGAAAAAGATTCTCTTGTCAGATCAGACAAAAATTGAACTCTTTGAGCAAAACTTTAACCACTCTGTCTGGCAAAGACCAAGCACTGCTCACCACATGCCTAATACCATCTTTGCGGTGAAGCATGGTGGTAGCTAGCAGCATCATAATGCTCTGGTTGTGCTTTTCAGAGTTAGTTGCAGGCAGTCTGGTCAGAATTGAGGGGAGGATGAACACAGACAAATACAGAGAGGTCCTTAAAGAAAACTAACTCCAGTGGGCAAGCAACCTCAGACTGGGGCAGCTGTTGACCTTTCAGCCAAAGCATACAGCCAAGACAAATGCTGGTGTGGCTTTAGGACATGTCTCTGAGTATCTTAGAATTACCAGGCAAAGCTCATACTTAAACCCCATAGAACCGCAGATGGCAGTTTATAGACACTTCCCATCCAATCTAACGAAGCTTGAGAGGATCTGCTTATGAAGAATAAGATTAATTTACCAAATCTGCAAATCTTGTAGGGACTTACCCAAGAAGACTCAAAGCTATAATTTCTGCCAAAGGAGCTTTTATGAAGTACTGAATTAAGGGTCTGAATACTTATATAACGAGAGGCTTCAGTCTTTGATTTTTAATAGATTTGCAAACCTTTCTGCAAACATGTTTTCAATTTGTCATTATGGGTTATTGAGTGCAGATTGATGAGAAAAAATAGCAAATTTATCCATTTCAAATTAAATCTACAACATAATAAAATATGTAGAACGTGAAAAGATCTGAATACATTCTGAATCACCTGTAGATATACAGTATAAAACACAAAATAATTAATCTTATAAGTATTCAAAGTCAGCACTTAGTAGATGCAGTTATGGTAGCTTTGAGTCTGCATGGACAGGTTTCTATCAACTTTGCACACCTCCACACAGCAATTTATCCCAATTCTTTTACCACTCAAGCTCTGTCATGTTATAAGAGGATTGTGAGTGAACAACCTTTTCCAAGTCCACCCACAAATTCTTAATTGGACTGAGATCTGGACTCTGACTCAGTCTCTTCAGAACATTAGCATTGCTGTTTAGGGCCATTCCAGGGTAGTTTTGGCTTTATGCTTGGGGTTATGGTCCTTTTAGATAACAGGCTATGCCATGCCCTTTACATTTCTTAATGACTGATTTAACTAGTCCCCTAGGGACACTTAATGCTTTGGATAGTTTCTTGCTATCATTTGGTGACTTTTGCTTTTTAGTTGCCTTTTCACTGAGTTGTTGGTGTGTTCTTTTCTCTTCATTGTGTAGTGTAAGCCACAGTACTAACTCACAACAAGTAAGAGATGGACTTTCAGGTAACATGCATTTAAAATACAATCAATTGAAACCTCTTGAGTACAGAGAATTGATCTCCTTTCAGCTAATGACGTAATTTCAAAATCCAGTTGACTGCAGCAGTAGTGGTTTAGTTGTAGGAATATGAAGAGATGTAATTATCCTTTTGGCTTCAACCATGCCCATAATTAATGTATTTGGTAAGGTTACTACTTTCTTTACCTTACCTTTCTCTGCTGTAAGACTTATATCAAGGTAATTGAAATATACATGTTTTAAGAATCAGAATAATACAATTTCTTGATAAACACAAGAATTATAGAAATATCCATCCATTTTCCAACCTGCTGAATCCGAACACAGGGTCACGGGGGTCTGCTGGAGCCAATCCCAGCCAACACAGGGCACAAGGCAGGGAACCAATCCTGGGCAGGGTGCCAACCCACCGCAGGACACACACAAACACACCCACACACCAAGCACACCCTAGGGCCAATTTAGAATCGCCAATCCACCTAACCTGCATGTCTTTGGACTGTGGGAGGAAACCGGAGCGCCCGCAGGAAACCCACGCAGACACGGGGAGAACATGCAAACTCCACGCAGGGAGGACCCGGGAAGCGAACCCAGGTCCCCAGATCTCCCAACTGCGAGGCAGCAGCGCTACCCACTGCGCCACCGTGCCGCCCCTTATAGAAATATGATACCTGCATATATATATTGACATATGAAACAGGATGTAAAACAGATGAGACAAACATATAATATACAAGATGCTGTTTATTTACTGGTTAATCAGAGTTCTGATTTATCTTGGCACAGATAAATAGTTTTATGATACCAAGTCTTTAAAAGTTATGACCGATGTTGTGTGAAGCTGTGGCTATTGTTGCTGCACCCGGTTCAGGTGGAGGATTCTTCTTGCATTGGTGGGCATTCTTTCTCTTTGCTGCATGATCATTTGTCTGTGGTGTTCTCTGTATGTGTATAAGCTCTCATGATTGGATTAAAGTCACTTCCAGTTACACAATCAGTGCCTTCTCATAGGTGTGTTATTTTGTACATCACCGTTGGCACTTAATTAATTTTATCCTTTTGTTCTTGAGTGTTTATTTGTCACCTTTGGTCAGAATGTGTTGGCAGAGAGGCCTTTGCAAATATGGCAGCTCTGATATACACCTTTAGTATAATATGAAGTAAAGGCTGGTCATTGTATGAAGAATTCAGTCACTTAACTTTGAGGGAAAACACAAGAATACTAAAATAGGATTAACAACAACAAATTAACAAATAAGTATTAGTATAAAATGTAAGTTATTTTTAACCTAAAGCTAACTACACAATATATACAATATAGAAATACCATATTGTACCCTTTTCTAAGCCCGCTTAATCCTAAACAGGGTCACAGGGGAGCTGGAGCCTAACCCATAGGGTGCGAGGTAGAAACAATCCCTAGACAGAGAAATGATTACATTTAGTTAACTGACAGTAAAAGTAAATATTTTTGTAGTTTTACAGACAGACAGACTCGTCTTGCTGCTTTTGTTAAATAAGGTACAGTGGAACCTCTAGATACGAGTTTAATTCGTTCCAGCACTGAGCTTGTATAGCGAATTTCTTGTATCTAGAACAAACTTCCCCATTGAAAATAATTGAAATCCAGCTAATCCATTCCGCACCCCAAATATATTAACATAAAAATCAATTTTCCTAACAAATAACACTGATAAATTATATATACTGTAGTCTACCTTTAATAAATAACACTGGTAAATAATATAACTGATTATTAAAAGAATCAAAACAGGTGTCCAAAAGTGCAGTAGAGCATTCAATAAATCTTTAAATAAATAATCCTTAAAACAGTTGTGAAGTGGAGGTTTAAAATACACAAGAATAACAATCCTTTAACACGAGGTTAAAACGTCAAAAGGATGCAGTCTTTATAAAACAGATGACAATCCCCGGTGCTTCTTCTCTGTGAGCTCTGCAACAGGCGAGACACTCTTAATGCAGCTGACCTTCTCTACACCGTCCTGCTTCAGCTGTTTGGCTCGCCTGTTCAGCTCACTGTTCAGCTACACGCGAGTCTGCACTCGCTCGCTCACTCTCCCGCACCGACTTCCTCCTGCCTGCACGCGCGCGACTCTCTCTCTCTCACACACACACACACACACTCTCACTCTCACTCTCACTCTCACTCTCACTCTCACTCTCACTCTCTCTCTCTTTTCTTTTACTTCTTCTCCCCCTTAACCGGCTCGCGCTTCTCTATATATGCGGGGAGGACATGGCAGCTGCAGCCCATCAGCCACAGGAACAATCATGGATGTGGGCAGTTTCCCACCTGTGCACTTAAGTGAGAAACGCAGACACCGCAGATCGCGGCTCGCAACTGCTACCACGCCCCCTCGCTAAGCTGAGAGCTATACCCACAGCCTGGCTCGTGGCTCGTTTCGCGAGCCAATGCTCGCATTTAGATCTGAATTTTTCGCTCATACTTTCCTCGTATTTTGAATTTCTCGTATACAGAGGTGATCGTATCTCGAGGTTCCACTGTATTAGAATTCATTTGAGTGTGGAAGGAGTGGAATTTATAACTATTGCATAAAAAATTACAGTATGCTAGATTTTATGCAGTTGTCGTCACAGTGTAGTCCCACTTTAGCATTTTACCATACTAAAAAAGTTGCACTTTTTAGAAATTTAGAAAAAAAAGTCTTTAACACATTAAGTAAATATTTAATTGGAGTGAACAGGTGTTTTTAAAGCAATTTGAAAGTGGCATCATCTATTACTACAAGAAAAAAATTGATTTCTATATCAAAGGAAAGCAAATTCAGTACACTTCTCCTTTCACTTTGACTTCTAATCACAGTTGCAGGTGACGGAGAATGTCCGTAGATCATCTTTTGAATGATGCACACAGAACCCTTTGAAAAGCCTTCATTTTGCAGAATAAACTGCAGAGCCTTTGATTAGACTTAATACCTACAAAAAACAGCATTACACAAACCTAACTTATACCAGAGGAACGAATGCCATGGAAATCAGATCTATTGAGAGGGCAAGAAAATTAAGAATTATATTTTGTGAAAAATACAATCATATTTCTTAGTTTGCAAAGTTAATGCTACTATTCTGTATAATTCTTAACAGTCAATAGGGGTTAAAGAATAGAACAGAATTGATAAGGCCTGATGAGGGCCATGTAAATGGTGTGTAGGACATCAGGTTTGACCTGTTGGACTGGTCATAAGTCAATTTCTTAGCCCTGGGACTTGGTAAGGTTTCCTCTTGACTAGGAAGATATTCTTGGGCTGGTCCACAATTAACCAAGGATAAAGTATAAACATCAGGTTCTTCTTCACTAGCAAGATCTGCAATAGAAATGAAATCCTGCGGTACTTCTTTATATTCCTTGCTTTGTACTCTAATAAAAACAAGGTATTGCCAATATATTAACAGCCCATTTGTCCTTCATTAACTCATAATATGGAACCAATGTAGTAAGCACTTTAAGTTAGAGAATATTTTATCTGTGGTACCTCTACATGATAACCACCTTTTTCCACCCTCTCAAACTTTCAAACAGTTTTTAATGTTTGGAAAACGTATGGGATTAAATCATTTAGAAGTTTGTATATAAATAATGTCTTTGCATCCTATGAACAAGTATACTCCAAATTTAATCTCCCATCAATACAATTTTTGCACTATCTCCAAATTAGAAACTTTGATAAATGAATTCTGCCCAGTTTTCCTCACCTTCCACCTATTCCTATTTCAAAAGAGATATCGATCAGTCTTGTGGACTCAGACAGCATTTCTGTAATATATAAAAACATTTTAAAGTCTGTTCCTTTTAAATATCCCAGAGTACAGTGGGAAAAGGATCTCTTACTCAACATTTCAGAAACGGAGTGGAAGGCAGCCACGCACAGAATTCACTCCAGCTCCATATGTGCAACACATTCAATTATTCAACTTAAAATCTTTTATAGAGCACATCTGTCTCATTTAAAATTGTCCAAAATGTTTCCAGGGCAAGATCCAACCTGCTAACGTTGTAATCAAGCCCAAGCTTCACGAGGCCACATGTTTTGGACGTGTACCAAATTAATATCATTCTGGACAAAAATTTTTAAATGCCTGTCAGATCTCTCCTAATCCACTAACAGCTGTGTTTGGTGTACTCCCACATGGGCTTAAAGTGGAGAAGGACAAACAAACTGTAATTGACTTTACTTCACTATTGGCACGTAGACTTATCTCGCTCAACTGGAAGAATCCTAACTCACCTCTTTTAAGTCAGTGGGTAACTGATGTTATATAGTACAGTAATCCCTCCTCCATCGCGGGGGTTGCGTTCCAGAGCCACCCACGAAATAAGAAAATCCGCGAAGTAGAAACCATATGTTTATATGGTTATTTTTATATTGTCATGCTTGGGTCACAGATTTGCGCAGAAACACAGGAGGTTGTAGAGAGACAGGAACGTTATTCAAACACTGCAAACAAACATTTGTCTCTTTTTCAAAAGTTTAAACTGTGCTCCATGACAAGACAGAGATGACAGTTCTGTCTCACAATTAAGAGAATGCAAACATATCTTCCTCTTCAAAGGAAACAGAGAGGAAAGCAAACAAATCAATAGGGCTGTTTGGCTTAAGTATGCGAAGCACCGCGGCACAAAGCTGTTGAAGGCGGCAGCTCACACCCCCTCCGTCAGGAGAAGGGAGAGAGAGAGAGACAGAGAAAAACAAAGTCAAAAATCAATACGTGCCCTTTGAGCTTTTAAGTATGCGAAGCACCGTGCAGCATGTCGCTTCACGAAGCAGCTGCACACAGAAGGTAGCAACATGAAGATAATCTTTCAGCATTTTTAGACGAGCGTCCGTATCGTCTAGGTGTGCGAACAGCCCCCCTGCTCACACCCCCTACGTCAGGATCACAGATAGTCAGCGCAAGAGAGAGAGAAAGAAAAGTAAGTTGGGTAGCTTCTCAGCCATCTGCCAATAGCGTCCCTTGTATGAAATCAACTGGGCAAACCAACTGAGAAAGCATGTACCAGAAATTAAAAGACCCATTGTCCTCAGAAATCCGCGAACCAGCAAAAAATCTGCGATATATATTTAAATATGCTTACATATAAAATCCGCGATAGAGTGAAGCCGCGAAAGGCGAAGCGCGATATAGCGAGGGATCACTGTATGTGAAATTGGAAAAGCTCAAATTCTCACTTAGAGGATCTGTTCAAAACTTTTTTTAAAACCTGGCAGGACCTACTCAATAACATTTTAGAATAAGCGTTTATATTGGGGTAAAAGACTCCTTTCTCTTTTTACTACTCTTAACAGTTTTGCTCTGGTTGTTAGCCTTCTTCTCCTTCTAATGGGTGGGGGTGGATTTGATGTTACGTTTGACTTGATTGTATGGAATGTTATATGAGAGAGGTTAGGAGAACTTGCTGATACAGCGCATTGCCGCACCCACCACATGACAAATCAACTCAAGATTCCAGATTAGGACCCGGGTACAGCCATACAACGGGTGACACCTCGGCACCACACTAGTTCAGATGGAATGGAACAGTGTGAGGTTTTGTATGGTGGCTGGAGTGCCAATTCTGTCACCAACCCCCAGGTTTTCCCTGCAGGTTGGATGACTTGCTTGCAGGGCTGGATGCAGATTAACGTCATGCCCAGGATGGAGCAGTCTTGCAGGTTAAGGGCCTTGCTCAAGGGCCCAATGGAGTAGAATCACTTTTGGCGTTTACAGGATTCGAACCGGCAACCTTCCGATTGCCAGTGCAAATCCTTAGCCTCATGTTATATGCTTTTAATAAATTCAATAAAAATTAAAAAAAAAAAACAAAACATCAGGTTCTTGCCTGTGCTTTTGTCCTGGGAAGGTGAATTAGGGGCATGGACATCTAGCAGAGATGTAGTACTGTCAGTACTGAGAAGAGAGTCAAGAGGGTTTTTTTTTTTGGAGCTTTTGAAAGGTTAGTCCATCATTTAAATTAGTGAGAGTAGCACTAACAATGTGTGACAAGTTGATCCAATGACTAGTGCTGCTGGCCCAGTTGCAATCTATGTACTGTTTGTATATTTCTAGAAATGTCTGTGCATGTTTTTCTTTGGGTACTCTGATTTCCTCCCAAATTTTCCTCCTTCCCCAAGACATGCAGGTTATGTTACCTGACAGCTCTTGACTGGGTCTGCGTGAGAGATTGTGCATGTGTGTGCGTGTTTACGTAAGTGTACGAGTGTGCCCTGTGATGGACTTTATCCAGGATTTATCCAGTGAATGGGCACCTACTACCTAACATCCTGAACTGAATAAGTAGGTTAGACGATTTGTGGGTGTTTGTGTTGTTTTTGAGATTGTGAATGTAATGTGATGGCATAGTGGTTAGTGCCGCTGCTTCACACCTTCAAAGTCCTGGAAAAGAACTTGACTGGTCACTTTTTGTGTGTGGGGTATATTGACTGTCAGCTTACCATTGTCTGGTGTCGATTTGTGTGCACTGCTGCCCTGCTCATGGCTGGTTTCTTCTTTGAACTCCATACTATTGGGTTAGGCTTCATTTATCCCCCTGGGTCTTTGAATATGAGGTCCAAAAATCTAAAAATAGATTTTACCTATCAGTGATGAAATACTGTATATTTCTAATTAGATATCTAGCATTCTTTAATTCATTCAGATATTTTCCAGCCCACTTGTTTCAATTAAGAGAGATTAATCTTGGCAGCACCGGGGACATGGTAAAAGCAAAGCCTGGGTGGATATCTGTATGTCACAAGGTACAAGCTCACATGCCACTTGCTGCCAGCTAATTCATGGTCAAAGATGGACATAACCTAAATGACTCTAAGATTTGGAAAGACAGAAAGTTTTACACGGTTTAAAAAATGTTTGAACCAAAATGTTTAACTAATTATATTACATAACAGACTCAGTCATCCTTATTTCCGAGTGCTGGGGTCTATCCTGGCAGCAGTGAACAGAAGACAAGAGACAACTTTGCAGGGGATGCCAGTTTTTTTGCTGCCCTGCTCTCTCACACACTCATATGAGCAAAATTAAAAATGGGTAAAACCTGAAATGTACATTATAATGTGGGAAGAAGCCAGTGTACCTGGAGAAAATAAACCAAAGACATGCATAGGCTCAGGAAGAACTTGCCTGTTCCACACAGTAAGTAACTGATTGAAGGATACAAATCCATGATGCTTTAGCCATGAAGCAGCAGCCCTAACAGCTGCATCAGTCCAATTATATTAAAAGTCTGTTATTTTTCAGCATACTGTGGTCCATTTCTCTTTGAGAGAGTCAAAATTTAGCACATTTTTTTTCAAAACTGTAGTCTGGATATGCTAGCCTGTTAGAATAAATGGAGTAAGCACTAAAACAGCATTCATTATATAACCGTTTCAAATGGTCCAGCAGCAGATTTTCACTGATCCCGCACAGAAAGGATTTCACTGTATTTTATTTTCTCCTTGGTTTCTGCAGGTTGGTAGCAGAAGGGTGATTCAGTATGGAGCTGGAATTATGTTAATTTTGGGAACAATTGGGAAATTCACAGCTTTGTTTGCTTCACTACCAGATCCTATTCTTGGTGGAATGTTCTGCACGCTGTTTGGTAAGCGCTGCATGTCTCGTCTATGGACCTTAGCTGATATGCTGTACATAAAGACATTTGGAGTACACTTGAAATCTCAAACCCACACAAAGAGTTTAAAAGAAATAAAATATACAGTACCATTTTGATGAGAACAGTTTTACTTGCAACTCCATTAAAGACTTATTAATCCTCAGTCACTTATCCTCTAAAAGCCCAGCTCACAGTTATTAACAGTTCCTGTTTTTCTGTATATTTTAGGTATGATAACAGCAGTTGGACTCTCTAACTTGCAGTTTGTAGACATGAACTCCTCACGAAATCTCTTTGTTTTGGGTTTTTCTATGTTTTTTGGCCTAACTGTACCAAATTATCTGGATGCCCACCCAAAAGCCATCAGCACAGGTACGTCCTGCAAAATTTTGTTACCAAATGCTTAATTGCAAAAAAAAAAAAAAAAAAGTCAAGAAATGTGATTGACCATCTATTTTATAGCTAAGATGCAGCATGAATTCATTCACATCCGTATTGTAAAATATAAAGCTTAAACTTTTCAATTTCTAACTTTTGTACCTCATCCTTTAAAGAAATGAAGAAGCACTCGTCCAAATGTAAAGCCATTTTCCAAATGACATCTGAAACTGAACATTGATTTGATTTATAGATTGATATTTTGGTATTTACCTCAAAAGTGATAGATGAACATGCATATATCATCTCAAAAGAAAATTAATACATTTCAAGAAATTTACCACTTGATGGTTTTGAACAATGGAAGAGGGATCTTTCAATTAAAATTTCAGAAAGGGAGTGAAATTCAGCCATTTGCAATATGCATTTTATTTCAAGCACACCAGAATTTAATCAAAAATCATTTGTCAGTGGCTCATCTCTCATCTGAAGTGGTTGGAGACCCCAGCGTACCTAGGGTGAAATCCAGCCTGTGAGTGATGTCAACAGACACTTGCCTCACTAAGTTATATGTTTTGGGATTAATGTCCTGCACCTAAATCATTTTGGGCAAAATATCTGTATCTCTCTTAGGCTGTGATCTAAAATCCTTACTAACGCTCTAATGGTATTATGTGGTGTAATAATATATGGAACATCTTTTGCTATGAAATCTGTTACAATATTCTAATTGGAAACAAATCACAAATTGGGAAAAGAATTCAATTTTATTTATGAGAATCTGTTCAGAATTTTTTCAGAATTTAGCAAGAACTCATTAATGCTTACTGACCCTGTGCTCAACGTTTCTTTTTTCTGTTTTATATGAAGAGCCACTTTAAACGGAGCTCTCCTATCATAAGGCTGTCTGAGTCAGATGGGTTTTTGGCTGTGTCCCATTTTAAAGATTTTCTCACAACATATTATTGCACTTATGTTTGTTTTTTTTGACTGAATTATGTTTTATTATTTTGTATTGTTCTTTAAATGAAAAAAGAGAAACTCTGGCATTTGGGTGACATGATGATTCGCTTCTAGGATCCAGTCTGGTCAGTCTGTGTAAAGTTTGCATGTTCTCCCTGTGTGTGTATGGCCTTTTTCGTGACTTTTTTTGCATGTCCTCTGGTTTCTGAGATTGAGGGTTTCCAGTAAAGTGGACTTCACCCTGTGTGGAGTTTGTTCTTACTTTCTGCCTGGTGCAGTCAGGATGGATTCTGCCAATCTGTGATCCTGTCATGCAAAAAGCAGGTTTGGAATATAGGTGGTTGGAATGGGTGAGATTTTTCGTTTGGTGATGCACAGAAAAAAACATGCTTTTCAGTAGATATACTGTAAACATTCAACAACCCATTCTAAACCTGCTTATTACATTTTAGGGTTTAGTATAAATAGTCACACACAGGCCTGATTTATAATAATACCTTTAAAGCACATCTTAAAATGCACAATTAAAATAGGTGATTTTTCACAGCATGTATCTTTATTAAGTTTGTAAGGATATTGCTGTCTTTCCTCCTGACAATTAGGGGTTGGAAAGATAAATATAGTTGTCTTCCTTGCTAACAAGTGTCTCACATTAATAACATTTGTAAGAGGGATATTTGGCTGGCAAGAGGTTGGGCCTCATCAAATTGACATAAGGCAGAAGAAAGACCCCACAGGAAACCTCAGACACAGAGATAGAGCCACTGTGCTCAGAAAAGGTCTCACATATTCCACTTGGGACAACATACTGTACAACACTGTGAGATGGTACATGCTTTAGGTATGCTGTATACCAGGGGTGCCCAATACGTCGATTGTGACCGACCGGTAAATCGGAATGGTAGTGCAGGTAGATCGTGTTGCATTCAAAAAAAATTATTATTTTTTTTAAATGTTACTCTATCATATATCCTCCCTGTGGCATTTGCCACTTGATTGACATACAGGGTGGCCAGTCTGAGATCTCTTTGCTTATAACACATTGGTCATCACGCATGATCAAACGCGCGAGCTACTGCAAAACTCTGGCTGTGATCTAGTTAGCCTTCCAATTTATATCAACTAAAGAAGGGTTTTAAAAAAAATTGTTGGTTATGGGCTGGATGTGGAATTGGAAGAGGATTTTTTTTCTCACAATGTCACAATCATAGTGCGTTTGTCTGATCTGTCAATCTATCATTGCTATTCCAAAGAAGGAAAATGTGGAAAGGCACTTTCGACTGTTCATAAAAACTATGAAACTGACGTCCTTCCGAAAAGCGATCTGAGAAAGAGGAAGGAGAGGGAACTAAAATTGCAGTTAATCGGACAGCCGTCATTTTTCACTCGGCTGAATTCAAAAGCAAAGGTAGTAGACACACCGAAGCATCATTCCGGGTGAGTCACTCGATCATTAAGCATAAGAAGTCCTTCCAAGATGTAGAGATGATAAAAGAGGCCTTCCTTGAGGCAGATGGCTAGGGAGAAATTCCTGCTGAGATTTCGAGACCCCTGGCCGGAGAAAAAGGAGTTTCTCCTTGTCATTAAACATGCAGAATACAAGCAACTTAATAACGATCAATGGCTGCTAGACTTGGTATTTTTTTTCCAATCTGATCAACATGTTGAATGAGCTTAATTTACAGCTGCAAGGAAAAGACAAAACCATGGTCAATATGATTAACTCAGTTAATGCTTTCAAACAAAAAATGCAACATCTGTCCTCAAAGCTGCAGCGCCTTGATTTGGGGAACATCCAAAACTTCACTAAGAGCTGGAGACTCAATGGAAGGCGTTTGCGCAACTTGACAGCATACGCTACACAGAGCAGACTTTGACAGACGGTTTCAAGACTCAGCTTTACTTGAGCCAATCGCTACATTTAAGTGCTATCCATTTAGGGAAGATGTTGAAGGTGATTCACCCGCATCAAAAATTGCAACACTGTTTCACCTAAAACTCCTCTACAGTGGAGGATGAAATTTTGACACTACAGGATGACATTCAGCTGAAGTATGGGGCTCATGGACAGTTTTGGAACTTACTCACAGAGGAAAAGTACCCAAACATGAGGAAATGTGCTACCTCCTTCACTGCATTATTCGGCTCTACTTATTTATGTGAGTCAGCCTTTTCCCACATGAAGATTATTAAATCCAAATACTGCAGTGACCATAAATGTATTGAATTGTTATTGTGCCATAAAGGTTATTCAGTTATGCAAGGTACGACAACATATATTTTATGTATAAAGTATACTTCGTATATATATATATATATATATATATATATATATATATATATATATATATATATATTCACTGCATTCGTAGTCTGTGTCACAATCTGATTGTATGGGTGGTTACCTACCAGGTAACGCTTGTGGTTGGCCAGCAATCTGCTAACATCCGCCATGGTGCCCTCAGTTTGTGAGGAGCAGATCATAGAATGGTTGAAATAGTTTACTGTCAAATAAATGCAAAGAGTACACGACACGTGTTTCGCCCTCATTCTGGGCTCATCAGGTGTACACACTCCACTGCACTCCCTCTCGGGAATCGAACCTCGGACGTCAGCGGCGATGCCCCTAACGTTGCGCCACGGCGTGTGGTTCGTTTATTTGACAGCATGTAGATCGGGGTAATTACATTCACGGCATTGGCGCTGACGTCCGAGGTTCGATTCCCGAGAGGGAGTGCAGTGGAGTGTGTACACCTGATGAGCCCAGAATGAGGGCGAAACACGTGTCGTGTACTCTTTGCATTTATTTGACAGTAAACTATTTCAACCATTCTATGATCTGCTCCTCACAAACTGAGGGCACCATGGCGGATGTTAGCAGATTGCTGGCCAACCACAAGCGTTACCTGGTAGGTAACCACCCATACAATCAGATTGTGACACAGACTACGAATGCCATGAATGTAATTACCCCGATCTACATGCTGTCAAATAAACGAACCTCACGCCGTGGCGCAACGTTAGGGGCATCGCCTCTAGCGCTGACGTCCGAGGTTCGATTCCCGAGAGGGAGTGCAGTGGAGTGTGTACACCTGATGAGCCCAGAATGAGGGCGAAACACGTGTCGTGTACTCTTTGCATTTATTTGACAGTAAACTATTTCAACCATATATATACAGTGATCCCTCGCTATATCGCGCTTCGCCTTTCGCGGCTTCACTCCATCGCGGATTTTATATGTAAGCATATTTAAATATATATCGCAGATTTTTCGCTGCTTCGCGGGATTCTGCGGACAATGGGTCTTTTAATTTCTGGTACATGCTTCCTCAGTTGGTTTGCCCAGTTGATTTCATACAAGGGACGCTATTGGCAGATGGCTGAGAAGCTACCCAACTTACTTTCTCTCTCTCTCTCTCTCTCTCTCTTGCGCTGACGTAGGGGGGTGTGAGCAGGGGGGCTGTGTGCAGCTGCTTCCTGAAGGACATGCTGCACGGTGCTTCGCATACTTAAAAGCTCAAAGGGCACGTATTGATTTTTGACTTTGTTTTTCTGTGGCTCGCTCTCTCTCTCTCTTCCTGCTCCTGACAGAGGGGGTGTGAGCTGCCGCCTTCAACAGCTTTGTACCGGCGGTGCTTCGCATACTTAAAAGCCAAAAAGCCCTATTGATTTTTTTTTTGACTGCTTGCTTTGTTCTCTGTCTCCTGACGCGCACTCCTTTGAAAAGGAAGATATGTTTGCATTCTTTTAATTGTGAGACAGAACTGTCATCTCTGTCTTGTCATGGAGCACAGTTTAAACTTTTGAAAAAGAGACAAATGTTTGTTTGCAGTGTTTGAATAACGTTCCTGTCTCTCTACAACCTCCTGTGTTTCTGCGCAAATCTGTCACCCAAGCATGACATTCTAAAAATAACCATATAAACATATGGTTTCTACTTCGCGGATTTTCCTATTTCGCGGGTGGCTCTGGAACGCAACCCCCGCGATGGAGGAGGGATTACTGTATGTATATACAGTGCATCCGGAAAGTATTCACAGTACATCACTTTTTCCACATTTTGTTATGTTACAGCCTTATTCCAAAATGGATTAAATTAATTTTTTTCTCAGAATTCTGCACACAACACCCCATAATAACAACATGAAAAAAGTTTACTTGAGGTTTTTGCAAATTTATTAAAAATAAAAAAATTGAGAAAGCACATGTACATAAGTATTCACAGCCTTTGCCATGAAACTCAAAACTGAGCTCAGGTGCATCCTGTTTCCCCTGATCATCCTTGAGATGTTTCTGCAGCTTAATTGGAGTCCACCTGTGGTAAATTCAGTTGACTGGACATGATTTGGAAAGGCACACACCTGTCTATATAAGGTCCCACAGTTGACAGTTCATGTCACAGCACAAACCAAGCATGAAGTCAAAGGAATTGTCTATAGACGTCCGAGACAGGATTGTCTCGAGGCACAAATCTGGGGAAGGTTACAGAACAATTTCTGCTGCTTAGAAGGTCCCAATGAGCACAGTGGTCTCCATCATCCATAAGTGGAAGAAGTTCGAAACCACCAGGACTCTTCCTAGATCTGGCCGGCCATCTAAACTGAGTGATGGGTGGAGAAGGGCCTTAGTCAGGGAGGTGACCAAGAACCCAAAGGTCACTCTGTCAGAGCTCCAGAGGTCCTCTGTGGAGAGAGGAGAACCTTCCAGAAGGACAACCATCTCTGCAGCAATCCACCAATCAGGCCTGTATAGTAGAGTGGCCAGACGGAAGCCACTCCTTAGTAAAAGGCACATGGCAGCCCACCTGGAGTTTGCCAAAAGGCACCTGAAGGACTCTCAGACCATGAGAAAAAATTCTCTGGTCTGATGAGACAAAGATTGAACTCTTCGGTGTGAATGCCAGGCGTCACATTTGGGAGAAACCTGGCACCATCCCTACAGTGAAGCATGGTGGTGGCAGCATCATGCTGTGGGGATGTTTTTCAGCGGCAGGGACTGGGAGACTACTCAGGATAAAGGGAAAGATGACTGCAGTAATGTACAGAGACATCCTGGATGAAAAGCTGCTCCAGAGCGCTCTTGACCTCAGACTGGGGCGACGGTTCATCTTTCAGCAGGACAACGACCCTAAGCACACAGCCAAGATATCAAAGGAGTGGCTTCAGGACAACTCTGTGAATGTCCTTGAGTGGCCCAGCCAGAGCCCAGACTTGAATCCGATTGAACATCTCTGGAGAGATCTTAAAATTGCTGTGCACCGACGCTTCCCATCCAACCTGATGGAGCTTGAAAGGTGCTGCAAAGAGGAATGGGTGAAACTGGCCAAGGATATTCAAAAAGACTTGAGGCTGTAATTGCTGCCAAAGGTGCATCGAAAAGTATTGAGCAAAGGCTGTGAATACTTATGTACATGTGATTTCTCAGTTTTTTTATTTTTAATAAATTTACAAAAACCTCAAGTAAACTTTTTTCACGTTGTCATTATGGGGGTGTTGTGTGTAGAATTCTGAAGAAAAAAATGAATTTAATCCATTTTGGAATAAGGCTGTAACATAACAAAAGGTGGAAAAAGTGATGCGCTGTGAATACTTTCCGGATGCACTGTGTATATATATATATATATATACACTGTATATACTGTATATATATATATATATATATATATATATATATATATATATATATATATATATATATATATATATATATAGCATTTTTAATGTAGGTAGATCATTTTGACCTGGTCATTTTAAAAGTAGCTTGCAAGCCGAAAATGTGTGGGCACCCCTGCTGTATACATTAGGCAGGAACACTAATATGAGAGAGAGAGAGAGCAAGCTTGTGGCGTTGGTGGAAGCATGCAATGCTGACCCAAAAGCTAAATGAGGCCAAGGAGGATATTACAGGGGTAGTGATACGTTTTGGCGGCTAGAGGACACATGGTCCCTGAAATAAACACATATGAGAGCAGGGACACAAGAAGTCACTACTGGAAATTCAAGCCCAATGTCCCTGCCAAAAAGTACAAAGTTGTCCCTGACCTAGGAAGTGATTCTACGTCTTGCTAGAAGGGACCTTGGGATGGAATTTAGTACCACTTCACCACAAGAGGCATGTTAAATCTAGAGACTTGGCCTTGGGCACAACTGGCGAGAAGAAAAAGAGGAGCCAAGGTATAGTGAGAGAGAGAGATTTAAGGTAAAAATAGTGTGGCACTATGGGTAAGAGGGTGAGCCACCCCACTGCAGAGAAGGAGGTTCAGTTTGTACTTTGTGGTCTCCTTTTATTTCTCCAGAGCCACACAGAGTGACATTTGCTGGCTTCCACAGGTAAATAAATCTTTAGTAACGCGAGATAACTTGTTTCCTTTAATGCTCACTACTGCTCTTCCTCTTTACAGGAGTACCAGAAATTGACCAAATTCTGACTGTTTTATTGACAACTGAAATGTTTGTGGGGGGCTGCCTTGCTTTTTTGTTGGACAACACTATTCCAGGTATGTGTTTATCATCTGGATTCTGAGGTAAGAGAAAAGGTGGCTAAGAAATCAGAGGCTGTATGAAGTTTATGGCGGTATCATGTCCCATTGCATGTGTTTTAAAGGGTGTTATTTTTAGCCAATATATACAGTAACTGACAAACTGAGTACATTAAAGGAGTTGGTACTTACCACTGGGATCAATGCTGAGAGCCACATTGTGAGATACCCCTAAATAATAGCAAGTTTGGCCTCCCATTTGCTTTTAGGACAGCTTTGAATTTGAAGCAGGAACAGAATTTGTGGAAGAGTGTGTCACCTGAATGCTCTCCAGTGTGGACTCCATGGTGTCTCATAGTAGTTGCAAACAAGATAGTGGTTGATCTCTACTCCGAAGAGCCTGTATTCCATCTCATGCCCTGAAAGCCACTGCATTAGGATGCAGTCTCTATTTTCTTCATGTAATATTACCATGAATTTTATAGCCTTGTGGCCCATTCATAGAGAGAGAACCTCCAGATTGCCAATGATGATTATACAGTGCATCTGGCAAGTATTTACAGCGCATCACTTTTTCCACATTTTGTTATGTTACAGCCATATTCCAAAATGGATTAAATTAATCTTTTTCCTCAGAATTCTACACACAACACCCCATAATGACAATGTGAAAAAAGTTTACTTGAGGTTTTTGCAAATTTATTAAAAATAATAAAACTGAGAAATCACATGTACATAAGTATTCACAGCCTTTGCTCAATACTTTGTCGATGCACCTTTGGCAGCAATTACAGCCTCAAGTCTTTTTGAATATGATGCCACAAGCTTGGCACACCTATCCTTGGCCAGTTTCGCCCATTCCTCTTTGCAGCACCTCTCAAGCTTCATCAGGTTGGATGGGAAGCGTCGGTGCACAACCATTTTAAGATCTCTCCAGAGATGTTCAATCGGATTCAAGTCTGGGCTCTGGCTGGGCCACTCAAGGACATTCACAGAGTTGTCCTGAAGCCACTCCATTGATATCTTGGCTGTGTGCTTAGGGTCGTTGTCCTGCTGAAAGATGAACCGTCACCCCAGTCTGAGGTCAAGAGCGCTCTGGTGCAGGTTTTCATCCAGGATGTCTCTGTACATTGCTGCAGTCATCTTTCCCTTTATCGTGACTAGTCTCCCAGTTCCTGCCACTGAAAAACATCCCTGCGGCATGATGCTGCTACCACCATGCTTCACTGTAGGGATGGTATTGGCCTGGTGATGAGCGGTGCCTGGTTTCCTCCAAACGTGACGCCTGGCGTTCACACCAAAGAGTTCAATCTTTGTCTCATCAAACCAGAGAATTTTCTTTCTCATGGTCAGAGTCCTTTAGGTGCCTTTTGGCAAACTCCAGGCGGGCTGCCATTTGCCTTTTACTAAGGAGTGGCTTCCGTCTGGCCACTCTACCAGACAGGCCTGATTGGTGGATTGCTGCAGAGATGGTTGTCCTTCTGGAAGGTTCTCCTCTCTCCACAGTGGACCTCTGGAGCTCTGACAGAGTGACCATCGGGTTCTTGGTCACCTCCCTGACTAAGGCCCTTCTCCCCCGATCGCTCAGTTTAGATGGCCGGCCAGCTCTAGGAAGAGTCCTGGTGGTTTCGAACTTCTTCCACTTATGGATGATGGAGGCCACTGTGCTCATTAGGACCTTCAAAGCAGCAGAAATATTTCTGTAACCTTCCCCAGATTTGTGCCTCGAGACAATCCTGTCTCGGACATCTACAGACAATTCCTTTGACTTCATGCTTGGTTTGTGCTGTGACATGAACTGTCAACTGTGGGACCTTATATAGACAGGTGTGTGCCTTTCCAAATAATGTCCAATCAACTGAATTTACCACAGGTGGACTCCAATTAAGCTGCAGAAACATCTCAAGGACGATCAGGGGAAACAGGATGCACCTGAGCTCAATTTTGAGCTTCATGGCAAAGGCTGTGAATACTTACGTACATGTGCTTTCTCAATTTTTTTATTTTTAATAAATTTGTAAAAATCTCTAACTTTTTTCATGTTGTCATTATGGGGTGTTGTGTGTAGAAAAAAATGAATTTAATCCATTTTGGAATAAGGGTGTAACATCACAAAATGTGGAAAAAGTGATGCGCTGTGAATACTTTCCAGATGCACTGTACAAGTCATAAAGGTTTTGATTTAACATCAACAAAATATAATGCAGTGTAATCGGCACAGTTCTGATTTATTGTCATGTGTACAGACCACAGTTGGTTAATCCATTAGGCAACATAGGCAGCTGCCTGGGGTGTCATTTACAAAAGTTAAGGGGCACCAGACACGAAGGGGACCCCCATCCTCAATGTGTAATAATACAGAATGTGTGCTGTGGTCACCTAGGGTCACTGTTAATGTAACTCAAGTGACAAAGGCTCTGGACCTTTCCACTCCCGCCCCCATCTGTGCTATGAACACCAAGAAACACATTTCTTGAATAAAGGAGCTTGTGCTCCAGACACCGAGGAGGACCAAACTCTCCTAACCCCACCAAGGTCTCCATATGGCTTCAACTGGCATTTGTGCAGCCATGCTTTACCAACACAAGTTTTGCAGCACAAGACACATCTCCTCAGAATACAAGCTCAGGCTTATTAATTAGTTCACATGGTGGGCAGGGGTTGAAATTTTAACCTTTAGCCAATATTGTTAATCTGTGGAACACAACTTCTACATAAAAAGGGTAATTTTGTATTTAGTAACTTAGGGTATTTTTTTCTTATATGTGCAGGCTCAAAAAAAGAGCGTGGATTGGTAGAGTGGAAGGAAGGTGCTCATTCCAACAGTGACATGTGCGTAGACCTACTGAGTTATGATTTTCCATGTGGAATGGCTTTTGTGAAAAAGCTCAAGTTCCTGAGATTTGTCCCCATCTGCCCGACGTTCAAAGGCTTCACAACAAGTAACGGGGATGACACAGCAGAAATCGTTGTTGAGACCGAAGAGAGTGCTGTATCATCTACCAAAGTGTGAGGTTCTTGTCAGACTGGAAGCCACCAATGTCTTATGAAAACATATTAAGAGGTCATTGCCTGTCTTTTGTATCTGCCTCTCCTCGATTTGATTTTCATGTCTAAGCTGTGAAACTGATTTTATTTAGAAGGCTTCTTCTTTATAATTCAAGAGTGTCTTTATTGGACCCCATGCTGTCATAAGCACAAGTCTGAATGGTTGCCCAGAAGAAAAGTCTCTTCACTTTTCAAGTAGACATCCTCTACTTCAAGTCAAGTTCCCGTGTAATTGAAAAGAAGAGCATTTGGCAGTGGGAAACAAAGCACCACTGTGTCCGGGTGGGAGGAAGGGAGAGTGCAGCTGCTCATTTAACACAAGACTCTCTTGAGAGCTCGTAACACGATTGATGGAGAGGCAGCCTGGGGGGGACTCCACTGCCCTACGAGCTCATCTTCAGAGTTTACTATTGGAACTACAGCTGCACTTGGATTGGCTAGACAAGTGCCTATAAGGGTCATTCCTCAGAATAGCTGTTGCCCGCCTCAGTAACTGCAAAGTACTCTTTGATAACACTGGCAAATGTTAGTGAGGTTGAAAGCTCTTTTGAGCACAGACACCAAAACATGGCGGTTTAAGGAGGTTGTACTGCTTTCGATACCTCTGAGAAATCATTTAAATAAAATTCTGATGTGTATTTACTTGATTTAGTAAATACACATCAGTGTGTCTCTGGAATATTGCTGTCTTATTTCATCTGTAGTTTCACATAGCAAATAGTGGTTCCCAAGTTCATTAATGGTGGGCCCGTTTTTTTTATCAGTCAGTTTTACAATTGTTGCATTTTTCTAATTTTAGGTTGATATCATTGTTAGTGAGCTGTTTTTTTTATTCTCCTGTTCTAAGAAATTCTGAAATATTTGATTTGTCATAGCTTTAAATATTTTAAGTTTCCATCTTCTTTTTAATTCACTCTTAGAGTGTGGCAGGCAGGCAGTGTGATGCAGTGGTTAAGGCCTTGGACCCAGGACTTCAAACCATGAGGTTGTGGGTTCAAATCCTGGTACTGACACTGGGTGACCATGAGCAAGTCAAGTCACCTGCTTGAGCGCCAATTGAAAAAAAACAAAAAACAAAAGAAGCGTAGCCAATTGTATCTCAAGTGTTGCAAGTCATCTTCAATAAAGACGTCATAAAGACGTAAATGACTGTGTTACTTTAATTATATCCAAATTCTATCAATAGTGAATGGTAGTGGGACCAGTGGCTTCACTGTCGTGTCTTAATGAGATGACAAGTTAAAATGGCAATGAAGTCATTTCCCCCCACTGGCATTCAGTGTTGTTTGCATCTCTGTCTACAGTGGTCATTGTTAATCATCGGCATATGAGTAAAATTCAGGGAGCAAATTCTACAGGAAAAGGGTAAATTAAAAAGAAAATGACGAAGGGAGCATAAGCACATGAAGCTATGTTTAAAAAAAATGATATATGCATTTCTTAGAAATATTTGTAGATTATACAGCTTGATTGTGAGTGAGAATGGCATACTAATTGTAAAATTAGTTGGAATAAAAACTGTCAACATGGGAGTCCTTAGGACTGGAGGTGAAAACCACTGGATCAAGGACGTCTTCACAGATAAACGAGTGGCGATGGATTTAGAGTGCAGCTTTAAAAAGTTGACAGAAACAAAAATGAATAAACAAGGTGGAGGCACCTGTCACTACAATGAAGGTCATTTTGTTAGGGTTTGCAAAAGCTTTCTACTTTTAATCCCATAAACGGTGAGTGAAAGCCTACATACTCATTTCTTACAGTAATGGATTTGAAATATTGCAACTCATATATTAATAGGAACTGAATAGCAAAGGGCAGCACAGTGGCGGTGGAGTAGCGCTGCTGCCTCGCAGTAAGGAGACCTGGGTTCGCGTCCCAGGTCCTCCCTAATTGGAGTTTGCACGTTCTCTGTGTCTATGTGGGTTACCTCAGGGGGCTCTGCTTTTTTCCCCACAGTCAGTCTAAAGTCATGCATGGTTAGGTGGGTTGGCCTTAGTGGTTGTGTGTTTGCCTTGTGATGGACTGTTGCCTCTCTAGGGTTTGCCTTGTACCCTGTGCTAGCTGGGATAGTCTGCAGCACCCTCACGACCGTGTTCAGGGCAAGGCGAGTTACAAAATGACTGACTGAATAACAACTTTGCACAGTTCAGTTTGGTGTCCTTAAAAAACCTGCACTTCAGGGACCCATCACTGGAAGGATTACTAAAAGATATATGGGTCCTCAAGCAAACGTATGCAGCAGAGTTCCACAGACGTGGTGTTTATCATTTCTGAATAGACACATAATATAATAGCAGCTTTTATTGTCCCATTTGTATGTACTAAATTGACAATGTGCTGTGATGCAACACGTCTGCTGGCCAAGCGCAGCTGAAAAGCAATTCTGTTTCTACATCTCAAATCAAAGCCTTGGTGATGAACTTGTTAAAAGTAAGTAAAAAATGAGAGAGTCATGTGAAGAAGAAAAAAAAAGCAACCACCACCCTCAAAACTGGCAAACGCAAAACAATCTTGTAGCTTTTTCAAATGTGAGCTCACTTTTATTACAACTGACGTGTAGTGTATGATTTTGTGTAGACAACAGGAGGAAAGGGTGTCCTGAGCAAGACAGGAAAACTGAAGCATATTGCTAGCAAGGAAATCAGTGTTTCGTTTTGTTTGTAATGAAGTTATATTATTTTGATACTTAAAATATTAAAAAAGGAGATTTTTAATTTTAAATTACTGGTTGCAGTAATGCTGACAGATTCTGAACCCCTGCACCTCTAGCTTGAAACAGAAGGATTGAGGAGATTAAGGGATAACATGATTTGTAAGGAAAACGTGCAGCAAAACTTAAGAAAGAAATACACTGTCCAAAAAAATGTTTTTTTTTTTTGACTTTTTTGGCATTAACCCTGCTGCATTAAGCTGTGTTAAGTCCAAATAACCCTCAGGACAGCATTCTGATGCCATGCAGTGGATAAAATAACATCATGCTGTAAAGATATCATGAATATTTCTATGGATTTTGACATTCTATGGCAACTCATTAATATTCATAAGTAGGCGGGGCCTTTGAAACACACATGGTGTGAGAACAAAAAGCTGTAAAGCCAGTTTTAGAACAAACTGACTGAACCATTAGATGACTCAAGCGATAGTGATGACAGTGGGAATTGGTCATCAGATAGTGAAACTAACGCATACGGCACTGGACAACTGACCATGATATGCCTTATGACTTCGGTCGTATGAAGGTTCATTGTGGGAAAAGGTAAAATGATTGTAATCAAGTGTAGGGACAAGAAATATGTTAGCCCCCTAAGCACTTGTTACAGTGCAGCAATGGTCAATGTTCATGTCGGGGGAAACATGGAAGTCACTAAGCCTTGCACTGTGGTAGCCTATAATAACAATGGGCAGCGCCATCAGTGCGGAATAGGCACCGACATTCTACCTTATCATGCACAAGCAAAAGAAAAAAATATAAGAAAAGTGAGCAAAGAAACACGCTTCTAATGTCCCGATTGCAACCTTGGGCTGTACTTTGGGGACGGTTTTAAAACATCTTGTACAAAGGATGTGTACTAAATCTGCACCAGTATAGCAGTGGACACTAGACAGACTTTTCCTACTGTATTTATGGCGATGTTTTGGTATGCACATGATTCTGTTACACAAAATATTTTTTCCAGTTAAAAAAAATGAAACATTTTTGGTTTGTTTTTCAGGGGATAAACATAATGATACATAATATGTTATGTAGCTTGTAGTGGTGGCAGAAAAAAATTTTAGTCTCATATTTTCATGCAGAACAAGACAAAATATTTATGATACAACAGAAGTCAATATTGAGCAATGCTGTACAATGGCAAATGATATGCAAAATGTCCATACATTTTTTTACTCATATATTATTAAGTTACTTCTAGAAAAAATAGTGTACATTGTAAACAGGAAAATGCATTACCATAATACTGTGCTTTTTAATTGAAGGCAGGACTCTTGACCAATGAATGAGGGGGAGAGGCGGGTCTTCAATTCAAAAGCAAAGCCCTCCTGTTTTATTACTTCATCAATATTCTGTATAGTTTATATATTCATACACACAGTCACGGTGCTGACAAGTAGCATCAGCCTGGTATAATTGACCAACGGTATGAGCTGGTGCCAGTGCAACATTATACATACAGTATACATAATGAAAAAAATACAAAGTATAGTAGAACCATAACTAGCTTATTAATAATATTTCCATGCACACTAATTTGTTAGATATTAAATGAACACAAGTCACAGGAAAAAATATTCTATGCTCTAATATTTTAAAGAGAAGGTATCAGATTTAGTTAAGTAGTAACTGCTGCCAGTCTAAAATGGGATGAAATCTAAGTAAACAACATGGACCACAGCGTTAACGTCACATGTTCTGCTAAATGCTATTTGGAATGGGACTTGTAAAAGCAGTGCTAGTGTTTGTGGTGCACCATCTGTTGGAATGACAAAGGCAATACATTTTATTACTACAAATGTTTGTGATGTGCCATCTTTTGGAATCACAGAGACTTAACACGCAGACGGACTCACCAACACTTACCATTTTAATAAGGTGGATAAGGGGCTTAACACAACGTTGGCAATTTAATCTTCACTTTCCTTTCCTTCTCTCATTTTACACGATGCTTGTAACTTTGGTAAATTTTACTTGCCTGGCCTGGTTTTTTCCAAACAAAGACAAACAAAAACAAAGGGGCAATAACTTAGTAATAGAGAAATAACTAAAATGTTTGTACAGAATGCTCATTTGGAAAGGATGCGGGCACAAGTCAGAATAAGGAAGGTGATGTGCACTCCGTACATGTAAAAGGTCTCAAATTTTGCATCAGGAGCTGCACTTTATCCAGGCTTTCCTTGCAGTCACCAAGCTCTCTGTGCGGCGGTCCCAGGTGGGATGCAACTCACAGATGCCCCCGCCAACTCCGATTGTGAGCTTTTCTCTCTCTTCCTCTTGCATCAGCAACAAGCCCTCCATTCGATGGCGTCCAGTGCATGTCAGGTAACACAGGGTTCTGCTTGATGGATAAAAATGTTTTAATATGAATAATGAAAAAAATGAATTTGGCATCCTTGAGCTTGGCTCTCAGCACCCTGAAAGTGAGCCCTGAAGCGGGATATACCAGTGGTACACTTGAACAATCTAAATGAGAACAGGCCATTCAGCCCAACAAAGCTCGCCAGTCCTAGCCACTTATTTCTTCTGAAAGTCCCTAAAATCCTACTGTCTTCCATGCTACTTGGTAGCTTATTCCAAGTGTCTGTGGTTCTCTGTATGAAGAAAGACCTCCTAATGTTTGGTAGATATCCAGTACAGCATGTCCCATGTAACCCTACAGTAATGATGGTGCAGGGCTCAGATCGTTTCCCAGCCACTGTCTGAGTGGAGTTGGCTCATCACCCCGTACTTCTCTGTCCAGGTTTAGATTCTGTCATGATAGGCTCTGGTCTCCACAACCCTCAACTGGATTAAGCTGGTTTGAAAATGGATGGCTGGGTGTCAGTAAGAATTTCAGGCCTGGTGTGTGTCTGTCTTCCCAGACATTTGGGACCTGTGTTCAAATCCCCACTCTGTTTTGTTTGCCCCCTGGGGGGGCTCTTCACTTTTCCATTTGGGGTAACGTTGTTCTTGTGATGCCTACACTGTCGACTTCTGCCGCAGTGCACCGCTTTGGAACTGGACTGTGGTTTGTGGGACTGATAGATTTTTGAGTTTCTTCATTATCACTTGGAGGAAGAAATATGATATAAAGGGGTACATCAGGTAAGATGATGTGCGTTTTACACGAAATAAGATGAAACTGTATATTTTAACACATTCTTGTTCTTATGGCACCAGACAGGTGGGTTGCATTGAATGTTGATCAGATATTCAAGTGAGAATTTCACAAGTTATTCTGTACATGTAACAATACGACTGCTACTACTTAGTACTGCTAATACTAAATTACGTTTTCATTTGTTATCATTTTCTTTTTTTTTTGGTTACATACAATATACAGTTCTAAATAATTTAGCCATTCATCACCAAAGATGTAACTTTGTCTCTCCTTGAATATTCTGCAACCCTGAATTGGGTTGACTGGGAGGCCTTTTACATTTGCTTGTCAGATCAGAATTTTCTTACTGAGCTGTTCTACGGGTGCCTGGTCTGTCGCTTCATCCCACATCTCAACACACGACCAGCCACCTCTGACAGCACACGTCATATTTATTTTTTTTTGCCAGAAAGGCTCATCTGCTCATTGATTTAAAATTGTTTTATTTCACTGAGATTTTCTTTATGACAAGAAGCACAAAATGTTAGACCAAAAAGAATGATGGCCATCATGGCTCAAGGTCGAGGTGTTGGGTGCAAACTCCAGTCTGGGCCACAAGAGGAGGGAATGAAAACCCTAAAAAAACTCAGTGAGTTGGGACTGTGTGTTTGTTCACTTTGGAGCAGTAGTGCATACTCTTGTAAGAGGCTAAATTTATCCAGTAACTCTGGATGTTGGAAAACTGATGGATGGCTACTTATTTCAATAAGCAGAATAAAAATTAAAGTCAATATACAAAAGAGAAAATAAGTAAGTCCCTAGGAAATGGAGCTTGTCACAGCAGAACAGAAGTCAAGTTATGAAGAGAGAGCAGCCCAGTGCCGGTCATACTCGCCATTCCAGCCGATGTGTTCACGTAGAGTCACCAGTCATCCTAACCTGCACGTCTGTTTTGTCATTATTACATCTTTTATTAAATCTAACAAAATGCAAAAACAATGGTTTTAAAAATAAGATAAACCTCCCTTTGCAGTGCCCTGAGAAATTGATAACATAAAAAGAAAAAATGACAAGAATAAGGAAGGAACCTGAATGCAAACGCACCCCTAGGCCAGGAAAGAAAGAAAGAGCTCAAACATCCCCTCACCAACAGCTGAACCCCACTTAGTGGTATTGGAAGTGAATGACCCCCTTTATGAACAGAGCAGAGAGTTCAAGAAGAGAACCGAGGAGGGAGAGGCCTGTGGTGTGGACACGTGAGATTTGAACATTTTATTTTTATACAAAGGATGTAGCCCAAAATGCTTTACAACATGTCAAAGTAGTTGCATGTCAAGAAAAACATTCAATTAGGAGAAGAGTAATCGATTGAGGTGGAGAGTGCAACGTTTCAGAAGAAGGACAACCTTCAAATCTCTGAGATGTTGGAGAAAACTAAGGGTCTCATTTATAAAACATTGCATAATTTCAAGTGCGAAAAAATATGGACGCCAAAATATAGGGAAAAAAGTTGAACGATGTATAAAACCAGGCGTAAACACGTTTCTACACAAGTTATTCTTCATAAATAACAGTCCTCTTGCTGATGTGCCTATGTGAACGCGCCTCAAACCCCGCCCAGTTCCTCCCTGAACAACCATACATGGACTATGCTAATCAACCTCATAAATATGCAATCACAATGCTGCAGACCTTATTGTCTGAGATATAACTTCTCATCTCAAAATCAGAGGCACGCGAAGATCCTTTACTTGGTAGCCTAGGCGCGGGTGTGAGCAACAAACACAAATCCATCAAATGGCAACATGCTTAGTGCTGCCACATATGCGATGAACTCCAGCCGGACCGTGCACGAGGATAAAAAAAAAAGGTCACATCTCGGGCGACGAAGCGGATCACTCGCCACTGGCACAATGGGTACGCAACAGGAGCAAGAAGAAATACATCTACGCTCTGATTATGGCATCTATAACTGGAGATGCCTTTCTATGCAGCGTTATGCCAGAGCAGTAGTGACGTTTGTCAGTCTCACCTTGGCCTCTCAGATGACTTGTTCGTTAATGGAATGTAACGGCTTTACAGTAAACAAAAGCAGCTTCATTCTCACTAAGTGCGCTTATTACAATGTGTGTGCAGTAAATTACGTTAGGAGAACGAGAAGCTGCCGCAGTTTTACTTATGTTGGCAAAAGCGGCAATCCTCCGAATACCGGTCCCAAATTATTTAACAACTGTTTTCCTATCGAGTGGACAATATTTAGGAGCGGGAGCAATAAGGTTAGTTATAACCAGCTTACTTATTTAAAAATATCGGTTGCATCATGACATCTGACAAGATAATAATGATGATGTACTTCTGGCTGTATGACGTGAAGTCGAAGCATGTGATGTTGTTTGAGGGTCTGACCAGCTGGGACACCATAGTGAATTATAATAACTACTTTTACCACTAAGAGACGTTGCAGCTGTTGTGCTGGAATTAATACAAAATATTGGAAATACATCTTATTGTCTTGCAATAAATATTTTTTCGCGGCTTTCAGTGTAGTATTGTCCACTCGATAGGAAAACAGTTGTTAAATAATTTGGGACCGGTATTCGGAGGATTGCCGCAAAAGCGTGTTATGTTTAATGCATGTACATCGGCACCACACGAAACTGAATGTAGCGCCTCGTCAGTTGGCTTCCAGTGAGCCCAATGGAGGGCAGCTTGGCCGAGATATCCCTGACCTGTCCTCAGCTAGCCGATATAAACGAAGAAACAAAAACTCGTCACTCTAAGCACGTAGTGTTGGCCCGATTAAAAAAGGAACTAAAATATAATCTGCACACCATATTCCTTACTTTTGAAGTCTGACATGTTTGCCACGCCAGCGCACACTTGTAAGATCAAAGGTGTTGTCATTTTTAAGTTTCTCCATAAAGCGCCACACGGATGGGTTTCCAGAGCTGCAGTAGTAAATGTACGCGCTTTCTCCCGTGAACGCGCTTTGCGCACGCACATGTCGAGTCTCTTTTAGTACGTACACTCGCTATATGAATCTGACCACTGGAGGGAGCCCGCAAGCATGGAAGAAGAACATGCAAGCTACTCAGCAACCCAGGGTCTCATCCATGAAACGTTTGTAACTTTATGAATATATTAGTGCGTAAGAGAGAATTCTACATGTACTAAGACATCACGAGCCCACATTTGAATATGACCACCTGCACAGTCTGCATATTTCAAAAATCAATACATGGCTATACCTTCAGTTTATTACCACAAACTCCATGTCGATCAATGCCAGGTTTACTCCATTATAAGAGAGTGATCATTAACATGGATAGAAGGTCTGCAAAAATATCCCAGATGAACTAAGAAGAGAAAAAAACTTTTTTTAGACAAGTGTTTTAGCTGAGCCATTAAAAATGAAAAAATAACTTTTCCATACCTTAAATAAATGCAATTACATTGACTAGTCTACACTTCTTAACATAGAAGCCGGCAGCATCCTACAGAGAATATCTCCGTAGAATGAATGTGTTGTGTGCCCGGATGTTGAACACACACACACTACATCACATACGAGCAGTGAGTTGTTGTGTTTGTTTGTTTTCTTCCCCATTGACATGGCTGAAGCTTCATTAGCTGGTACTGTATATTGATGTGCATGCGCTCAGTCTGTAACATTACCAGACCTGTCTCCAGGTAAACCGCCACGGGAGGAGAAGACCTGTACGGGTGTAGATTTAGTGCAGCTTCTGTCTGTCCGCCTTTTAAAATTAGGCTTTGATTTATTACAGGAATACAACGGAATTGGTCGGAGCCGTCGAAAATGACAAAGCACTCGTTCATCGCCGACAGTTAAAGAAATCTCTGCTGCCCCTCCGAAGTGCGCCCTGCATCAGATCCTACAGAAGTGGGAGATCAGCTGTCTGGGTGTGGCTTTTTATAGGAATTTCAGTCCTTATTGCCAGATTGAGTGACAGACATGTAAACCTCTGTGTTCCAGCAGGAAGCCCAACTTCTACAGACACAAAAGAAAACCTGAAACTCTTTTGTTGTAGACTCACCAAACTGTTACTTAGTAACTTAAACTTGTTGATAAACCATTTAGAATTAAGTTTCAAATGCACCAGTGAAGTGTTATCAATATAAAATAGCTCAATATAAATCAAACGGTGACTTATACAAATCACTAGTAACTAATTAACCTTATTTGTACTTTATACACAGTGTAAAATGTAAAGATTAAAGGAGTCAAACCTTTTCAGTTTAAGCAAAAACAGATTAAGAGGTGACCCGATTGAGGTTTTTATAACTATAACAGGAATTAGTCCAGTGGATTGAGACTGTTATCTTAAAATGAGTTCAAAGAGAAGATGTGGACACAGTTGAAAACCTAAGGATAAATTTCACAGAAACATTAGGAAGCTTTTCTTTACACAAAGAATCACAGACAGTAGAGGTAGAGCGGTAGACAGTAAGACTTTGTGGACTTTCAAAACTCGGCTTGATGTTATTTTAGAAGAATTAAGTGGATAGGACTGGTGAGCTTTATTGGGCTGAATGGCCTCTTCTCGTCCACATTGTTCTGTTTACTGAAAGTCAGTCAGTCAGTCATTGTCCAACCCGCTATATCCTAACTACAGGGTCACAGGGGTCTGCTGGAGCCAATCCCAGCCAGCACAGGGCTCAAGGCAGGAACGAACCCTGGGCAGGGCACCAGCCCACCGCAGGACACACATACACACACACCAAGCGACAATTTAGAATCGCCAATGCACCTAAACTGCATGCCTTTGGACTGTGGGAGGAATCCGGAGCACCGGAGGAAACCCACGGGGAGAACATGCAAACTCCACGCAGGGAGGACGCGGGAAGCGAACCCAGGTCTCCTTACTGCGAGGCAGCAGCGCTACCACTGGGCCACTGTGCTGCCTTTTACTGAAAGTGTCTCTAGCAATTCTTTCTTCAACAATTTGACAACAAAAGTTTAACAGCATGTAATGGATAAGGAGTCCGTCTGAGCCTGAGGGGCACCACGGACGTGGGGGTCCAAAGGGTGTGAGTTCAGTAGTTTTCATTTACAACGTCCAGCCTCTTTCCTGTGACTTGGTTATGTAATGCTAGTTACATATTTAATTATAATGAGATTTTGTAACTAAAGGCATACAGTCAGTGGGTGGCACGGTGGCGCAGTGGGTAGCACTGCTGCCTCGCAGTAAGGAGACCCCCGATTCGCTGCATGTTCTCCCCGTGTCTGCATGGGTTTCCTCCCACAGTCCAAAGGCATGCAGTTTAGGTGCATTGGTTATCCAAAATTGTGCTTGGGGTGTGTGTGTGTGTGCCCTGCCCGGGGTTTGTTTCCTGCCTTGTGCCCTGTGTTGGCTGGGATTGGCTCCAGCAGACCCCTGTGACCGTGTTAGGATGTAGCGGGTTGGATAATGGATGGATGGTATTGCAGTCACATCGACAGAGCTGAATAAAAACACTGAGAACCTTCTACAGTTAACTGCATTTGTTGATGTTATAAAGTTCTTTAGTAACCCACAAAAACAACTCGGAAAGTGCACAATGTGTTTTAATGGTCTTCAGTTATATTTCTGTTATCACTATTTAAATAAAGATGGACATTTTCATTCACAAGAGGTCGTACATTAACCTCATTTAATACAGTTTACATGAACAGCAGTGGGTCTGTTTTGTAAAGGAAGCTTAAAAAGTAAAATTCAAGTTGTAATAAAGGACTAATTTAAAAGAAAATAGCCCAGCAGTTGCGTGTCCTGTCCCATGCATGAGCTCCTGCAATCTTAAAACTGGGTTGCCATTGCCGAGAGCTGTGACCCCGTCTGAGCAGGAGCCAAAGTGTAAATCATCACTTGGTTAAATATTTTTTTGGTATTTGGTACACTGTAATAATCCCTGAGGGGAAACTGTGTTTTGGCATGACCTTTGGAGGTCAGAGTGCAGGGTCAAATCTGGGGGTTCATAGAAAGCGGCCATGACCTCTGACTCATTTTAATGCCAGTGGCTACAGCAGGATCATTGATGGACTTCTGTGCGGACAGAACAGCTCCTCTTAGGCTACTTTCCTTTCACTTTTGAATTTTGATATTCATTATATGTCATGTTCTTTGGGTTCTGTAATATGTGACTTTAATGCAGTTGAAAGTAACACAGAAAGATTTATTTAAATAAAGTCTTTACTAATGAATTACTCTAGTGGTTCATTTACAGGTCAGCCATCTTTCTTACAACTGCCATGTCTCTCCCGCGAGTTAGGGATCATCCCTCAATTACAAGAAGTTAACATCAACTTTCATATAAGGAAGTGTTTAACAATTACTTATCTTGACATCTTCCTTTTTTTTTTTTTTTTTTTTTTTTTTTTTTAATCATACTAATAATACAATATTCTATTTGTTCAGTTAACAACACCTAGATAGGATTTTCATTTGTTACAAACATCAAGGCTATTTTCAGTAACAACTGACAACTATATACATTATATTCTTACGAGTGCTGGTCTAAGAGTCCCACAAACTTATTAACATTTAGCAGGTCTCTATCAGTCTTGTTGGTGGTTGTTTCACTCTCGATGATCTTCTAAGAGTCTCACTTGAATCTCTGCCCGATTCTGACATTCTGCTGGTTGATGTGGTCATTTCTACTGTTTCAGTGCTTACTTTTGAAGGTTCTTTTGATGTTTTATCCACGACTATGTCTCGTCGATTTCTTCTAAGCACCGTACCATCGCTTGTTTCAACAATATATGATCTAGGGTCTATTTGTTCCTTAACTGCTCCTTGCAGATTCCATGTGTTTGTTGAACTGTCCTTTATTCTAACCTCCTCTCCTATTTCCAGTTCTGGGAGAATTCTGGTTCCTCTGTCAAAGTATATTTTTTGTTTTCTGTTTATGTTTTCTTTCACTTTTCGCACTTTATCTTCCATTCCAGATTTTAGCAGAGTCTGCTTCATTGGAAGGTTTGATCGTAGTCTTCGTCCCATGAGCAGCTGTGCTGGTGAAGCTCCATGTTCAAGTGGTGTACTCCGATATATTAGAAGGCTTTTGTAAAAATCACTTCCACTCTCTTTTGATTTCTTCATAAGATGTTTAATTGTTTGAATTGACCTTTCTACCAGTCCATTAGATTGAGGATAATTTGGACTTGACGTTTGATGTACAAAGTCCCATTCTTTTGCAAAGTTCTTGAAGTGAAGACTTGTAAATTGTGGCCCATTGTCACTAAAAACTACATTTGGCACACCATATCTGGAAAAAACAGCTTTCAGACATTTTATTACTGTTTCACTGTTGGTAGTATTCAATGCACACACTTCAGGATATGCAGAAAAGTAATCAGTGACCATCAGAAAGTCTTTCCCATGACAGGTAAATAAATCTACACCAACTTTTTCATATGGCCTTTCTGGTACAGGATGAGGTGATAATGGCTCTGAAGGATTACTAGGTCTATATTTTAAACATACTGAACATCTTTCTACTTCGTTACTTACATCTTGATTAATCTTGGGCCAATACATTACTTCTCGTGCCCTTTTCTTGCATTTTTCAATTCCTAGATGTCCTTCATGAATTTTTTGTAGCATCTGCTTTCTTAATGATAATGGTATCACTATTTTACAACCTTTATATATAATTCCATCAACAACTGTAAGTTCTGCTCGACAGTTCCAGTAATCACTTACTTGTGGGTTGCAGTTATGCTTGTTTTCTGGCCATCCTTGAACAATTACTTCTTTCAGCATCTGCATTACTTCATCTTTTGCTGTCTCTGTTCTAATAAGCTGTGTTTTGCTGTCTGAAACTGGCATTGCTTTTATCACCATATCCACATATGCCTCTATTACTTCTGAGCTCTTTTCTTCATGTCCATACTTTTCATCTACTGCTCTTGATAGGGTGTCGGCTGTAAACATCCATCTGCCAGGAGTGAATGTTACCTGCAGAGTATATCTCTGTAGTTTAATCATCATGCGTTGTATACGAAGTGGACAGTCATTAAGAGGTTTTTTAAATAAAGCAAGTAAAGGTTTGTGATCTGTTTCAATCATTATAGCTTGTCCCGACACAAACTGATGAAAACGTTCACATGCAAAAGTGATACTCAATAGTTCCTTCTCTATTTGTGCATATCTAGTCTCGGCTCCAGTAAGAGATCTAGATGCATATGCAACTGGCTGCCATGTTTCATCATGCTTTTGTAGTAGTACAGCTCCTAATCCAGATTGTGAGGCATCAGATGAAATTTTGATTGGTTTATGCGGATCATAGAACTTTAAAACCGGCTCTTTTATTAGTAGTTTCTTGACTTCATTCCAGGCCGTCTCTTGTTCATAGTTCCAAGTCCATTCCACATTTTTTTCTGTCAGTTGTCTAAGAGGTGCCAATATATTTGACAGATTTGGAATAAATTTTGCCTGATAATTTACCATACCTATAAATCTCTGTATATCTTTCTTACACTGAGGTCTTGGCATGTTTTCAATAGCAGATACTTTTGATTTATCAGGTTTTACTCCTTCACTGCTAAGAATATCTCCTAAAAATGTTAGTTCCTGAACGCCTACCAAACATTTTCCTTTGTTTAACTTTAAATTTGCTGTTCTGGTAGCATCCAACACTTTCTTCAGCCTTTCATCATGCTCTTCCTTTGATGAACCCCATACAATTATATCATCCATGGAGGTGTCAACTCCATCAAAATGTTCAAAAATCATATGAATTGTTTTGTGATAGACCTCTGGCGCCGATGCTATGCCAAAAGGCAATCTAAGAAATTGATATCTGCCAAATGGAGTATTAAATGTGCATAATTTAGAACTAGACTCATCCAATTTTAGTTGCCAAAATCCTGATGAAGCATCTAGTTTACTGAAATATTTTGCATTTGCAAACTGTGCCATAATTTCTTCTCTTGTTGGAAGTTTGAAATGTTCCCTCTTGATGGCTCGATTCAGGTCTCTGGGATCTAAACATATTCTTAATTTTCCATCTATCTTTTCTACAATAACCAGCGAGTTTACCCATTCAGTAGGTTCATTGATTTTCTTGATTACTTGCAAGCTCTCCATTCTGTCTAGTTCCTCTGCTAATTTCTCTTTCAGGGCAAATGGGACCTTTCTGCAGGGGTGTATGACAGGAGATACATTTTTGTCTGTGATTATCTTGTGTTCCCCCGGAAGACAACCTAGTCCCAAAAATAGATCACTATATTTTTGGAGCAGTGCTTCATATTCAGTATTGTCCTCTATGTTAATAGTAAGCACTCTTTCAATCAAGTTCATTTTCTCACAAGCAGACAGTCCTAAAATTGCCTGAACCCTCTTTGGCACGACCACAAATACCAGTGAGTATTTTTTGTTTTTGTACTTAACACAAGCTACACATTGCCCTGTAACAGGTATTTGCATTCCTGAATATCCAGTAATTTTTATTTCTGTTTCTTGCAGACTTGGTCTGGGCTGCAGTTTTCTATATTCATTTTCAGGCATAATGTTCACTTGCGCCCCAGTATCTAATTTAAATGAAATAATGGCATTGTTCACTTGAACTGGCAGAATCCATTCTTTCCTTCTCCCATTTACTTCAGTCAATGCATCTATATAAAATTCCTCAACTTCAGTTTCTTCTACAGTGTGCACTTGACTTGGTTTCACTTGTGATTTACAGCAGCGAGCAAAATGGTTATTCTTCCCACATTTTTTACAAACTTTATTGTATGCTGGGCACTGTCTGGGAGCATGATGTGATCCACAACGTCCACATGCCTGTTTTGTGCTGTATATTGTTTTATTTCCACTTTTATTTTCCTCTGTATTTAACTGCATTTTGTTCTTTCCTTTTTTGTTCAGCACGTGTACTGCGTTTTCTTCATTACACATTTCTTTTACTTGTACCTTGATTGTTTCGGCTGCCCTACATATTCTTACTGTTTTTTCCAAATCCAAATCCAGCTCTCTTAGTAACCTTTCTCTGAGTGCGTTATCTGGAATTCCGCAGACGATCCTGTCTTTTATTAAAGATTCTGTTAACTCTCCAAATTCGCATGTTTTACTCCGTGTGCGCAACTCGGTAACGTACTGATCAATCGTTTCACCTTGCTTCTGTATACAAGTAAAAAACTTGTGCCTTTCGAAAGTGACGTTCCGTTTTGGAATGCAGTATCTTTCAAATTTATCCAGTATAACGTCTAACTTCATATGTTCTCCCTGATCAAACTGAAAGTTGTTATAAATTTCCAGCGCTTCCTCCCCAATTATATGTAACAAAATGCACGTTTTCATTTTGTCGCTTTTTTCATCTGCACCAATTGCCGCTAAATATACTTCGAAGCGTTGTTTAAACCGTTTCCAGTTCTCGGCAAGGTTACCTGAAAGCTGAAGGCTAGGAGGTGGCTGTAGCTTCTCCATTTTAACAACGTCTTATTTTCTTTTCTTCTCTTTCTTTTTTTTTTCGAGAAAAAACAAATGCTTCGCAGGACACGTATCTACTTCAACTGCACCGCTTCTGACACCATGTCATGTTCTTTGGGTTCTGTAATATGTGACTTTAATGCAGTTGAAAGTAACACAGAAAGATTTATTTAAATAAAGTCTTTACTAATGAATTACTCTAGTGGTTCATTTACAGGTCAGCCATCTTTCTTACAACTGCCATGTCTCTCCCGCGAGTTAGGGATCATCCCTCAATTACAAGAAGTTAACATCAACTTTCATATAAGGAAGTGTTTAACAATTACTTATCTTGACATTATAGTCTCTACTTGCTCCCTCTAACACAAAGAAAATGAATTTGTCACATGAACAGTGTTTACTTTACTTAACATGGAATAACATTTAAGAACAGTGACATCCACACTCTAGGAAAATAATGAAGAAAAGATGACATTTGCACCAGGGGTCCTCAGGTTTGATCGGGGTTGGGGACAGCAGCTGTGACTTTTTTCTCCGTCCCAGTCACTGCTGATTAACAAGTCAAATGGCTTTCATTCTGCAGCTTCAGGTCATTTTGATACGCAAGACTTTGACCAAAATGATTTATGGTCTGTCCCTATTTAAACTGGTACTTCATGATGAACAGACGGGTGTGGCTGGGAGCGGAGAGCCAGCGGGTGAGCTGTGAAGGCATTTAAACCTGCTTAAGACTTAAAGAAGTCGTTTAGGGGTAGGAATCGTAAACAATCAAACTCACTCAAATGATGTTACTTGGCTTCTAATTAACACAAGTGTGCAGCCACTGTGGCCCCCCAGGACTAAACCTGGAAACCCCGGACTGAATTATTTGCACTGAACTTTAAATGTATTGATGAAGTGCACCTCGTGCAAGCGCATATGTGGCAAATGCTTGAAAAATCAACGAACAGACATCAAGTGGAGTGCCTGCTTTCATCATAAGACACATTGCTTTAAATGTTTGGTTTGCTTACTAAGTTAAAATGAGGGCAGCCAAACGTAAACTGGGACTCGTCATTTAACCAGTAGCCAGTTAAAAATAAAAACTCTGACACATCTCCGTATTCAATTTTGTTCAAACACATTGGCTGGAATTCCTGTCTTACAGAGGCTGCATATGCCTTTTTTAAGTCTGCTTTTAAAAAAATAATGCAAACAAATTATTATAAGAAATCCGTTAATCTGATCCAAGAGCCATCGTGTAGTTTATACAGTAGATGACGCGGCTTACTAGAAAAGTGAACAATTACAAGAGTGAGAATTAGCTCTGGATTGTGTTTCTATCCAAAATCCCACAATTCGTTTTACAAATTAATAGAGAGGAAATGAATAAAGAAATCTCAAACATTAAGCAGCTCAATGCAGCGCCCTTACCTTAGCATTGTTAGAGTAACATCTTCTCATTTATGGAGATGGAATATTTCACTTTATAAACTGTGCCTTTTTCAATACTTACACATACATGTCACCTTTGACTTTGTCCCACAACATAAAACTTACGGCGTTCCTTCAACTGTTCCTAAACCTTCCTTCACAGCTAACATTACGTAACCAATTACACACTCCCCAAAACCCCCGGATATTCCTTCTTAGCTTATCTCCATGCACATTTCTAGGCAGTTTGAAAATACTTAAAGTATGTAAGATCTTCACAATATGCTCCTCTAATCAAATAAAAAAAAGCTTAAAGTGCAAATATCACACGATGGAGCAGGAAGTGTGACCCGTGGAAACAAAACTGACAAATACTTGCAACATTTTGTATACAGCAAAACAATCACATTTTAAAGATCTGGGCAATTTCTACCTGGTAGCCATTTCACTGCGCATACATAATAATAATTCTTTACATTTACATAGCTCCTTTCTCACTACTCATAGGTATTAAGAAGATGTGCATTATTAATAAAAATAAAAAACAACAAGTAAAAAGTCAGCAGTGGTGCTCTAACACTAACTCACGTCCACATGCAGGTGCAGTAAGAGCACACAGTCAAAGGACATACAAACAGGAAAGGATTTTCATTTTCTCAGTGACAATGAGAAGGAGCTCTGGGGACGCGTCTTCCTTGGCCAGATCCTCAGAAAATCTCATAGCACTTGAGACAAAGCGAGCTTATTCTTTTTTTTCCCCCCCAAGGTGTGCATTTTTAATATAAAATTACACTGACAAATAAGTCGACTGAACAAAATGTAAAATGAATAGAAATATTTCTCCTATGTTGTGTAGGCAAAGTGCTTAAATTTCTAAACCAGGAGTAGCAAGTAAAATGCTTTAAAAATAACACATTTTTTTGGTATTACAATGTTGATTACACAAAAAAAATTAAAAATGTAATAAAAAAAAAAAGGTAGCACACCTTATATGGGAAAATGTTCCCCTTTCCAATGATGGCAACATGCAGTAAAAGTAGCAGTGGACTCTAATGAACAGGCAGGCCATTCCCGGCACGCTCCTCTTCCTCTGCCGATCCAGAATGCTTCTGATAAAATGCCGGCTGAAGTGCGCCTGGGCTTTCTGTCATTCCGGTTGGAATGTAGTACATGCTGTCAAGATAGCTGGAGTCCACAGGCTGAATGCTATGCACCTCTGGCTTTAGTGTCTGGTTAACTTCACTGCTAAACTGGGTGCAAGGCTGGTCTGGCAAATCAGGGAACCTTGGGTGGGCAGGCATTGGCAATCCGGCGTAAGACAGGAGAGGAGCACCATACATGCTAGGATGTGCAAAGGAAGAATAAGGAGAGGTTGCTGTGGGATACAGTCCACTCTGGCTTAAAGGGCGCTGAGGTACGATTACCTCCACATACTGCCCGGTTTCAGGGTCATAAAGCATTTTTCTTTGGGGTTGAACGGGAACTTCAACGTAAAAATATTTTCCAGTTTCTGGATCAAACAAAACTTTCCTGGGAGTTTGCGGATACTGAAAGCCTGCTATGTTGGAGCCTACCATGTTTTCAGCAAAGTGAAAGTTTTCATTGACCCTTTCACCTGGATATGGGGAAGGGAAACCTACTGGACTGCATGCAAAATTAGGCCTCGTTTCTTGTCCGATCTTTGAAGGGTCTATTTGGCTGCCAACAGAACTTTGGGACAAACACGGCAATCTCTTCCAGGCAAAACCCTCATTGGCTTTAATGAAAGGTTTATCTTCACAGCTCGGAAAGGACTGCTTTCGAGTGTTATTTGCAAAGGTGGCCTGACCAGGAAGAGAGCTTGCCTGTGCAGGATGAAGAATGGGTTGGTAGTTTGGGGATTCATTTTGGAGATTAAGTGGAATTTTTGATGGCAGAGGTTTGTGTTGCTCTTGTCCTGGTGGAGCTGCTTCAAATGCTGGACTGAATGGCGGTGGGGGTGTTGGATAGGAATCTGTAGAATACAGGTGTGGTGCTGTTGTAGTGGTCTTGTGCACATCACAAGGCAACATCTGCAGTCTATTTCTTGGTCTTTCTTCATATTGAGGAGGATCATCTGAAGGTGCCACGGGATGCTGAACAGTTCCATTACTGCATACTGTTAAGAACTGTGAGGAATACTGATCTTTTTTGTGGTGAGTGTTGAGCAATTTCTCTTGGGTCAAATTGCCATTTGTGTTTTTGGGTTCCACTCCTGCAGCTTGGCTCACACTTATTTCAACAGGAGTGCTTATGTTAGCTGGTTTCTGTTTGGCAATGGAAGCGTGATTTGCTCTGGAGCGGCACACGGGCAAAGAGAACTCAAGCGTGTTTACGTGCTTTTGAGGGCAATTGTTAGGATCATTAGGAATATCGCATACTCCTATATCTGCTTGAAAGCCTTTTTCCTTCAGGAGCATCGAAACTGAATGGCTGTTTTTATTTGGTTGTGTTAAAGTGACGTCCTGTGCCTCATCATCTGCAGAAAGCAAGGAGTTTCCTTCTTTTTCATTTGCACATTGGCTGCCCGCACTATCAAAACCTGACATTTTCTCTGATCCGCTATCCGAGGCATCCATTATATTAACACCTCCATTCATTAGTCTCAAGCCGTTGCATTCAATGTTTTCCTTCAAACAGCCCAGACTGTTAATATCACTTTGAGCCAAGTCATCCAGTTGTACAGAAGATGTCGACTCATCCTTACTGTTTGAGCACAAAGCTTTGGTTTCAGACAAGTTGCTCAGAGGTGGTCCCTGTGCACTGCACGGCTCCGAGTTCAATTCAGTGCTGCTGTTTCTGCTGATTGCTTTGCACTGAATGAGCACTGGAGATGATGAGAAGTGCAAGTTCCTGTGGTCAGTTTTTTCAGCAGCAAGGTCTTCTTCAGGGGAAACAGCTGGTGCTTTAAAGGACAGGCTGTACGTGTTTTTCACAAGTTTTCTTACATCCCTCACTTTATGAATGGGAGCCTTGCTTTTAACTTTCGAACTGCACCCTTCACTCAATGGCTGTAAACCTTCCATTTCTGGAAAAAGCATGTCCTCTGTAACAGAGTTGTGAGCTAAAAGGTGGGCACTAATTTCTCCTGGAGACCTTTTTCTTTCATTCTGTGGAGAGAGAACTCGGACAGTGTCACACACAGGATTAGTCTTTTTGCTCTTATGGCTGGAACTCAAGGTTATATCTGGAGTTTTTGACATAAAGACACTTTCTGACTTCATTTCACGTTTAACATCTTGTTCATCCCTTTCCAGCTGATCTGGTAGGTTACCAATGCCTAAATATGAAACAGTGACAGGAATCTGTTCATTTTCATTTTCTTCAAACCTTGCACACTGCAGTATCCTCTCAGCATGAGGTGCTACTGTTTTATGCTTAGTTTCAGTTCCTTTAAAGTGCTCACTTCTGTTATTGCATGGCGTAAAAAGTTGCACTTTTTCTTTTGCCTCTATGACATGTACTTGTCCAGACTCTCCTCTTTTATCAGTATCTAAATTATTTACAGCAATTGTATTGCAAGTTTTAGTTTCTGCATTAAAGGTCTGAGAATTTTTCAATGTGCCTACCTTGCTGGAATTTTCTGCAATCAAGGAAAGCTTGCTTGCTGTGCTACAATTATGCTGCCGTTCATCTGAAGAGAAAGTGCTGTTGGATGTTGCACCAAAAGCAAAAGGCTCATCGGGAAGTTCTCCACTTGAACCATTTCTTTTAAATGGAACTTTAGGGCCAGTCAAACTGTTTCCGCTTCCAGAGGGAGGATTAGATGAGACCTGAAATTCTGTACTTTTGACAGATCCATGCATCAGTTTCAGCTTATGTTCATATTGCATTTTCTTAGCTAAAACATTTTTAATTAGACACGATGCCATTTTAGCTTTGCTAGATGTTTCATCTAAGGACACCGATTTCTGCAGTTTCTTTCTTTTTTCACTTTCATCTGCTATATTGGTCCCCTTGGCAGGAGGATCCTGAAAGACTGCTGGGGTGCTATGTTGTCGTAGTAATCTGTCCTTTCCATGTCTTTCACAACGTGCAGTTTCAGAAACAGACTGGCCCTCTAAATGATCACGAGATGTAAATACCTTCAGTTCACTCCGCTCACGCCATCTGAGCTGAATCTGCCTCTTTGGCACAGTTCTCTTCTTGGATGTCTTTTTCATATCATCTTGGCTTTCTAGAGCTACATCCACACATTCAAAATTTCCCAGTTCGTATTTGTCAATAAAATCTTTACTTTCAGGAATATGGCCATCATCACTGTCATACCCCTGAATGTCAATGTAAGCAGATCCCATGTTCACTGCAGCACTGTCTTCTGTTGAAGGTAGAGACATATTGGTAGAAGATCTATAACTAGAGTTATAAATGTCAAAATATTCATCTTGAGGAGAAGATAAACTCTTGAATGCCGAGTCAGTAAGCCACTTAACTTCATGGTCTGCCTCATCCAGTTCACTTCCCATACCTGAAGCCTCACTGAATCGATCAATACCTCCTTGAGCTCCGTTAGATACAAAAATTCTATTTGCGCTTTGGGCCACAGTTTGCTTCTTGCTTTCTTCTTTTCTGTGGCACTTAGAATAATAACAGCCTGTTTTGCCTGAGAGCTCCCCAGCTGCATGATCTGCAAGGCAACTTTCCAGAATCTTTCTATTCTTGGCAGTGAGTGACAGCTGAACCTGTTCCCCTTTACAGTGGACTCCCCCATTCAGAGTTGGATCAGTTACACAGTGTCTGCTGACAGCCTGAGAATTAATCAGACAGCAAGCAGATGAATCCACACTTGCATACTGCAGGGCTTCTTCTTCTTGTAGAATTTTTTCTGCATCCAGCTGCTGTGAATTTGAATCCACACACTCACATAAGTCAGACTTGGCGAGCCATTTTATGCTGCTGCAAGGCTTTGATACAGTATGACTTCCCACAATGCCTTTACTATGTTCAATTTCACACAGATCCTCCATATTTTTATGAGCTGATTCTGAGAAGTTGGTTTCATAACTGACTTCAGTATCAGTTTGTTCAGCCAAGAAGTCTTCCCTGGTGTCATCAAAGCTTTCATCACAGTCGCTGTAGTGTTCTGTTGAATCTGAGCATAGTGCAGTGTGAAAAGATCCACAAGAATCACAGATAGCTTCATCAGTTTTGCAGTAGTCAGCACAATCACAAATGGGGTAGACATATTTTTCAGGTACCATTACCATGTCACTTTCGTCTATGAAAATATCGCACAAGGAAGTCTTTTCTGTTATAACATTTCTAGAAGTGGTATCATCAGGTTTTTCCCATAAAAAGGGATCAGGACTTTCATCTGTCAATTCTAAATGAACTTTTGTAGATGTTACATCCATTACAATATATCTATCAATTGTTGTTCCTACAACTTGACAGTTAAAGGAAACTGGCACACTTCTGGTTGCTTACAGTGTTGTTGTTGAGTTTTTTTTTCTCTATTTCCTAGAAGAAAATATTAATAAAAGGATCACACTTGCATGCCTGTAATTTTACCTTAAACCTAATTAAAAACATACTGTTCAATAAATCACATTTTAGACCTACTTTCAATATATTATGCAAAAATGATACAATTTTAGAACATTTAAACAATTAGTTTTCTACTCTAAGACAGGGCACCAGTTCAGTAGAGAGAAGATCAATGCAGACCAGTTTAGAGTTGGCAATTAACCTAACATGCATGCTTTTGGAATGTGGGCTGAAACCTGAGTAACAAGAGGAAAAACCCATGCAGACAAGGGGAGAATGTGCAGATTCCAAACAGACAGTGACTTGACAAGAGAGCTGTGAGGCAACACAGTAAAACACTGTGCCGCCCTTTTTAAATTACCCAAACAAATATTATTTACTCCCTAACGAGTCATTATGTCAAATTGTTTGTTTTATGTTCTTAATATCACTGAACCATATTATTTTCTGTTTTAGCATTATGAGAATAAAAACATAACACTCATCCATACATTTTCTGAGCCCACTTTATCTAATACTGAGTCAAGGGGGCTTAATGTAAGAAAACAGCCTTGGACAGGATAAACATTTTTAACTTCAAATATAAGCGGATTGAAAAAAGAGAACGGTTAACCTCGATTTTTTTTATAGTATTGATATTTCTAGACATACCTGAAAAAATATATTTTATTATTAATGAAAGAAAAAAGAGCCTGTTATAAATTCACAAAATGATTTTAAATTAAAAATTTGATCTAGCTATCGATTCTATATGCATTATTATTATGACCTTCTGTAAAAAGCCAAAAATAGAACAACCTTTATTTGTCCCTTGTATCTATCTATCAATCTGTCTATTATGATCTGTGAAAATGTAAGTCTGCAATTTATGTAATTTGCTCTAACCATACTATATTTTCAAAAAATGAATAGATAACTGTTTACCCCAATATTGATGCATTTATTATGAATTAAGCTATTTACAGTACATTAATTGATCACAACTGTATTTGAAATAAGCAAATGCACCTCTGTTTAGTAGAGAATATTAAACTACAGTTACATTTTTTGCAGATCATCTTACCTGTCATGTGAGTCACTTGTCTGACTGGCCGCTTGAACTTTGCAAACTCCGCAGCTGAATATCACATTTTGCCAGCCACTGAATGACCAATAGATTCCAGGTAGTGCTGCTAATAGGTAAAGGTTAAATGCTATACACATGACCATCTTTTTCTACATTAGATTAATTTTTAGTGGCTTTTACTTCGGTTGTGCCAACTTCAGCGTATTCTCACGATTGTAGCATTGTTATGCTATAAATCAATTCAAACTTTTCGGTACGTTAGTGACTGTCCCAAAGGTACAGATAAGCATACTGTAGTTAAGTTTAACAGCAGGTGCTAAACCAATCAGAATGCAGATATTCAAGGTGAATATGACACCCTAAGGAAGACTGGTCACAGGGCCAGCTAAATTTAAACTGCACTATCAAGAAAGATTAAAGCAACAGAAAGGAAGAATAGAACAGTGCATCCCAAAGGGAAATTATTTTTACCCTGAGGCATATATTTAAAATATATATATAGTAAATGCAAATTAAAAATAAAAAAATACAAACAAACAAACACAAAAAGCATTTTTTTGTCTTTTGGAAATGTCAGATACACTGTACAACATTTTGCCCCATTGAAAAACTAGTAATTAAATGGGCTCAATATAGTTCACGAAGGTAATTAAAATTGTATGTATAATATGAAAGCACAGCCAATTTTAGTAACAAACATTTTACTGGGCTGATGTAAAATACCTCGAAGGAAATATGGCTAATGGTTCAATAGCCATTTTATAATTAAACAAGTGTTTGCCTTTGGCATCAAGTCCACAATCAAACTTCAAAAGGAAAGCGAAAAAAATTGCCATTTCAACAACCATAATAATGGTGATTTTCGGTAAACAGAGCACCTAAGGGGTAAGCAGGAGAGCACAGAAAGCTAAGGAACCAAAACGAGATGGCAGCTGCAAGCCTGAGGGTGCAATGGGCTAGAAAGTTGGCCCTTGCACTTTGAACTACCATATCAAATGGGATACTCCAGAAGAAGGTGGATCTTACCTCAGGTGCGTGCTTATTATAATATTTATTTCTGAGTGCTTACTAAAAAAAGATCTCAAGGTGTGCTGTGTCCTAGCTACTCCATAAACACTGAGTACCATGATCGAGTACCAGGTTTTGGGCTACAAACATACATACATTGTACACTAAAATATAAAAATACATAAACATTTATTTAAAGAAAACTCCTAACAAAAATTTTACAAAATGACTGAGCAAAAAATACAATCAATAAATAGCTTTAGTCCTGTGAATCAAACATTATCAAAAACTAACAGTCTATAAACATTTACTCATAGCAAGTTGTTTGGTGAGCCACATTTTGTTTTTTTCTTCTTTTCAAGTATTTGTGCAATATAATCTTCTTGTTTCTTCTGTATGTGAAGATCTGTCATCTGAACTCTAAAAAGAGGCAAATAAAAATATTTTTGGGTTAAAAGTTGCATGCAAATTTGATTGGTTGCCGTACACCATTTTCAATTATACGTTAGCTGAGAATATATCTATTATAAAAAAAAAATCCTGGCAGGGAGACCAAGGAGACGAGACGTGGTCTTCACGGAAGACAATTTGACGTCCGGCGAGACGAGGCAGTGAGACAGAAGGACAGCTGCTGTACAGGCTTTTAAATGATCAACGCGCAGCACAACAAGCAGAACATGCACCTCGGCAGCAGCAGCTGATCCATCTGCATCTCCTTAGTGTGTGTTCAGCTCCCCCCCCTTCACAATGTGAGCGGGAGAGACGCGAAGTGGCAGGAGCTTAGCGCACCCCCGGGGGTGTTGAGCAAAGTGATCGAGACCTCATCATCTCAGAGTGACACTTTGATGACACGCGAGACTAGACATTACAACCTTAGGAAGCAAAACATGTGAGACGGTGACTTTTGCACATCTCACCCTACTTACAAACAATTTAAAACAAGTTCATGGACATCTAACCTAGCAGTTGTTGGAATGCTTTTGGCAGACATACAAAATGTACTCCCAACTCTTAAAATAATGACAAGCAGAACATGCAGCTCGCCAGCAGCAGCTGCAGCAAACCAGGAGATGATCCCAGCACATCTTCTTAGTGTGTCCCCCGGGACAAAGCAAGCGGCAGAGACGCGAAGTGGCAAAAGTACAGCTGCTGTACAGGGTTTTAAATGATTGAAGCAAAGCAAGACAAGCAGAACACGCAGCTCGCCAGCAGCAGCAGAAAGACAGGCTATTCCAACTGCATCTCCTTAGTGTGGGCTCAGCATCCCCCCCTCCACCCGTCCCCACTAACAACGCAAGCAGCATTATACATCCCGCGAAAAACAGATTTAATCACGCCTGGGGCAGGAAATAATGGACAAATATTGTTTTTACAAAAGTTTTAAAGCAAAAGTGAAAATAATGCATATGTAATAATTCACATGAAAATAACAATTTCTTTAAATTGTATATCCGGTAAACCAAACCCAGGGGTGGGCGAGCGAAGCAAGCAGGGGCAGAAGCCCTCTAGTAGAAATAAAAACAAGAAACAGTCAAGTAAGTAAAATAATATGGCTTAATACCCATAATCATGAGCTTTGCTGTTTAAGCCAGCTCATTTGAACTCCTTCTATTATGGAACCAAGGATGAATTGGGGGCCGAATACAACCAGTGCTGGTTTTCATAGTGGTGAGAGGAGACGGTAATGTAAACTATTCTGAACAGTAGTACAAGTGTGACGAGAATAGGCCATTCAGCCCAACAAGCTTGACAGTCCTAGATTGTCCAAAATAACATCAAGTCGAGATCTGAAGGCTCATAAGGTTCTAATCTCTACCACACTAGTTGGTAATTTATTCTTTGTGTGAAGGAAATATTTTTAACATTTGAGCAAAAAATTCTCAAAATAAGTTTTCAATCACGTTCCTCTGGACAGTTTAACTACAGTCTGATAGCCTGAATGCCTGATGTAAGATGAAGATATGTTTTTAAATTAAGTTGTATTTACAATTAAAGTGCCTTCCAAATGTATTCTGAGTCTTTGAAAGTTTGCAAATGTTACTAGATTACAAATATTTTCACAATTACAATTTTTACTGCAAATTTGCATTCAAAATGTTATGGCATGATTAGTTATTTATTAAAGTATATTGTAAACACAATCAAAAACTGAAACACGCTGTTTGCAGGAATATTGATAATCCACACAGTAACATTTGTCTGATCCCCTTTCTGCTCTAACTAACAATTTTAGATAATTTTCAGTAGACGTCTACTAGTTTTGCATGCTGGTTAGGAGTAATAGTTATCTATTCCATTTAGCAGATCTGCTTAGACTCATGCAGGTTTCTTAGACATCCATTTATGAGTGTCCATTTTCAAACTTCATGATCCTTCATGTGGTTATGTTCTGAAATTTACCTGGGCAACTCAAAGATATTTACAGTGTCTCTCATGTGAGATACGTTCCACAGCATCATGTGCTATGTCACTGTAGGAATTGTCATTTTTACACCATGGGCTGCATAAGGTGAAATTGGGAAAAATCTTATCTAATCCGATCATAATAATACTGCTAAAAATACAGCTGGTTTACTATTGTAGTTTTTGGTAACTTCCACACTGTTTTTAGGATTATTCATTTTGACTAGCAGTTTATTTCTTGTTTGGTGAATACCATATAAAGAATGAAGTATACATTAAATAATTTACAACTTCTCAGAAGGTCTACAACCCAAGCAGAATAATATACATGCATAACAATGGTCAATCCTGATGTTACTACAGATACTGTACATTAAAAAAGTATAAAATATAAACTAAAATGGCAATGTCCAAGGTAATGTCCCAGGTCCTGCCTTTACATGTTCTCCCTGAGTCTGCGTGTGTTTCCTCCAGGTGCTCTGGTTTCCTTCCACAGACTAAAGGCATGCAGGTTCCAGTGAAGGGTACTGTCAATGTTAACACATACAAAGACATGTTAAATGAACTGGAACACTGATAGTGAACAAGGTCGACTTGTCAACTATCAAATGCTTATTTGGCTGAATAGGCACAGAATCCCCAGAAACCCTCCAAAATCTTGTAAAAAGCCTTCCCAATTGAATGGGGGATGGGAGAACTCCATATTAATGCCCATGGTTTTGGAATGGAATGCCCAATAAGCTCTTATTGGTGTGATGTTCAGGTGTCCACAAATTTTTGGCTATATAGTGCACTTTAAAAGATTTTCACCAGTTTATCATTACGTATATATTTGAAGACTGCAAGAAATGTTATAACAGTTTTAAAGAAGAAATATAAATTTGTTGAAATGTTTGCTCAAGTAAAATATGAATGAATGGATTTTTTTCCAAAACTTGGCATGCCAATAGCCCTCCAAAAATCATTTGAAAAGCCAATTTCCCTTGTGGATTACTATAGGGTACCAAATACCAAAAAAACAAAGTGTGAAAGAAATTAATGCAAACCTATTCATACTAATGCAATGCAATGAATTTGAAACAAGATCAAGAAGTGTTACTTTCATAAAACACTATTCAGATGCTAAATCCAGGGCCTTAATACTTCTAAACTGAATTAATTTGAAAGTTTACAAGATTCTCCCACTAAGTACTGTATGTTACTTCTATGAATTTATTTATATTTTGTGCATATCATTTCAAGAAAAACACACATCACAAATATTTTACGTACTAATCAGCCATTTTAAACAAGTATTTTCCAGCCATCACCAGTAGCTCCATCAGGAAATAGCCTAGGGTCTGAATTCAATGGAACAACTAACTGCAGGGCACCATGAGAGTGCAATGGTTAGCTTCATGAAAGCAGTGTCCTGGGTTCAAATCTTGAATCTAGTCATTGACCATGTGGAGTTTGCAAGTTGTCTCTGTGTATGTGTGAGTTTTTTTTTTATTTACTCCAGTTTATGTCCCATATCCCCAGAGATGCATAAGTTACAAAACTGTCCATTCCAAACTGAACCCTGGTCTCCTTGTTGCAAGGCAGCGGTAATACCCCTGCACTACTGTGCCACCCACACACTACTAGATTAAGTAGGTCTGAGAATGTTATGTGGAAAAACACACAGCCTGAAAAAAGGTCAATACACATTTAGACCTGGATAAAACAAAGAGGGGTAGTTATCTGAATTATCATAAAGGTGTTTTCAATATTATTTTTTTTTATATTTTGATATACTTTACTAAACATAAATTCAGATACTGTACTTTAATGTGAAATTTTAAATGAAGGAAAAAACATTAAATACATGAATTTAATATGTATACAGTAATCCCTCCTCGATCGCGGGGGTTGCGTTCCAGAACACCCCGCGAAAGGTGAAAATCCGCGAAGTACAAACCATATGTTTATTTTTATATTGTCATGCTTGGGTCACAGATTTGCACAGAAACACAGGAGGTTGTAGAGAGACAGGAACTTTATTCAAACACTGCAAACAAACATTTGTCTCTTTTTCAAAAGTTTAAACTGTGCTCCATGACAAGACAGAGATGACAGTTCCGTCTCACAATTAAAAGAATGCAAACATATCATCCTCTTCAAAGAAGTGCGCGTCAGGAGTAGAGAATGTCAGAGAGAGAGAGAAAAAAGCAAACAATCAAAAATCAATAGGGCTGTTTGGCTTTTAAGTATGCGAAGCACTGCCAGACAAAGCAGCTGCAAGAAAGGCAGCAATGTGAAGGTAGTCTTTCAGCATTTTTAGAGGAGCGTCCGTATCCTCTAGGCCAGCTGTGCGCAACCTGCGGCCGTACGGCCGCATGCGGCCGTGGGCAAGGACTTTGGCGGCCGTGGACGTGTCTATTAAAGTGTACGTAATGGCGGCCGTGCAGGTGTAGGGTCTCTGGACTCCAGCGAGTAAGGGGTCTCAACGCCGCGGAATCTTTGTCGGCCGGGTCGGTATGGTGACGCCGAAAGCCGATTTGGACTCTGGGGTCTCTAGACTCCTGCAAGTGTAGAATCTCAAACACCGCAGAACCTTCCTTAGCCGGGTCGGTATGTTTGCAAGTCTGTCTGCAAACATGCAAGAGCAAGGAAGCCATTAATGGCGATGTTTTCCAAACTTCCTGAAACAATTGCTGTAAAGGTTTTTTGTCCTATATGACGTTTCGTAGACATTTTTTTACATATGTAGACCAGTAAATTGAATATTGTCAGATATATCATACTCTGTTTTAATGTGTAATCTGTAAATTTTTACATAAATCATAAAACATTATTAAGTTTACTTGGACTTACTGGCGGCCGTTATTAAAGTAAAAAGTCTGTAGTGCGGCCGTTATTAAAGTAAAAAGTCTGTAGTGCGGCCGTCAATAGCGGAAAGGTTGCGCATGCCTGCTCTAGGCCAATGCGCGAACAGCCCCTCTGCTCACACCCCCTCCGTCAGGAGCAGAGAATTTCAGAGAGAGTGAGAGAGACAGAGAAAAACAAACAATCAAAAATCAACACGTGCCGTTCGAGCTTTTAAGTATGCGAAGCACCGTGCGGGAAGCATATCGCTTGACAAAGCAGCCACATGTAAGTCCAGCAAGGAAGGGAGCAATGTGAAGGTAATCTTTCAGCGTTTTTTAAGGAGCGGCCGTATCCCCTAGGGGTGTGAACAGCCCCCGTGCTCACAATATATTTGAGGAGTTTTATTTAATACGTAATACGCGCTCTGGTTGGGTAGCTTCTCAGCCATCTGCCAATAGCGTCCCTTGTATGAAATCAACTGGGCAAGCCAACTGAGGAAGCATGTACCAGAAATTAAAAGACCCATTGTCCGCAGAAATCTGCGAACCAGCAAAAAATCTGCGATATAAATTTAAATACGCTTACATACAGTGCATCCGGAAAGTATTCACAGCGCATCACTTTTCTTACCTTTTGTTATGTTTCAGCCTTATTTCATAATGGATTAAATTCATTTTTTTCCTGACTAGTCTCCCAGTTCCTGCCGCTGAAAAACATCCCCATAGCATGATGCTGCCACCACCATGCTTCACTGTTGGGATGGTGCCAGGCTTCTTCCAAACGTGACGCCTGACATTCACACCAAAGAGTTCAATCTTTGTCTCATCAGACCAGAGCATTTTCTTTCTCATGGTCTAAGAGTCCTTCAGGTGCCTTTTGGCAAACTCCAGGCGGGCTGCCATGTGCCTTTTACTAAGGAGTGGCTTCCGTCTGGCCATTCTACCATACAGGCCCGATTAGTGGATTGCTGCAGAGATGGTTGTCCTTCTGGAAGGTTCTCCTCTCTCCACAGAGGACCTCTGGAGCTCTGACAGTGTGACCATTGGGTTCTTGGTCACCTCCCTGACTAAGGCTCTTCTCCCACGATCGCTCAGTTTAGATGGCCAGCCAGCTCTAGGAAGAGTCCTGGTGGTTTCGAACTTCTTCCACTTACGGATGATGGAGGCCACTGTGCTCATTGGGACCTTCAAAGCAGCAGAAATTTTTCTGTAACCTTCCCCAGATTTGTGCCTCGAGACAATCCTGTCTCGGAGGTCTACAGACAATTCTTTTGACTTCATGCTTGGTTTGTGCTCTGACATGAACTGTCAACTGTGGGACCTTATATAGACAGGTGTGTGCCTTTCCAAATCATGTCCAAGCAACTGAATTTACCACAGGTGGACTCCAATTAAGCTGCAGAAACATCTCAAGGATGATCAGGGGAAACAGGATGCACCTGAGCTCAATTTCGAGCTTCATGGCAAAGGCTGTGAATACTTATGTACATGTGCTTTCTCGATTTTTTTATTTTTAATAAATTTGCAAAAATCTCAAGTAAACTTTTTTCACGTTGTCATTAAGGGGTGTTGTGTGTAGAATTCTGAGGAAAAAAATGAATTTAATTCATTTTGGAATAAGGCTGTAACATAACAAAATGTGGAAAAAGTGATGTGCTGTGAATACTTTCTGGATGCGCTGTATAAAATCCGCGATAGAGTGAATCCGCGAAAGTCGAAGCGCGATATAGCGAGGGATTACTGTAACACATTTTCTGTTAAGCTGAAACCTTATAGTTAGCATATTTGTAACCACAGAGGTAACAGTTTATTAAGTAATTGCTAAATGATAGACTTACTTTAAAGTTACTTTCTGCTTATTCAGTCGATGATGAAGTTTCTTTATTTCGGTCTCTTTTTCATTTAACATGTCTTTGTGTTTTAAAGCCACAGATTCAATTTCTGTAATAATAAACAAATTTCACTGATCCATTATTTACAGTCAATGTAATAAAAAAAACACAAATTAAGACAATGTTAATTTGGAAATTTCAGCAAAGATTGGGCTGATCTGGAAAATCTGCATTTCAAATGATGAAAACAGGTATTAGTAAATCTGAAACAATGAGAGCAAACCTCAAAACCATTATAAGTTCAGTAATTTATGTTTTCATTAAGTTATCAAAAAACATAATACATTAGTACAAAATTAACAAAATTGCTTTTAGCAGAAGGACATTTTATCAATCATGTATAGAACTGTTCACTTTCTGAGAGCTTACCATTATATCTGCTTATGAGTTTGTCATTTTTTGTGGACTCCTTCAGAGCTTTTTTTTTAACAATGGTAAGTCTACGTGATAAGCAAAAAAATAATAAATTAGTATATCAAATCAAATCTATTTTCAAAGTAGAAAAAAGAAATGAAATTAATGACATTAAAATAATTCTGCGTTAAACATGATGCCCTACTATTAACTCTTACATCAAATAATTTATTAAGTTATTTATTAATAATTATTACATATTTTATAATTCTGTTTATCATCTCTTTATATTATTCTTAAATGCGTAGGCTGGGAGTTTAGCAACTAAGCATTTCTCTGCATATTTGCTGTAAATATAATTTGCATATGACAAATAAAATTTGACTTGGCTAAAGTGAAGAATCTATGCAAATTTTACATTCCATTCATAAAAAAGATAACACTATCATATTTGATTGCTGGTACATTCTTGTCTTGGCAGCATAAAAATGAACTGATTGTCATTCATAGGTGAGTGCACATTCTTGCACACCTGACCCTAAAAACACTATAAACATGCCTTAAAAAAATCTGCACTATGAATAAAGTAGCTATCTTTAAACTTAAATGAGTTACAATTTCAATTATAACCTTTACATTTTTCATAAATATAATTTATATACTATATACACAACAGAAACAACTTAAGCACCTACATTAAAAATGAATAAAATGTAAACATCTTGACTGAATGAAAATTCAACCTCAGTATTTGAGAAGCTCCTTACAAATATGAGGAACGTGCGCTTTCACTCCAATACCATACTGTGACATCTCCAACTCAACTCAATAGAACTTAGTTGAGCACAATAAAAAAATGGCAATTTTTTTCTCAAAGCACTTGGATTAAACAGGTATCAGAATATTATGTTACTTTCATACTAAGTTGTTCAGCAAAGCAAATGTAAGAGAGACTGCATAGGGTAATAAATAAAAAAATACACTAAAATATATTAAGAATTAACAAATGTGACTTATTCCTGCACATCATATGTTCTACTGCATGGAACTAAGGAAATGTACCGTAGTTTCAAACTGACATGGTTTGAAGCATGTACTGAATTGTGATCTTACAAATATATTACTATTTGTTGCTGCCATCAAGTTCTGAATATGTAATCTGATGGTATGCCTGTATGGGAAACCATCATAGCAGATGAACATTGGAGACTGCCTCCCAGGGACATACTTTATATTCCCTCATTATGCGGATTGCCAGCATTCCTCTTATCGTGCTCCCATTGAGATGCCCGCAGTGCTGTATTGGAACTGCAATTCCAGTGGGCAGCCCTGCTTGGTTCCAGGGAGTGCCACCAGGGGGAGCTGCTGGAGACAGTCTTCCATCTTCTTTGGAGGGACTTCTGCCTGACCAAGAAGCACTTCTTGAGGGCAGTGTTGTGGCAGAAGATGTGCTCCCTGGTCTAGCATAAAAGGATGTTGTTCCACCTCATTCAGGGAGTCAGACTTGGGAGGATGATGACAAAGCTTGCAAGAGGTGGAGGTAGGAATGGAGAAGGGAGAACATTTTGTATCTGAAAGGCTTAGGTGAAGGTATTTGTTTACAATAAATCAAGATATTTGGACCCAGGGTTGTGTTTGATCTAGCTGTGTCTGGGTCTCAGAGATGCCCCCTACAGGTTACAAGTACTTCATGCATACAAATAGAGAGGCATGTAGAACTGTAAATTTCTCAGGGAATTATTATCAGAATTTAAAGTAATAAATAAACATGCTATGTAAAGTAAATTCCTGTCTGCTAAACTTCAGCATTGTGTTTTCATTGTTATTTGTTTTAAGTAAATGGTACTTTGCAACCTTTCATTTGCTTACAGAGACAATTTTATGTAATGCTTTATTTTTGAGTTAAGAATGTTATTGTTTTTCTGCATAACTGTACTACAATAACAGATGCACTATGGTATCAAGAGACTGTACAGCTTTGCTAAGTGTGCTAAATAAAAAACAAGGTCTATTTTGTTCCTTTGTGCTTTTTTTGCCTTCCTTAGGAATCATAACTGCAGTATTTAGTTTGCTTTCAACTGACAAGCTACTTATGAATTTATATTGAGTCAAAAAACGTAGTCCTGGGTTTCCCATGAAACCTGAAAGGCATATTTGCATCCCATGACATGGGGGGCTGTATCAGAAATGTGCTGTTAATTTGTTTTGATGTTCTGTCCCTGTTTTCTAATTTTATTTCTTACGAGCTGTATATACCCGGCGTTGCCCGGGGCAGAAGTAACCTAATCGGTCAAACACTTACATATATACCAAAGTAAACCTAATCGGTCAAACAGTTACATATATAAAAAAACCGAACCTAATCGGACAAACAGCTTCATATATACAGAAGCGAACCTAATCGGACAAACAGCTAATCTATATACATAAGCAAACCTAATTGGTCAAACAGTTACATAAATACAAAAGCAAACCTAATCGATGAAACAGCTTCATATATACAGAAGCGAACCTAATTGGTCAAACAGTTATGCATGTGCAGAATAATTTTACAAAGATTATGCGTGTTAACAATCATTAAAAAGAAAAGATTGAGGAACTCTTCTTCTATATGTGATGAAGCTGGATGAAGCTGACTTGACGAAGACGTAGGTGGCATAGATTGGTTTTTCTAAAACAGAAGAAAAAAATGAGTATCTATTATTATTTTAAATTAGAATGAAAATGAGAACCTTGATTAGAGATAGATTATCCGTATTAAAATATGTGCATGAATAAACTTTTGCTAACTCTCTAGCAAAAGTTTATTCATACAAATTGGCATGGGATGGCTTTGTGAAAAAGTAAAAATTAGATAAAAATAAATTGAGAATGCGTACTTCCATTTGACTGAGATTATGTGTAATGATGAAAAAAAAGTTTAGTATGTTTTTTTTTCCATACGGGAAGGATGTAAAACCTTACATAGGCACCCTTCAGCCCGTACTGAAGGGTACTGTCAGATTCTTACTGACTAAAAAACACCCTTTTTATTCCACAGCTACCCCAAAAACCACTATTAGGCATTACTTTGGGGTGGCAGTAGTTTAGTTATGAAACAGCTGGGTCCTGAAAAAAATCTGTCTGATTAGTGGCTTCATCACATATAGAAGAACAGTTCCTCAATCTTTTCTTTTTAATGATTGTTAACACGCATAATGTTTGTAAAATCATTCTGCACATGCATAACTGTTTGACCAATTAGGTTCGCTTCTGTATATATGAAGCTGTTTGATCCATTAGGTTTGCTTTTGTATTTATGTAACTGTTTGACCAATTAGGTTTGCTTATGTATATAGATTAGCTGTTTGTCCGATTAGGTTCGGTTTTTTTATATATGTAACTGTTTGACCGATTAGGTTTACTTTGGTATATATGTAAGTGTTTGACCGATTAGGTTACTTCTGCCCCGGGCAACGCCGGGTATATACAGCTCGTTATATATATAATATACACACACACATAAACATTTATATACATATACATATATATACATATCTACATATACACATGTACATATATATACACACACATACATAAACACACACATAAGACTTACTGAGTGAAACGGGCTTTCATTGACAATCATGTTACGTTATTTTTAAAATGTTTCCTTTTTTTTTCATAACCTCTTTAACACACTACTTCTCCGCTGCGAAGCGCGGGTATTTTGCTAGTATATATATATATATATATATATATATATATATATATATATATATATACATATACACACATACATGCAGTTTTAATAACACAGAAATCAATATAAACATTAACATCATTATCATATGAGAATATGAAGTAATATATAAGAAGCACATTTCATATAAATATAAATTATTAAACAGTAAAATCTTCTTCTGTAATTTGCTACCTTGGCAATTTGTGTGTCTGTCCAGGATTTTAAATGACCTGTAGCTCGCAAACCGTTTCACCTATACACTTGAAATGTGGTACACATATAGTACGTCACGTCTACTATCCGCTTTATGGGTGATGATTGTTTTAGTCTTATTATCTTTATTTTATTTTATTGTACAATCAAGTCCTATCTGCGCACAGCAGGGCAGCCGTGGGCGGATGTGTATGGTGTATTCACTCGATGTTATCGTGCATTGCGCTGTCAGTGGTATTTTGATAAAAGAATTTGAACAACATATAAGAAGCGTATAAATTATTAAACAGTAAAACATTAACATTTAAGAAGTAAAGTTACATTAAGTACTACTGCTGTGCCTTCGGGTATACCTCATTTTTTGTTTGCCCATTACATGCTTAAATGTATACATTTTTTGGTGCACCTACCCGAGAACACGCGACATATAACCGAGCGTGGGAGAAGCATGGATTTTAAACACGCGTTGAGTTGATGTGCTGGTCTCCCTCGTGAAATAAGTGGTAATGTTTGACTAAAATCTACAGCGAGTAAAACGACATTAGCTCCTATTTTTTTTTTTATGATCTCTGAGATGTTGCTTTTTTCGGTTCAAGGCTTCATAAGCTCTTTTATGTTGTATGGTGTACTTATCCCAAACCATCATCTTTGAATGTTGCAACACTTTCGCCTTGTATGTAGATCGGGGTAATTACATTCATTGCATTCCTAGTCTGAATCACAATGTGATTGTATGGGTGGTTACCTGGCACTGTAGGGTTGCCACCCGTCCTTTAAAATACGGAATCGTGCCGCGTTTGAGAATGAAATTGCGCGTCCCGTTTTGAATCAATACTGGACGGGATTTATCCCGTATTTTTTTTTTCAAGCAGCGTCTCATGCAAATCATCCCACACGCATTTTATGAAGATGCCTCCTTTCCTACTTTTGATTGGGTAATACTTGATGTCATCGTTAGTTTGATTGGTGTTTTTAACTGTCCAGTGAGTAGGGTGTGTCTTTCAACGGAATGAAAAAAAGGCCCACCCGACGACCCACCCATTCCATTTTTATATATATAGATAGATTGCTTCTGTTTTTTACCCTTTTCTCACTGTTCTGTGCACATACTTTGGTATGGAAACCAGCACCTTGTGGTTGCATACAAAATACTATAGGATAACATGGCATTTGATGTTGGCACAATTTTTCTATAACATAAGACATCACATATTATGAAGCATCCAAGGAGTTTGTAAAGGTGTTTAGTCATCCAGTTCATCTGCTTACACCTGAAGGACAAGGGAAGCTCCTTTGAGGGCTGTACAGAATACATGAAGCCATCTATGTCAGACTTGAACATCTATCCCTAAAATGAGACAAAAGCCTCCAACACCTTCTATTAACCATGTACAATGCCATTCTAATACATTTACCTGGCCGTTTCACACTAGCAATCGTGTAATCTAATTAACTCCTGCTTCTGGTGGTTCCCAACACCATGGCAATAGGATTTTGGTAAATGATTGGATTACTCATAATGGTATTAATGCTGGCAAATGTTCCTACCACTCAGTTGAACTAGACATGCTGCTCAGATGAGTGGTTAAACATTTTCAATAAAACACAAGTTCAGTTGCATTTGACTTACTACTAATAGATATTATAGATGAAAGGTTTCTGACTTTGAATAGTCTGTCATTTTATGTTCAAGTTTAGTCGTAAACTAGTAACATGGTGACAGTGGAAAAAAAAACTAATTGTGTAGTGTGTTCCTGCTAAAGACCTTGACGATACCCCTACCTTGCCCCAAAATGTAATACCTTTTAAAATCTCCACCACTTGCTATGACATTTGTACAATATGATACCTCTGTTGTCGTACTAAATATGCTAACCAAGAATCAAAGTGAAAGTTCACTGCTAGGAGGGTTGTGTGTGCCCTTGAGTAAGAGATCTACAATGGGTACAATCTGAAATCACAGATGAACTTAACCTTGGTGTCTTTTGAGAATTTGGGATAAAACCCCATACTGACAAAAATAGATGGTGCAAAATCCACAAAACAACCGAGCACTGGATTTGAACCCGAAATACTGGACCATTGAGATCAATGTGGCATCACACAATATATAATTACATTTCTGGAAGAGGTGATTGGAGTGAACAAAGTAGTAGCATTACGTTAACAATGTGTTCAACAAATCCATGCTTATGACAGGAACGGCCTTCTTACTTAATGTTGAGACAGTGTAAATTTAAATGCATTTATAACTATAATGATAACTGTTTTTAGAGTTAAAATGATACTCAGTTTTGGATTGAGATTATGGTAATGTTAGTGTCCTTTACATATACTGTCTCATGTGTGGCACTGGGCCATTTAACTAGGAAATGCTGGAAGCAAATCTTACTCATTCATTAAATGCATACATTGTAAGGGCCCTTGTTCTTTTAAATAATACATGTGAAACTGGGGGCTAAAAAATGTTATAGTACAAAGGGAACATAACATGCAATAAGGGAAGGAAAAGCATGGAGATAACAGGAAAATTGTTAATGCCATTGAAGTTCTGAAGGAATGAAATGACTTACACAAAGTAATATTGTACTCTTCTACGTACTTGTTTGTTTAAATACATTTATACACTGCAGTTGATAAAAATAATACACAGACTACAAAAGGAAAGCAAATTAGTAACTAGAACCAAAAACTTAAAGAAACAGATATTGTACTGAAGATCTATAAAAACAAAATTTTCTCTCCATTTGTATCGAAATGGGATTTAAAAATCATTAGCTTACTGTAGAGGCCGCCTAAACATTAAGCACAAGCTGTTAGTAACCCAGTGCGATAGAATAGTTTGAGACATAGTCTTATGAAAGTTAACTGGGAGAAAAACATTTATTTCACACATCACATGAAAAGTGTTTGCACTGGATGATGATTTTCAGAGGAGAGAAAAGACGGGATCTCTATTCAGCTCTTCACAAGAATGAATGACAGCTGCAGTTGTGATCAGAACCAGTCTCACATGAAAGAAAAAAAAGGCTATGTTTTCTTTGCACATGTTACATTTGGTACATTTCACTCTCTTGACACCAGTTTTCACCAGTACAACATAAACTGCAATGACTCTTATTGCACATTAAAATAGAAAAGGCTTTATCGGAAGCTATGAATGTGTTTTTTTATGGTGCATCTCATACTGCTATCTTATCCACTGAAAAGGATAAACTGCACAAAAACATCTGTTTAAATCTGAATCCAAACTATAGGACCTACAAAATAAATAGTAAAACAGTAATGCCCAACGATATGAATAAACATGCTTACGTTTTCTCAAATGACTCTCTTTCTTTTTGTAGCTGTTTTTTCAGAACTTCAGTTTCACCAGATGCAAACTCTGACTTTTCATTTTCCATGGCAAGGAGAATTTGAGTTTCTTTATGCCGTAATTTCTCTTCCTTGGATTAGATCAAACAGAAAATCATTCTGGAAAATATACTGTAAAATGCAAGCCACGACTACTTTGAAAATATACACCTTTAATTCAAGTTTTAAATATCAAAAAAATTATAAACAGTTTCCAGTTTTTTTCTTCTTTTAGGAAATGAAATTATTGGAGGGTATTGGGTAAGGCTGAGTAAGGAGAGAAAAACAACAGCACATTTCAGATGGTAACACAACACAGAAAAGGAGAGGAACTTACTAAAGCAAAAAATGGATGTGGGTTTCATATCCAGTCACCTCAGAAATGCATCTCTCACTTGCACCACATCTGCCAAATTCAAACTAAATCTGGCAAGCATTTCTTCCTTATGATATAACAAAAGTCATTAAACAGAAGAAAAATACTGTCTATTAAAAGCTCTGATTTGCTTTGTACAGTCATGGCCAAAAGTTTTGAGAATGACACAATTTTTTTTTCATAACGTTTGCTGCCCTGGCATTCTGTCAATCAACTTCTGGGCCAAATTCTGACTGATGGCAGCCCATTCTTGCATAATCAATGCTTGGGTGAATTGCACAGGTCTTGAAAAATAAGGGCCAACACTTCAAATATTGACTCTTTGCATAAACTTAATGGTCCTGCGGTGGGTTGGCACCCTGCCCAGGATTGGTTCCTGCCTTGTGCCCTGTGTTGGCTGGGATTGGCTCCAGCATGACCCTGTGTTCGGATTCAGCGGGTTGGAAAATGGATGGATGGATGGATAAACTTAATGTAATTGTCAATAAAAGCTTTTGAAACTTATGAAATGCTTGTAATTATACTTCAGTATACCATAGAAACATCTGACAAAAACATCTAAAAACACTGAACAGCAAACTTGCATCATTCTCAAAACTTTTGCCCATGACTATAGTGCCTAACGTCTTACCATACTCATCTGCATCTTAAAGACATTAGACTGTTGACATCAGAAATACCTCAAGCTGTTTCAGCACTGCTTCATACTGTTTTCTCGGGACCATGATTTCTTCTCTATCTTCATCCTTTGAACAAAGTAAACAAATCACATTAAATTCAAAACCTGGCATGAAACAATATTTTTAAAGCAGTAAATAAAACGCAATGTGCTTTGTGATCTTTAGGATTGTGGGAAGTTGGAGTGAATGAGACACCAGTCTATCACACGCACTCAGGCATAAATACTAATGCATGCCGGTCTATTTAGAGCATGTGCAGAGTCCTCTCAGACAGTGATTAGTCAGAAACCAAACAAGCTATGAGGCTGCAATTCAAATGACTGTGCTACCCTATTCTTGCATATATTAACAACTGAATAAAGGCCACGATTAACTTAAACATAAATGGGTAATGACCGAGCGAGATTGCCAGTGTAAGAAGCAGAAATGATGTTTCATCACAGGTTTGCTGGGCTGACATTCTGTGACAGGGTGAGAAGCTCAGTAATTCCATTGCGCCTCAAAGTGGAGTCGCTGCTCCTCTAGATTAAGTGGAGCCATCTGAGGTTAACTGGGCCAGTCATAAGGATGCCACCACTGTGATCCTCACCAGGAAAGGCAACTTCAGAAAATGAGAAGAGACAATAATAAAAAGAAAAAAAATACAGTAAGCAACCTTAAATAAACCCTCACTTTTATGCACTACACATGGACATTACATTCATTTATTTATTCATTTATTTTGGTCTTGCCAAAAAACAGTGTAGTTGAAGAAACTAGAAAAATCTCTTGTACTGTCATCTATTCATTAGGAATTAAAGAACTCTACTACGTGCCAAACCGCAAATAAGGAAATCATAGTGTACAGGGACAAGGCCATTAAGAATTTGTTCAAGCTTTAATAAATCAATGTTTACTTACTGGTCTTCCACAGCCAACTAATCAGTTTGAAAGAATCAACACTCTTAAATTTTACCCTTCACCTTTATGTTCAGCAAGCATGTTTTCAAAAACATAATTCAGGCCAGTGAACAAAATATAGAACATAACAGAATGATGCATGGAGCCGAGACATGGGCAGTAAAGGGAGCACAGGAAAAGAAGCTGGATGTGGCACAAATGAGAATGTTGAGATAGATGTGGAGTTACAAAAAAGGACAGAATAAGAAATGAGGAAATGAGACAAAATTCCTGTTCAAAATATGTCTGAAACTAGTGTTCAGGTCAAAGGGCAGAAAAAGTTCAAAGTCTTGCATAACTAGACATCGAGACAAGTTGAATGGTATATCATACGTGGGGGTTTTCTCTTATCGTTGAGTCTTATGAACACAAAATGAATAAATGTCAGTTAACACATTTGTTTCTCATGGAGCCAGTGAATGGTGACAAGGAGCATGACAGTTTGTACACATGACAATATAAATGCTACTACTACACGGCTTCCAGGCTCACATGTAGCAGGCCAGTTTACAGCCACATAATAAAGGAAATACACAAGGACACGAAGACTCTATGCAGTTAGTTGTAAGACATGCAAGCTAACTCAACAGAACTAAGCACTGAACCACCAAGATCCAACAATTCTGGCAAACAAGAAAAAAAAACATTCAGGAGGAATAAATAAAAATATAAATCAAAGATAATAACTGCATGTTCTGGAAAATTGTATTTTTATGACTTGTTCAGTTTGCAAACATACACTGTTTCATTAAGTGATTTGTTTTAATTCATAGGTAGGCATACTAAAAGACCTGTGGTTGCTGATACTTAAATATATCAGAGGCAGTAATCCAAAATACACTGGGCAGCACAATGGGAAAACCCTATGGTTACTGATAGATGGGCTTTCCATTATGACATGGATCGATACAAGTGCCTCACTGTATACCATGGCAAACCCAAACCAGCACTGGGCAAAGAATAAGTCTGGGGAAACTGGTGGCCAAGAAAATTACTTGGGTATTCTCAAGATATGTCAAGAACGTGTGGCTCGGCATTATCCTCCTGAAAAAGGCACAAGGCTGGACTGCCAGAAAATGTCACATGTGCTCTCAACTGACCACTGTGCAATCAAACCGGGCTTAACATGCAGCTGAGTAAAAGGGGGATGATATTCAAAACACAGACCCTCTCCCCCAGTTCTGATTGGGTAATGCCCCATTTCAGCTTACTCATCCTTCCTGAGACAGTGGGATGCGAACTCCAGCACTGGGTTATTTAACCGCCCTTCTCTGCCAGCTGCACTAAAGGAGAACTCCACCTGCCCAATGGACAATTGGGTTTGTAATTGCTAATGGAAGGCCAAGCTATGGACAAGGGTGGAAAGAAGAAGGGAGCATTGGTGTATCAAAAATGTACACAAGTGGACAAGCCACACCAGTGTCCACATAGCCATCAATACCTGAAAAGGGGGATTGTATTGGTTTCTTCCTTCTGTATTATACTTAACTAGGGGGCTTCGCTCGCCTACCCCCGGGTTTGGTCCTGAGGAAATACAATTTAAAGTGTTTTTTTTATGGGAATTGTTACATATGCATTATGTTCACTTTTTATTTTAAAACTTCTGTAAAAACAATATTTGGAATGAACTTTTCTTCAAGATCCCATTGAATTTTGATTCCTTGTTTGGTCTTACAGCATGATAATGCAACATATGTGTGTGAATATCACTTGTTTGTCTCTTATAAATAAACCAACTTTTTCGAATATTTGTCAATGTGATTTGTTAATTGTCATTGCAAAAGCTATTCTCACGGGAAACTGAAAACGGTTTAATACGAATGGCATATCAAGATCTCTTGTTTGCCCAAACACCGTTTTCGAGTTCATTCAATAAAAATAAGACTTCTTGGTAAAACAATCTACTTATGAAAGTGGGAATATCCAGAGCTGAAGTAGCCGGTGGCATTGTTCTCAAGAAGCTGTGGATTTCTGGCCATTGTGCATTGCACGTCATTGTAATAAATAAGTCTGGCCGACTAATAGTTCTGGATATTACAATTGCATCATGGTATAACTGTTACAATGCTCTTGGACTACCTTGATATGATGATGGTAATATTACTGCTTTACCTATTTTGAATTTGTCTGAATTGACCCGAAATATGGTGTGGGTGTTATTCGTTTTGCTGAATGCGTTTCAACGACCATCCTGTTTCGCCATCTGGGAAAATGAAAGGAAAGAGTAAAGGATCTGAATGTGGCAATGTATTTGACATAAATGACAAAGCATGCTTTTCCTTTGGATATACACAAATATCTATTCTGTTTTGATATCTCCGGCTTTCGAAATGATTATCTTTCAGATTCATATAGACATCCAAGAAAATTTCTTTGTCCATGTTTTGCTGATAAATTTTGTGTAAAGTGCGATACATTTGGACGTATGGATTTGTATCCATTATTGGCTGTATAATTTCTATTACGTCGGATCATTTAACTCTTTTGATTCTTCCCCATGATCATAAAGATACACCTAACCAAATTGTGTTTTTTTTTAAATTAAACTTGTCGTAGCTATAATTGTTGCAGGAACACAGATTCTCATAGCGTATGGTCCATTATTGTGTAAATCAACATTTTGTGTATTGAATGATGCTAATGCAAAAAGATTATTGTAGACGTTTATATTTTGCCTGTGGTGTATGTGGATTGCACTTTCACCAAACAACAAATGTTTTAATTCTTGCGGATACGCATCTTCATTGGGAAGCAGCAGTACTTTTCCCTGATGGCAACAGGAATTAGACGATCTACAAGTCTCCGACATAAACTTTAAAGCCTTACAATATCTACACACTTCCAACATATCACCAATGTCCATATATTTGATCTCTTTTTGTTGTTCCGTTATTTCACTGAGTAATGATTTCTGTTTGTTTGACACTTTCGAATCTTAGTACTGTCATATTTTTGAACTTGCTCTGCATATGTGCACTCAGGTCCTAACCAGGGATCCTGAGTTGGTTTGTCATGTGATGGGCGCGGCAATGTGCTGTATCAGTGCATGCTCCTAACCTCTCTATCTCTCTCTGTGTGTGTATTGCGACAAGGTTTTTGTGAACCTTTTGAATTCCACTGCTGTCATAATCTGTAACCTGATCTGCTTGTGTATCGCGCCAACGTTTTTGAACGTCTTTATGAAGTTCTACTGTGTCTTTTACTCTTTGTCTTTTATTTCTGACCCCATTTGGACCTGCAAGGTTTTCAATTCCACTTGTTCCGGGCTGATTATTACTTTCCTTGCCTGGGTCACCGTCTCACGGGAACATGGTTCCAATGCATGTCAGTATGACATGACTTGACCATGTCACGGGAAGTTAAAGTGTCTCTGCCTCTCTGAAGTGTCTCTCTTCAGAAGATCACATCTTGTCGCAAGATTTTTTTTTTTATAATAGAGAGATATAGACACCATTTTATGTATGTTCTATCCTGCTGGTGCTAATGTAGGTGCTGTGTGGGCCTCCTCCTATCATATATAGCGCTTTGAGTATTGAGAAAAGCGCTATATAAATGTAATGAATTATTATTATTATAATTATTATATATGGGGTTACAAAGGAATTTGTGCAAGGCTATAAAGCTTCATCTTAGCTTCAACGACACAACAGCCTGAATACTGTATGTAAAAATGCAATATTATGTGCTGTTCCATACACTTCTGAAATAAACCACGGTAAACATCTCACCAAACTTTGGGTGACCAGATTTTCAAAGTCCCTGACCGGGACACTTATAACACATGCATGAAAGTGGGTTAACACATGGCATGCATAATGTCCATCCTCATTTGTTTAATGCCTGCTTTGTCTCATCATCATCAGAGAAGGATCAGGGCTAGGGAAAAAATATGTTTTCACAAACAAGACATAATGTATGTTCCTACTGTACAAATCAATACAAATTTTTGAAGTTGATTTTATATTTCATAAAAATCTGTTCATTTAATACAGTATATTACATTCATGAATAAACTCTGCATTTAACATCTAAACATACAAATGCATAAACATAAAAAGTGCATTTTGTTTGTTCTGAAATATCTGTATTAAAATGTTAATGTACTGTTCTATGCATTCTGACTTGTATCCTTCTGTAAATTTCAGGCTCATTTGTTAGCTAAATTTACTGACTGGGTGTGGTAGGATATAGGCTCCTGTCCTGGAGTGGAAAATCTTCAATTCTTGAACTGCAGACTGGTTATATTAATTCTTAAATATTTTACTCAAACAGACCAGGATAAACTGAATTTACAGGACTTTAATTATATTACCAGCCTTTTTTTTGTACATTCTTACAGTAATTTATGCATCTGTTTCTGTTGGTTTCATTTTCAATTAGTTTTTGACATGGGAATGGGAAATAAGTACAGATGCCACAGAACCTGTTTTATTTAATTTATAACATGGGAATGGATAAATGTCATAGGACTAAGAACTGAGAATGGAAGAAGTATGAAGGGACCTATAAGATAAAGAGTCATTCATCACCAGGACAAGGTAGCCAATCAAATGTGTGCAATGTCACATGTCCTGAAACCCCATTTGTGCATTTTGACATAAATAAGGGAGCAAAAAAAAAAAAAAGGCAAAGGCAACAGAGGAAGCGACATCAGAGATTGAGACATGTGGAACCGTTTCATCTGGACATCAGAGAACATAACCTATGAAGAATACTGATCGCTAAATAAAAAGCTGCCCAGAACAACATCCACCCTTTGACACTTCTGATTTTCAGCAAGCTTTTCTAAGACTGTTTATATCCAGACTCTGCTACTTATTTTATCTTCTATTATATTCTCTTTTCTTTGGTATTGTTTTATACTAATAATACCATGTTGCTTTATTATTTTCTGTGATTTGTCTTTTATCTAGAGCAGTGCTTCCCAAACTCGGTCCTGGGGACCCACTGTGGCTGCTGGTTTTTGTTCCAACCAGCTTGGACTCCTGGGCTAATTAAGTGAATTGTTATTTCCCAAGTTCTGTGTTTTGGGAACAATAATGAAATTAGAAATCTAAGTTTGGTCAAAAAATATATATTAAAATGTACCAAGTTATATGGGAATAATGTATTTTTTTCTTTTTAACAATATTTTCATCTTGATTTTCATTCTACTTTTCCAGGTGTTCTAATTGTTTAATTAATCCATTATTTACTAATTAATGGGTCTGACGCTAAAGTAGTTGCAGCCTTTGATTATTCAGTGTTGTTTGCCTTTGTGTATGCTCTGTTCATTTTTAATTATCATGAATAAGATACAATGAAGGGGGCAAAATATAATGAAATCAAGAAAAGAGAGTTAAGTATTTAAATCTATAGCAAAAGCAATTTTTTTTTCTAAATGTCTTATTCTACATTCAGAAAATGTACATTTATAAGATAAAAAAAATACCAGCTAATTAAATGAGATCAGTGTGATCAGGATCAGGCACAGAAAATATTTTCTTATAAATAGTTTGGAAAGTACTGATCTAGAGTGATCTAGAGTGACTGAAACAATAAGATGGTGCCTAGTGTGGGGTAGATTGCTGCTTTCTTACAAGGTTTATCAACACTGTCGAGTTCTCCCCTCAACAACTCAAACAACTGCAGTAAAACCACATAGTTTGGTTAGTAAGTTGCATCAAACCAAAGTGTTGCAGTTTTATGTGTGTCGTAAGTACACCTGCATGTTTGTTAAGTGTTGGTGAAAGTGAGTCCCTGTTTAGAGAATCCTATGCAGGATTACTGCGGACTGACTGGCAATCGGCGCCCCTCGAGACTTTGTCTGGCTAGGATCGTTATGTGTATGTGTGTGAATCTTCAAGGGTGTAAGTAAATTAACCTAATAAACGTTCTGGTAAGTCTTACAAACATCACGATGATACAGCTCCTCAGTAGCTTTTTGTGGATGGGAAATGGCCGTCAACATCTGACTTTCCCCCTCGCATGACCCCCCCCCCAATACTTTGCAATGAGTGCACAAAGCTTTAGTCACATCATTAGGTTTTGGTTTGGGAAAAGGGAATATTCATTTTCTCTTTGGCATGGTTGATTTGTGAGATTCACAGCATTGATCTGCATCCTTACATTTGTACTTTTTTTTTCATTCCTGTCAGATGAAGACGCCTTAAGGTGACATAAAAAGCGCCTGGGAGAAGTAAGCATTGATATGCAGTGTGTTGTAGTGGTTAAGGTTTTGGACCTAGGACTTCAAGCACTGTGATTGTGGGTTCAAATCCTGCTACTGACACTGTGACCATGAGCAAGTTATTTCACCTGCTTGTGCTCCAACTGGAAAAACAAAAAAAGTTGTAAGTTGCCTTGCACAAAGGCGTCAGTCAAATGCTAAGTAATACTTGACCAACTGTGACTAACAGCTGTACGAAGCAGTGAGGGTGTCGCTTTATTTTGTGTGATTGGAGGTTTAAGAAGTCTTTTTTAGAACATGTTGTTATATTTCAGTTGTTTTTTTGAGCTACATAGCTCACAACCTCTGGCCGCCCTAACTAAACTGCATGTCAACGACTCTGGTTCTGGAGTAAAAACGTCAAAACAATAGCTGGCCTTCGCAAACTCCAGATTTGAAATGATTTGAAAATGTATGACAAACGAAAATCAAGAAATGTGATTTAGCTGAAGAAACAAAACACTCCACGTAAAAAGTCAATACCGCATAAGCGGCAGCGACTGCTATTGGATGGGTTTGCAAAAAAGAAAGAAGAAAAACTATTGTTACATTTTTGTGAATGTTTTATTGTGGACTGTGGATATCCTGGATAGTAGGATAAGCAGCTTCGAAAAAAGAATTAACTTAAATTCGTTAACATCTATCAATATATATACTGTGCCGTCCATAAGGTTTCGTAAAAACACAAAATTGTATTTTACATATATCGCCCAATCTAAAGTCGAACACCACTTGGGCAACACGTTTAAACGGCGTTAGAAATTCATGACACGTCCGCATTGCGCTTTAACCTGAATATCCCTCCAGCTAGCCCGACCGTAACGTTTGCGTTCGTTGTCAAGAAACTCAGGACTTCTCAAAAATATCATACCTTCTGTTTAAAGTCGACCAAGATACGTTGTTGTATTTCAATGACATCTCGCAGCTGTTCATAAACCAGTGTTGAACTGTGCATTTTACCAAACAATTCTGACAGTGTGAAAGTTGCTTCTCCACAGTCAAATCAGAAACTGTATTCTTCAGACGCTGCGCTGTTGTCGTCTTGGTAACGTTAACGACAGTGCCGGGTTTCCAAATGACAGTCGTATTCTGATGCCGCAAAGTGTGTCTGTCGCAAACTTTTTTTTCTGTAGTGAGACGGTAACAATGGAAAAAGCCCAGGGGGGTATTTTTCGTACGTCGCTTAAACCATCCGAGATCAAGTGCCTCATCTTGAATGAGTTAATGCCAGTGAAACTCATCCAGATAAGTCGGTTTTTCAAACGCAGCTGTGTATTAGATTAGTGTAGCTGGATCTAATCATAAGAGATGAATGCGCGCGCCCGCGCTGAGTGAAAAGCCCATATATATTGAGTCTAGAAAACATGATCAGCAAGTCTTTGATAGGCTGCAACATAATGACGAAAGAACGGGCGCATTTTTTTTCACACACGCGGCGCAAGACCTTTTATTCGAAGGACACGAAGAATTTCAAGATTTAATATACACAAGGGGTAACACTGCAAAAGCAGCCCAGACCAGAAAAGACGGCTGGCAAAAAGTGCCCGAAAAAATTAAACGCTAAGTAGTGTACATTGTACTTACTGAATGCAGCGTTTCATTTCCTATGTGTCAGATTAATTATTATTTAATATGTCATAATTCCAGATTAAACGTGAGCACAAGGAGAACATGGGAACAGGTTAAAGTGAAGTACAAGAATATACTTCAAACTGGTAAATATTGGTATATAACTATTTAAAGAATTGTTGACATAAAGAATCATATATAATATAAAAAACATTAATTGTAAAGCTAATAAGGAGGCAGACAAGCAAAAAAACAGGTGGAGGTCCACGCGGTCCAGACCTAACCCCTGCAGAAGAGTTGGCTCTCCAGCAAAATGCCCATCGCCTTGTTTCTGAGGGCATTCCAGGGCAAAGCTCCTCCTCAGAACCAGTGGCAGGATGCAGTGGTCATTTCATTTCAGGTAAAGGATGGTCATTGCATATTTGTCCTCCATGTGTGCTATAGATATGTTCCATATAGCCCTCTTTTTTGTTGGGTCAGTTGCAGGGAATGTCATGTCCCTTGAACCTGTGTCTGACCAACGAGATATTAACGAAGGTCAAATATTTGATGAAGACACTGTGTCTGATTATTCATCAGGAGGAGAGGTACATTTTCCAAATAATGTTTGATCAAACTCCACTGTGATCAGTTCCATGTGCCCCAATCACATTTGGAAATCCTGGTAATGAGAATGTTAGGCTGATTGTGGGATTCTTTATGGAACTGTGGGTGTTTTAGCCTGTGTATTGCCTACCTGCAATGGCATGAAACGCCTCTTTTATTGTCTGCACACGCAGGTGTCCGGGAAACACAATGAAAACCTGAAGGAAATGTTTAAGAGCCAAACAGACTTTACGAATTGCCTGGCAAACTGCACTTTTCGATAGATGTTCCGCATCGCCTACAGTATATAAAAAAGTGCCGCTTGCAAGAAACCTCAAAGCAATGCCTACTGTCTGTGTGGTTGTGAGAGCCCGACTTCGCCGAGTTTGACTTCGAATATACGGAGCTAATAAATCTTTGAGGTACAATATTCCCCCTCGGCTACAGCGGTATCTTTCGTACAGAATTTCCTCCGGGGGCAATAAAGGATCTTGCCGATCGCGCAAAACCCTCTTTATATGAAATTCTCTTCGTATAATTTGCGCACCAATATCAATTGGTCGCTCATTCATGAACGGCGAAGCCCTGACTGGATGACTTCCACGCACAGTCACTGATCACGTGTGTAAACTAATCCTTGTTTACGTAGAACAAACCTGCTCCGAGCAGGTTTGCGGATTTGGATGTGTTGCTATGACAACACTTCCAGCAAGAGTTTCAAAAAACTGACAGATCCAGGATCAGGCCAAATCGTCAACAATTACATCCGGCTAAGCCAGTAATCCACGTACGAAAAATACCCCCCAGGGGTGCGCGAATTGAACGGACGCTTTAACCCACACACGTCACACAGCGACAATTAAATCATTAACAAAAGTGTAAATTTCCGTTTCCCCTGTTGAATTTGCCACCGTTGCTGATGCCATTCCTGACAAGGTGATCGCATTAATTAAAAATGCAGATTTTGCTGTTGTGAACTCTTCTGAGTGATTTATATATAGGAGATAGTACGTTATTAGACAGAAAATGTAATCATGGGCTTAAATGAGGACTGTGTAAACCCTTGTGTAATGACTTTAATGTATTTCTTTTTGGCACGCAAAATTTGATAAATGGATACATGTCTGTGTATCTATGTGCTCATCCGGTTGCTGTCTTTGTCATTGCAGCAGATGGCGCATCACACACATTTGTGGAACTAAAATGCATTGCATTTATAATTCCAATAGTTGGTACACCGCAAACATTAACACTGCTTTTACAAATCCTATAGCAAATGTCATATCATAGAGAGATGCTGTATGCATTGCATGGTGCACTGCAAATATTAACGTGGAGGTCTTCATTGATTACTTTGATTTCAACCCCTCTTAGGTAGCCCAACTAGTAAAGGAATAAGTGACTGTGTATCGGTGTGTCCATCTGATTGCTATGTCTTTGCCATTCCAACAAATAGCCCATCACAGACATTTGTAGGAATAAACTGTATTGCACTTGTCATTCCAACAGATGGTGCTTCACAAGCATTTGTAGTGAAAAGTCAAGCAAAATGACACCTTTTATTGGCTAACTAAAAAGATTACAACATGCAGGCTTTCGAGGCAACTCGAGTGCCTTCTTCAGGGCAGAAGGGGCCTGAGTTGCCTCGACAGCTTGCATGCTGTAAGCTTTTTAGTTAGCCAATAAAAGGTGTCATTTTGCTTGACTTTTCACTATATTCATAATGGCTAACACGGTACAACACCCTAGTACTACAAGCATTTGCATTCAGGCACCATCAGTTGCAAAGGCAAATGAATTTTATTATGCATTACAAAATACACTCCAATATATGGCATACTGCAAACATTAACACTGATGTCCACATTCATTCCTTAGATCCATCTCATTTTGAACAGGTAACACAGTTAGTGTTGACTGTAAAACTGTATGGACAGCCCCAAATTGAAATTGTCTAGTCAAAGTAGTCACTTATAGAATTGTACATAAAATTTATCCTTTCAAAATAACCCCAGACCAATTTAAGCATGATCAAGATGAACTTTGTACATTTTGTGCTAATATAAAATAAACTGTTTTACATTTATTTGCTATATGTCATCTTTCTGGGTTGAAATTCAAAATTACATGTCTAGAACATTTACGATTAATGTTACCTTGTCACAAGTCAACCACCACATGTTGTGTTCCGTGAGGAATACCACCACTAGAGAAATGATATACATTATTAATTTGGTATTGTTTATTGAGAGATTTCATATACCAGTACATAAAGCTAAATCGACTTCCACTGCTTGTTATGTGTAAAATTGAACTTCTGTGGTATTTAAATTTATTAAGTATGCTGAAAATCAAGAAGGAAAAGAGGACAACTGAAATATGTAAAAGCTCTTCTTTGTAGGTCATATGGATATCTGTGGTTGCTGATGGACTCTATTGTACATTGTCTTACAATTGTGTTTTTTGAGTAATAATAATAATAATAAAAACTGCTACATTTCAAGTGTAGTACTTGATAGCAGAATAGGAGTACCTGTATGCTATTCATAATCTGAGCCCTGTACTTCAAAATGTTTAAATTGAATGAATGAAACTGCATTGGAATTAAGCTTATTTATCCATGAATCATTATATTGATCCTGCTTAATTAAATAAAGCTGATGTTAAATTATGCAACTTCAAGTCGTTGGGTATGTCAGATTTGCTGCCTGTAGTTGTTGATCACATCGCCAGACTGTGTTAATTTTACATAACTAAGTATCGCTGACCATGTCACATTTCGCAACGATCTTCCTACCCCTTTTTGTGACAGCCAATAGCTTGTCAGAAATGGCACTGTACACAGCGTTAACAGCTTTTTTCATTCTGTGATGGTATTTAGAACAAAAGACATCAGACAGATAAGCTTCTCTTCTGTTTGTGTGGTCCAAATCCCATATATTCTTTATTCGTCGTCACTGTATTATATTCATTGTACACAGCCTGCATCAACCACTAAAGACAAACTCAAAAGTATTTGATTTTATTGGAGTGAGTAGTGGATTAGTTGAAACAAGTCGCTGGCTATGTCACATTAGGCGACTGACTTCACGGGAGGTTGACTTGTTTGCTTCTGACTGGCTAAGATTATGTATAAGAAAGTTGAAACCGAAACTCACTGTAAAAGACACAATGTGACATAGCAGGAATGCATCAAGTCAGAACCAATCCCAGCAGAGCCAGCTGTAGATGGGGTGGAGGAAGGCCAGCCCATAGGAGCACAATCTCATTTTTTTCTTTTTTTTTTTTTCTATTTACTATTCAAAAGGAGACTGTTTAACATTATACCCTTGGTTTATTGTTATTATTGCATTAGGGTTTACTATGCTTATCCAGGGCCACTTATTAACACCATTCCTTGGGTTTATTATCTTAATATTTCAAGACTATTGAAGATTATATTTTATGCATATAGTATTTAGCAAGAAGTTCAGAATGCAATCCCTGCAATCACCAACACGAACGGAGATAAAATCTTTGACCATAAAAATATAATGCACACATTTAGAGACTACTATAAATCCTTATATTCTACTGAGTTTAAAGAAGATAACACACAATCTAATGTTTTTCTGGATGCATTACAGATACCACAAATAGATACTCTTAGTGCAGAGGAATTGGAAAAACCTTTGGCGCTATCAGAATTCTTAGATGCTATAAAGTCACTTGAGAGTGGGAAAGCAGCAGGCCCTGATGGCTACCCTGTCGAATTTTATAAGAAATTCTCCACTCAGCTAGCTCCCCTCTTATTAGCAACATTTACAGAAGCTAGACACAATCAAATTCTACCTCAAACATTTTGCCAAGCATTAATCGCCGTCTTTTCTAAACAAAATAAGGACTTATTACAATGCGCATCATACAGACCAATTTCACTACTGAAAAATGATGTTAAGATACTCTCCAAAATCCTAGCTAGAAGGACTGAGAAAGTGCTGCCTTCAGTAATATCACAAGATCAAACTGGATTTATTAAAGGCCAACACTTAGCTTCCAATCTTAGCAAAGTCAAACACCCCAGAGATATTATTATCATTGGATGCAGAAAAAGCATTTGATATGATTGAATGGAACTACCTTTTCACTACATTAGAGAAATTTGGGTTTGGCCCGAACATTTGTGCATGGATCAAACTACTGTATACCAATCCAGAAGCTTCAGTTTGTATTAGCAACATTTGTTCAGTCTACTTTAAACTAGAACGTGGTACCAGACAAGGATGCCCCTTGTCACCACTGCTATTTGCAATCGACATTGAACCACTGGCAGTTCACTGTCAAAATGCTTATCAGTACTTCTTTATATTCCCTGTTTTGTGCCCCTATTAATGCAAGTTATCGCCAATATACTAATAATCCAATTGTGCTTCACTCGCTCAGAATATGGAACCAATGTAGAAAGCATTTTAAGATGGAGAATCTTTTATCTGTGGCACCTCTGCACGAGAACCTCCTTTTTCAACCCTCGCAAACATATGCAGTTTTTAATATCTGGAAAACATTTGGGATTAAATTACTTGGAGATCTTTATATAGAAAACATCTTTGCATCCTATGAACAATTACATTTTAAATTTAACTTTACAGCAACACATTTCTTTCACTATCTTCAAATTAGAAACTTTGTCAAACAGGACCTGCCCGATTTTCCTCATCTCTCACCTTCCTCTATGCTGGGAAAAATATTGCTCAGTCTCAAGGACTCAGACAGCATTTCTGGAATATATAAAATTATTTTACAATCCCTCCCTTTCACCAAGTTTGTTTGGTGAAAGTGAAATCCACATATGCAAGCGGCAGAGACGCCGGAGAGTTGGCGAGCGAAGTGAGCAGGGGGTGAAGCCCCCCAGCATATATATATACGACGTGAAAGTATCTTTCTGAAAAAGTCACATCTCGTCCCACGACTTTTTATTATATATATATATATATATATATATATATATATATATATACACATACATGTTGCTATTTTATTTTCAATTATACTTTCTTCTTTCTTTTGGGATTATTATACTTTAATAAATAGCATGTTGCTTTCAAATTTGTATACTTTGACTTTATGTCTAGAGTGACTGAAATAATAAACATTATAAGATACCTGGTGTAGAGAGGGATTGCCATTTTCTATATCCCTGCAGAGTTATCAGGGCTGAGAGTTCACACATCAATAGGAAGAACAAGTGGGGTAGAAGTAAGATGTTATCGTTTGGCAAGTGGCGTATAAACTTTATGTGACTCAGGAATGCCCATACGTTGTTAGTGCTGGAGATAGCAAGTCCCCATGTGGAATGCTAGGGAGTGATTAGGAGTGCAGAAAATCTATCATACAGTAGTTATGCGAACAGAGGATCTGTGTCTGTGTGTGTGTATAGACCAATCTGGTAATGAACATGGCGAGTCTCACTCATCCCTCAAAAAAAACAGCTGGACACTATAAATTACCTGATAGTCACCTGATTACAGTGTCTTTTACTTGAATGTCGAGTAATGAAAGTTCACACACTTTTCCATGAAGTCACAATAACCTGTATTTTGCATTTTTTTTCTTTTGAATTTTTGTATTCAAAAACACTATGAAATTTGTAGCAAGGAAATCAATCTTTTGAGTCAAGCAGCATGATGGCACATTGATTGGCACCATTGTTCTTCTGTAATTTTTTGACAGGTGGGGTACTCAGAAACATTTTGTGCAATTTTTGTCTTAGACCATTTCATATTTGTATACCTTGAGCCAAAATCACAAAACATGGATTTACTTAAATTCACAATACTACTATTACATTTTTTTTTACTGTAAATGAATAATGAAATGTTTCTTTTGGAATTCCATTTGTTATAATTGATATGAAAATAAATTTCAGTGCTACCTATTCAATATTAAAAGATTACTTGCTTTTTGTGTAATGCCTGACTGGCTTTTGACATGGATGACAGAGGAAAACGTTGACCCCCCCAATTAACAACTCATAATGGAGATAGAAACAATTGTACGGATTATTTACAGGTCAGTTGAATGTTTTTCATGAACAATTTTAACACGAGTAAGTTTTGTGCCCAGAATGCTGGCTCCTAAAATAAAAACATCATCATATCCAGTGTGCCACAGATAATCCCCAGCTAATGACCTTGGACTAGGAGAACCTATTCTGGGGATGAAAGTTGGGTGTGTCACTACAACCCAGAGTCCACATAACAGGTGAAAAATGGACACATGGTAATTCTCCAGCACCAGCTCCAATGAATTAGAGATTCAAGGCAGTGCTGGCAGAATGACATTCCCAGTTTATTATGCGAATGTTGTTAATGTTGTCCACATTGATTACATGCCTCAAAAGGTTCACAGAACCGGTTCAACATTATGCAGTTTTGCTTTGGCATGTGTGACAAGCTCTCAAGGAGAAGCAGTAAAGAAACATGTGGTAGGATGACTGTGCTCCACTCACACTGCACCCATTACAAGGGCTGCTTTGTGAGATGTCATAACTAACCTACTCTCTAGGCCCTGTGTAACTACCACGTTCCCCAATCTGAAGGGCTACCTCCATGGAGGTCACCTATACCAGTGCTGTAGACAGTACTTCAACTATAAAAAAAGATCTGTGAACTTTATAAAAAGTATTAGTACTGAAGAATTATGTTATTTTTTTTTCTGGTGTTTCTCTTAATAGTCAACATGTCCTCTCATAGATTGTAGCTATCGACAAGGCGATTTACAAGCACAGAGTAAAAGGAAGAATGATATTAGTGTATTCTTAAGTAAAACAACACAACTACACACACTGGAAACAGTAATATACACACAAAAAACTAAATTTATAGGCATAAACATTTTGAAAAATCCTACAATTTGTTCAAACTTAGGTAGCAGAAATACAAAGCAGGTAATCAGATAGCAGAGGTACATTTGCTTTGATACATTAGACCTTTTCAGAGTAATTATAGTCATATGAAAAAGTCTGGGAACCCCTCTTAATTCTTTGGATTTTTATATATTATTGGCTAAGCTTTCAAAGTAGCAACTTGCTTTTAATATATGACATGCCTTATGGAAACAGTAGTATTTCAACAGTGACATCGTTTATTGGATTAACAGAAAGCATGCAATATGCATCATAACAAAATTAGACAGGTGCATAAATTTGGGCACCCCAACAGATATATTACATCAATACTTAGGTGAGCCTCCTTTTGCAAATATAACAGCCTCTAGACGCCTCCTATAGCCACTGATGAGTGTCTGGATTCTGGATGGAGCTATTTTTCACCATTCTTCCATACAAAATCTCTCCAGTTCAGTTAAATTTGATGGCTGCCGAGCACGGACAGCCTGCTTCTAATGATCCCATAGATTTTTGATGATATTCAAGTCAGGGGACTGTGACAGCCATTCCAGAACATTGTACTTCTCCCTCTGTATGAATGCCTTTGTAGATTTCGAACTGTATTTTGTGTCATTGTCTTGTTGGAAAATCCAATCCCTGCGTAACTTCAACTTTGTGACTGATGTTTGAACATTATCCTGAAGAATTTGTTGATATTGGGTTGAATTCATCCGACCTTCGACTTTAACAAGGGCCCCAGTCCCTGAACTAGCCACACAGCATGATAGAACCTCCACCAAATTTGACAGTAGGTAGCACGTGTTCTTCTTCCGCCATGCAAAGCGCTTTTTGTTATAACCAAATAACTCAATTTTTGTCTCATCAGTCCAAAGCACTTTGTTCCAAAATGAATCTGGCTTGTCTAAATGAGCATTTGCATACAACAAGTGACTCTGTTTGAGGCGCGAGTGCAGAAAGGTATTTTTTCTCATCACTCTGCCATACAGATGTTCTTTGGGCAAATTGCGCTGAATTGTAGAACGATGTACAGATACACCATCTGCAGCAAGATGTTCTTTCAGGTATTTGGAGGTGATCTGTGGGTTGTCTGTACCCATTCTCACAATCCTGTGCATATGCCACTCCTGTATTTTTAAATATTAATAATATACCTTTAGTCATGATTGGACACACCTGTCTATGAAGTTCAAGGCTTAACGAGCTAATCCAACCAATTTGGTGTTGCAAGTAATCAGTATTGAGCAGTTACATGCATTCAAATCAGAAAAATTGCAAGGGTACCCAAATTTTTGCACAGCCAGTTTTCACATTTTATTTAATTTCATTCAACTAAATACTGCTTCACTAAAAATCTTTGTTCGGAAAACACCCCAGTACCCAGATGTTTCTAGGAAATGAAAGACATACCACAGTTATATTTTTTGTTGAAAGTAAATTTTTATGCAGGCTTAGAGGGGTTCCCAAACTTTTTCAAATAACTGTAAAATTACAATTTAAGGGTCTAAATATCAATATTTCTTAAAGGCTGTAAAAGGTTAATTTTTACTGTGTTAAAAGAAAGTCTAAACAATTGTTTTTGCTTTTTTGTTTTTAAGTTTTAAATGAACTGATTACTCATTTATCAATGAAAATGTTTATCTAACTTTACACAAAGCTGTGAAAGTTTACCTTTTTAGTATGTTAAATGCAAGTCTATACTTAAAAAACTAAGTTTTCATTATACTAGTATCCATTTATGAATAAAAATGTTTTTTTTAATTCCTCCCAACTAGCTTACTTACCAAATCAACTAAAGGCCAGTAAACAAGGAAATGTTGCCTCCTGCTGGCCACATGTAAAATCTTCCAGCAGTCCATATTTCTATAGAAGTCTCCCCTCCATTAACTAAGATGGACCACCGAGATCAGGGGGATTTAGCACAGTATGTCCAGGAGTAACAAATGTCTTTTCATTCCCTTTTAGATCACACAACTAAGGCTACCAACAGTCAGGCTTATATAGAACTTAATAAACACACATCTAGATCAGGGTATAAAAGCATAATTTAAGGCAAGGAATATTTTGATTAATAATCAAGGCAGAAGGGCTTGTGCATACACTTCACAGGTCAAAATCACATCTTATGTGCTGCATTTAACTAAAAGACAGGTTTACTGTTTTACAAAATGGCATCCAGTTTTTATTACCAATGAGCAGGTTTTCTTATAATTTTACACCAAAAAGGAAAAGCAAAAAAGTTCAGTGCAATATACAAAAAGGTTACCCATCTACTTTACATACAAAACCATAATCATCAAAAAGATTGATAAATTATTTAATTTACATTTTTAATTATGTACAGATCTTTACAAAGTCATTCATTTATTTTATAAGTAACAAAGTTCAACTTATTTTTGCCACACGTTTTAGCATGTTGTCAGGTAAATAACATTTACAGGACATGGCTTCAAAGAAATGGCATAAAACTTGCTTAATGAATACAGACCTCATAAAATAAATTGAGATTTCTGTTGTTTTGTTTTGTTGAGGGTTAGAAAGTAAATCTCACACCAAGCAGAATCCTGTTTCAAAGTAACCAACTCTTACACCACTGACAGCCATATTATGTTTTCAGTACATTTTTATTTAAATTTTACCCAAAGAGACTTGCAAGGCACAAGTATGACCGACTCCATATTTGTTCACTTGGAGCCATAGCAGGTTATGGGAGCTGCTCTCACAGTCACAACTGTGACCTGCAGTGCACCTGAACAGGCATTCTTGTGGGCCACACTTTAATCCAATAATCCAATACTAAGGTATACTTCAACTTTATTTACAAATTCAGATCTACCAATATCTATAAAACTTGTTACTTGCGGTATTTTACCATTGTTATTTCTTTACTTATTTAAATTATGTTCTTCCTGGCATAAGACAGGCATCAAAAATGTAAGTTTAATATTTCCCAGCTACATGTAAGCTGTGAAGGTTGCATATATTATACTATATGTCCAAATTTAAATCTGTATGAATAATTATGAGTTTTTCTCTACTGAATGACATAACAGGACAATGTAATGCCAGCATTTATTTACAGCTGAGAGGCTTTTTGTGGATTCTATGGTGATGTATCTCTGTTATATAGAAAAAATCTTGGGATGAGACAACACTTTTTCAGAGAGCCAAGACGAGACTTTTTTACTGAGACAATTTCATGTACCGTGAGACAAGACTTTGACAAAAGAGAGGAAGTGAAAACCTAACAGGTCCAAGTAGGGGTGGAAATAAAAGACAAAGAGTAGAAGAAGAAAAGACCAAAGAGTAGAAGACAAAGTAGAATGTCATTAATGAAAGTACTAAAATTCGAAAGTCTCAAAAAAATTATAGTAAAGATCGCATTAGCGCTAACAAATGGAAATTATTACTCGGTGAAATAACAGAACAGCAAAAAAAGAGATCGAATATATGGACATAGGCGAAATGACAGAAGTATTTAGATATTGTTTGGCTTTAAACTTTAAGTTGGAGACTTATAGATCGTCTAATTCATGTTGCCGTCAGACAAAAGTAGTGTTTCTTCCCAATGATGAGGCATATCCAAGAGAATTAAAAGATTTGGTGTTTGGTGAAAGTGAAATCCACATACGCGAAGTGGCTGGCACACCCACAGTCCACTCACTTCTCATTTGTGTGAATGCTATTGTCAGACACAGTTCCTGAGCTCTCTCCTCCAAGTGGGGTCGGAAATAAAAGACAGAATAGATGACAAAGTAGAACGTCATAAAGAGGTTCCAAAACGTTGGCGCGATACACATGCAGAACAGGTTAGAGATTATGAAAGTACTAAAATTCGAAAGGCTCAAAAAACTGATAGTAAAGATTGCAAAAGTGAAATCCACATACATGAGCAGCAGAGACACAAAGAGGCTGGTGCATAATGCAGGCCGGGGAGTTGGCGAGCAAAGCGAGCAGAGGGCGAAGCCCACTAGCACAAAAAAAAAGAAATCAAAAATCGTTGGTAGTTATGTACAGCTTTGTCTTAACATGCATGTAATTCTTTTGTGCTCTTAATAAAATGAGAAGGAAACTGGGAAGAATTACATATTTTTAATACTTTATGGGTGGGAGCGAAAGGAATTTTTGATTGCTGAAAAATCAAGTGCTTGGTTAAGTTTTTTTGGAAGAAATGATCAGCTATAATTCTGAAGACCTGCTGGAACTAAATGCAAGATGGAGAGTTCAGACAAACACGTTTTAATTAGTGTTAGCAACATAGCAGGAATTGCACTAGCTGTGAATTATTATACTGCTATATAGGACTTGGTATTACTGTAATAAGTATTCTTCAAAAATACTATAATCAAAATAACCTTTTAACTAATAGGAATACCCATATAAAATTTTTGATTTGTTGTTTGAATATGGATTTATAGAATATCAGGAATAGCATTAACAATTATATTTTTTCACTTCATATTTAATAGTTTCAAGATTTCTCTTCAATGTTACATCAAATGTGCATGTTAAGTATTGAAGTATATAAACTGCATATTATTTAAATATGGCCTGACATCTTCAGTTTTGATTCTAAATAATTTCAAAGAACAACAAAGTCATTGCACAAATTAATTGAGAGTGCTTAAAAGAAGACTTTCAATATATATACCGTTATAAAATTTGATTTCAGAACAAACTTTTATGTTAGTTCCCCATAATCTTTTCCACAATATGGTTGTATCTGATGGTGTATGCTCATTTATTACCTGGTTTTACTTTTAGATTTGGATTCACAACCATAGGTTACTGTCCCTAAAACCAAAAAGAGAATATAATGAACTATTTTTAATTGTGAATGGCTGCAAATAAATTTGTCTTAATGTTACATGCAAATACATAAATTGCAATAAATGCAGGAGATATATTGGGTTAGTTATTGTAGGAAATCCTTAAAAGAATGAGCGATTTGTAACAGTAAATATCACTTGAAACTCCATATTAAGTTTATATGGTGTTAATTTATATGGCAGCCAAGAAAAAGGTAACAGAATACCATAGGTTACCATTATTGACAAATTTTAACAGTTAGAAAAAAGTTGGTACCATATGGAAAATGCAACTAAAAACAATTAACAGTGATATTTAAATGCTCTGTGACCTGTAATAAATTGAAAACAGTAAGACAACAAAAAAATGTTTTCCCTTAACTTCTGTTTTGAGTGTGTGTATAAATGTTCACTCATTCTTAATCTGATGTCTGTGCAACATGTTCCAAAACAGTTGGGCCAGGGCATGTTTACCATTGTTTTTGTGTTACATTAAATTTTCTTTTAATAACTCTTAGTAACCTTTTTTTTTATTTTGAAAGCCATTTTTTCCCCATTCTTCCTTGATGCAAGTCTCCAACTACTAAACCACCCAGCGTTTTCATTAATTTGAGCTTGATAATACACCATGGGGTTTCAGTTGGACAGAAGACTGGGGTACTAGGTTAGGCAGTCTAGCAGCTTCAGTCTCTGAAAACAAAGTCACGCTGTGCTAACACAGACAGAATATGGCATGGCATGGTCTTGATGAAATACGCAGGTACATTCCTGAAAGAGACGTTACATAGAAGGCAGCATATATTGCCCCAAAATGTATTCTTCAACATTAATGGTGCCTTCACAGATGTGCAAGTTACCTATTCCACAGTCAGTAATATACACCCATAGCATGGAATGCTGGCTTTTCAACTGTACAATGGTAACAACTGGCATGGTCCTTTACTTCTTCTTTGGCTGGGACAACATGACATCCAATGTGAAGGGTTGGCTCATAGGATCACAGCACAAGTTTTAAAGCACACTTTTAAAGCACACTTTAATTCATTTCAGATGAGCTTGAGCCCAAAAAGTCATCATGATTCTGGACATTGTTGATATTTGGCTTCTGCTGTGCACAGTACAGCCTTACTTATATTTGTGGATACAGTGATGAATACTAATTGACAACAATTTTCCAAAGTATTCATCAGATCATAAGGTTATATGCATCACAGAAGCAGATTGGTTTTTGGTGCAGTGCCATTTGATGGATCGAAAATCACAAATAATCATTTATCATTTTTAGACATGGCCCTCGAGGTGTCTCCCGATTCCCTGAATCTTTTCATAATATTATGCACTGTAAAGGAGAACATAACTAAATTTTTACCAGTAGTGTTTTTGAACACCTTGCTCTTGAACTGTGAGAATATTTGATCACACAGTTTTTCGCAAAGTGGTGAATCTCTACCTATCCTTAATCATAAGCAACTGAGCCTATCGTGAATGCTTATATACCCAAGCATGATAGAGTCAGCTGTTCAGGACATTTCTTGAACATTCCACAATTTTTAGTCTTACTTTGCTTCAAATTCAGAAAGTCCATTTGTTTACAAAAAATAAACAAAGTTGTCAGGCTGACAATTCCCAAAAAAGTTAATGTAATATTAGTCAAAGGGGATTTAAAAATTGCCATGTTTCACTTACCGTCCCAACTATTTTGGAAATTAAAGTTTGTAAATAAAATCTATTATTTAAATCTTCACACTGACTTTACATAATACTGAGCAAACATAACATGTGGAAAATGCCATCAAATTAGCAGAACCTTCTAAAGTAAAACAGCACATTTCATTATGTTGTCTATATTAACACTTTGAAATAAGTTTAAAATGCTGAACAGTGTCAGTGTTAGAAATATGATGAACCATCTCTATGGATTTTACTTGAAATTAATGTTGTACATGTAATTCTAAAATGTGAATGTTTATTTGAAATAAATAAATGGAGCTGTTAAGTGTTGTCTCAAGGATTGTTTACTTTTTTTTACTGATGCTTTTCCCCTTAAAATAAAATGTGCAGAACACCAAGCTCAGGAACAAATTTACAAAAGGGGATTCCCCCCTAAAAAGCATTGAATATTTATAAATGCTTATGGTTTTAACATTAACAATGAATTATTTCCTGAACTGACATTTTCTTCTTTTTACAAAACATTTACTTCTTAATAATAATCAGAATTAGCATAATAGATGCATATTTATTATGTACGCTATCTGTATAATCTTTGAAGTGTTATAAATGTTAATAACTAGTGATTTTTGGCATAAACATATTGTTGTGTAATAATACAAAACATAATATAGTTTGGAACAGTACATTTAAATTTGCTTCTAGTAAAAACCATAAACAGTAAACAAGTCTTATTTTATGTCTGCATTTGAAACAAAGCATCAGCACCCTCTAAAACATATTCAGAACTCTTTGGTCCAACAATTTAATGGATTTCTATGCAACATTAAAAAAATGCCCTGCCAATTAAAATAAATTAATAAACTACATTACAAATAATACTTTTAATGATAGTGTTTAAACAAAATTAAACAAAAAATATAACAATTCCAACAGTGCATACTGCAGCAAAAAAAACAGCAACATGCATGGTGTGAAATGTCTGCCCAGACTGATTTACTTACTGTACAGGCAGTGAAGTCTCGGGCTCACAATTTCAACTACAAATGAAAACAACAGATTAATGTGTAGCAAAATTAGTACACAAAATAGTAGCAAGCTGGGAACTTTAAAATTCTGAATCGTTAAAATACACTGAAAACAATGGCAACACACTTAAAATCAAAGTCTGTTTATTTGTTTATAATAAATACATTTGTAACATTAAACTACCCTTAAGCTGTTTTATGCATGATAACTTATGTATTCCTGAGTTAACAGCAACTAAAAATAGCATATAATTTTCCTCATATTAAATTGTCACAAAATATTAATTTCTGTGACAAATGATGCAATGCCAGTTACTATAGTGGAGTAGCTTGTGAAATATGAATAACTGATGTAAATCTTCACATTTTCCTATAACTATTCCTTAATATAAGGAAATTTTAAATAATTACTATTTGAAAACACCTTATCAGATTAAGGTGTAAATATAATCTCACCAAACAAATTAGCCACATACAGTATATCAGTCAGTCAACCAATGTGAATATTAAACTACCTTTCATAATAAAGACATGCTTGCTTCTTTTCTCTCCTTTTTTCTTTCCCCGTTAGACTGAATACTTTGTTACTTTTTTAATACAACCAATACAAGTAGCAGCTTTTTAAAATGAAAATGAGGCTACTATCTCAAACATATGCATTTTAACATATTTACAAGATTAGAAAAAAATCACTGCCCAGAAAACAAAGATCTGTAAGATGTAGTTTTAGTCTCAAATTTCAGTTTCATCCACCTCTTCGTTTCCCAGCTAGCCTGTGCAGTTTTTCACAGTTATCGAGTTTCATTGAATCTGCTTTCTGCTTGAGCCTCTCATCTCTGTACAGTCTCCCAAGGTTAGCCAAGTCAGATTCTGGAAGAGACAACATTACCAGTTACTCATCCCAGGCAACTGCATTGCCATTTATGCATGATCTCTTTTACAAAGTCCACTGGTTCTAGTTAGGATCACTGGGAGGAACTATCCCAAGTATTTATTTAAATCATTAGTTAAGTGTTACTTAAGATTATGAAATAAATATAATTTGTGCCATAATAAAACAAATACAATGGAAATAATGAAAAAGTACAGTGATATTTATAAATGACAATTGTGAAAAACTTATAATTAAATAAAAGTTAACAAATTTTTATGAAATAAAATGTTATTTTATTTTGGCTCTGCAATGTGGGCCCCCAATCTTAATTATTGCAGGTTTTACATCAAAATGGCCATATTCTCCAAAACTGTTTTTTTTATGTAACTAATGGACTATATAGAGATGCTCTAACATTTTCAAATGACAGAGTGATGGTAAACGGCCAAGGCTTAAAAGAAATGTCAGACTGAACAAGAGTGAAGTGCAATATGGGAAAGCTGAAAGGTAATGTAGGAACTTAGATGTTTTGTATAGCCAGTCTGTTTGCAGCTTAGTTCTTTTTTTTGATCCCAAGGGAATTGACCTTGAGCTTGCATGCCAACATTCCTGTGTTTTGAGAAACTATAAAAAGATTAGCCAATTTGCTAGCAGACAGAAAGTTAGGTGAGAATGGGGTAAGAAGGTGGCTGTCTTTTTATTGGAACATTTTTTACTAAGAGTCTCGATTCCGTTTTTAGTACAGTTCAGTTGGGGCTTTGTTGAAAAATGAAGTGTTTGTTTGCTGCCTTTTGCACTTTTGAGAGAATCCATGGACATTTAATTGAAGATTGTAACCTGCTTAGCTGCTGGACACCCACAGAGGAACTCTGTCTACAGGAAGAAATCATTCCATTCATTTTTTGATTAATAATATATAATCTATAAACTAAGGAACTGGGCCATCTGGGACTTAATGAAGATTGTCTGTACAAGTCTTTGTTTGTATTGCTGCTATTGAATATTATGTCCATTTGATTACTAGTGTTATCAAGAGGTTACGATTCCTTGTCTAGCTGTTGTCCCATCAGGACACAGACTATGCTTTGTAAAGTTCCCTATTGGTGGTAAACTGGGTTGAAGCAAAGGAGTAAAAATAAATGAAATTCCCAGTCGGCAAGCAGCTGGTCATTAGAACAAGACAGGAAAGAGGATACAGATAATAGATAGAAAGAAATGTCACATCCAGCTATCTCCCATCAAGAAAAGAACCTAAGAGGTTATATTGGTACCTTTCGTATTAGGTACACATCATCGATGATCTGACAAGATGATAAAACAGGCATTTTATAGCTCATTGATTTTGACTGAAAAAATGACAAAATAAACATGAAAAGAGGCATTCTGAAATAATTTGTGCTGGCATCAAAACAAACAATCTAAAATGTAAAGTTCAGGAAACGAAATAATGCATTTGTTCAAAATAATATGTATTTTGCTGTGGAGCTTTGTGAATATTTCATTATTTTTATTCTTACAGTAAGTATGACAATGCATGTAGACACAAATGATAAGCCTCTTAGTAAATATGTATGTCTTATTTACATTAACAGTGTATAATACATTAAATATTTGTTTTCGGTACTTCTTCATTACAGGATGCCAAGAAATAATGAGCAAAATTTTAGAACACAGTATTTAAGATGAGAGTAAAGATACAACCCTAAAACATAGGCTGAAGAGAAAAAAGGATTATGATGTAAAAACATAACTGAAATTAACCGACAGCATACTGCTGACCCCTCTGGTCTTGGTACCCTATAATACGCCCATGGTGCTTTGCTAATTTAAGTTTCAAAAAGTCTATATAAAGGCTACGAGATTTCTAAGTATGATGCAGGATAGCTGGTGACTATCCTGAAATCACTGGGCAGGAATCACCTATGGATATGCCATTCCACCCCATGACATACACGTCTATGCTTCAGGACTCTGTAAAATTGGGCCAATTTACAGATGTCAATTAACACACATGCACACCTTTGAAGTGTCTACAAATACTGGAGTACCTGTAGAAAACCCAGATGGACATGGTGAGAATGTGAAAAGCACACAGGCAGTGGGTAGGCCAGAAAATTCAATTTGTATTTCTGGTGCTGTAATGAAACACTTAAGACGGCACCAAAGTATCTCCAATAAATAATCACTTAATATTACCTAGAAAAGTTTAAGTGTCTGAAAAGGCAGTCATTTTAAAGTGTAAAGATGCAAGTATTATACTTAACTATAGTTCTTATTGTCACCTTTCTACATAAAATGTAAGGATATCACTTAAAGTGATGATTAAAAAAAACAAATACTTGCTTGGTCCTCTTGAACACTTTGTTCTTATTTTTCTTTTCCTCGTGTTACTTTTACTTAAGACTTACTTTGTTGTTTTTCCTTCCAGCAGCTTGTTTGTAGATAGTCTATATAATCAGTTTCAATACTTTTTTCCAGCTCTTGCAGAGCATCTCCTTTGTATTCTTTTTCAAAGCCTTTTTCCACATAATATGGCACACCTAGAGCTTCTGTTTCTCTTGCAACAACAAGACCTAAAGACCTTAAAATAAACCATAATTAGACACCTTTTACATTAGATAATGAAACATTACAACATTTTAAGTTTAAATAACACTAACTATGCAGTTTATTTTGTTGAGGAAAGAAAAAAATCTGTTATGGGGACTCTTATATTTTATAAAATATATACATTTGCATCTTTTTCAATAATAAACATAATATTGGCCAAAAGTTTGGCTCACTTGTTAAAAGAACTTTTTAAACTTTATATACTAAATTAATGTTCAGACTGATGGAGCTGAGACACCATTTGTCATATTTCAACACTGCTGACTAAACGTACACTGTGAAATCAGTAGGAAATAGCATACATTTACAATGCTGAATATGCATAGAGCAGAAAGAATAATGAAATCGTATTTAACATTATAAAAATACCATTGTTATGGCACACAACTACCCACTACAGTCAAAATAAGCACAGAAGTCTATTAAAATGTACTTGCCTATTGACTACTGCTCACCTCCAGTTTAGCATAATGCACATCAGGGATCTTTAGAGGTTATGCAAGTAAGTCAAAGGTGGAATAATACATCCAAGCTAATACTGCATTTCACAATGAGAACATCATGCCAGTGAACAAGCAAAATGGAGGTAGTGCTGTGTGAATGCCTTGCTGTACAAGGGCCTGGGCAACTTGCAATCAACTATACACCTAAGGATTCCTTTAGTAGAATGTTGGCCATCAGGTGGTGAGCTCTGTCTCACTTTATCTATTAAAAATGACTGTGAACCCTCAAGTGATGCTGCTGAGTGAAGTTTTCCGCCTCCACTGTCACCTGGCCATAAATCAATGATAATGTTAACAGACTTCTACTGCTAGGACCATTTATGTTAGTAAGGTTGAAACGGTTTTGTTTTACTGTGAGTTTTAATAAATCTGTAATTGATTTTCTAATTAGAAATTTGCCCAGACCTAAACATTATCAACATATTATGTTAGGAATTGAAATAAGTAATACATGCAGAAATATCTACAAAATTTCAATGAGTTGAAGTCAAGAAATGTTGGGCCAAGAAGCATGACAATGACTGACCAATACTAATAGAAAATATCTGGTTGTAGTTTAGCAAACAAATTAAGCATGAAAATTTCATTTTATTTGTTCACTTAGGGACTTTTTAAATCTAATATTAAATTTTAAATGAAGATCTGATAATATTTACTGTGGAAAATATTCAGTAATGCAGATGATGAAATAAGGAAAGCACTTTTCACACGACTGTATGAACATCATATGTTGGTTTTATGTAATACAGCAGACATTACACATACAGTCATATGAAAAAGTTTGGGAACCCCTCTCAGCCTGCATAATAATTTACCCTACTTTCAACAAAAAAGTAACAGTGGTATGTCTGTCATTTCCTGGGAACATCCAAGTACTGGGGTGTTTTCCGAACAAAGATTTTTAGTGAAGCAGTATTTAGTTGTATGAAATTAAATCAAATGTGAAAAACTGGCTGTGCAAAAATTTGGGCACCCTTGTAATTTTGCTGATTTGAATGCACGTAACTGATCAATACTGATTCCTTGCAACACCAAATTGGTTGGATTAGCCTTGAACTTCATAGACAGGTGTGTCCAATCATGAGAAAAGGTATTTAAAGTGGTCAATTGCACGTTGTGCTTCCCTTTGACTCTCCTCTGAAGAGTGACAGCATGGGATCCGCAAAGCTATTCCCAAAAGATCTGAAAAGAAAGATTGTTCAGTATCATGGTTTCGGGGAAGGCTACAAAAAGCTCTCTCAGAGGTTTGAACTGTCAGTTTCAACTGTAAGGAATGTAATCAGGAAATGGAAGGCCACAGGCACAGTTGCTGTTAAACCCAGGTCTGGCAGGCCAAGAAAAATACAAAAGCGGCAAATGCGCAGGATTGCGAGAATGGTTACAGACAACCCACAGATCACCTCCAAAGACCTGCAAGAACATCTTGCTGCAGATGGTGTATCTGTATATCGTTCTACAATTCAGCACAATTTGCACAAAGAACATCTATATGGCAGGGTGATGAGAAATAAGCCCTTTCTGCACTCATGCCACAAACAGAGTCACTTGTTGAATGCAAATGCTCATTTAGATAAGCCAGATTCATTTTGTAACAAAGTGCTTTGGACTGATGAGACAAAAATTGAGTTATTTGGTCATAACAAAAAGCACTTTGCATGGCAGAAGATGAACACCGCATTCCAAGAAAAACACAGGCTACCTACTGTCAAATTTGGTTACACAGGGGTTGGATATTCCAACAAGACAATGACCCAAAACACAGTTCAAAATCTACAAAGGCATTCATGCAGAGGGAGAAGTACAATGTTCTGGAATGGCCATCACAGTCCTCTGACTTGAATATCATCAAAAATCTATGGGATGATTTGAAGCAGGCTGTCCATGCTCGGCAGCCATCAAATTTAACCAAACTGGAGAGATTTTGTATGGAAGAATGGTCAAAAATACCTCCATCCAGAATCCAGACACTCATCAAAGGCTATAGGAGGCGTCTAGAGGCTGTTATATTTGCAAAAGGAGGCTCACCTAAGTATTGATGTAATATCTCTGTTGGGGTACCCAAATTTATGCACCTGTCTAATTTTGTCATGATGCATATTGCATATTTTCTGTCAATCCAATAAAGTTTATGTCACTGCTGAAATACTACCGTTTCCATAAGGCATGACATATATTAAAAGGAAGTTGCTACTTTGAAAGCTCAGCCAATGATAAACAAAAATACAAAGAATTAAGAGGGGTTGCCAAACTTTTTCATATGACTGTATGCATATTTTACTATACAGTATTGGCAGGGTGATACATTTACAAACACAAATTAAAAATGTTAATACAAAGTAGTCATTTACTGTGCCAGTGACTGAACTGAGCAGGTGAAGGGCCAGCATGACTGTCACATGACCAGGGAGTTCCCTTACCCTCCCCAATTGCCTGTGTTCAGCCTTTCCTTTTGATAGTGCTGCATCGACTCTAAGTAATGAATAGCTCTTTGTTTTTATAATGTAATGGAACTGTTAGCTGGCAAAAATGAAATGATTATTTCACCTTTAGTTTCTAATTAGCTACAACTACAACTAAGTGCTTAGTGATGAAAAATATCATGATGGTTATCACTTTCATCATCACCATTTCAGAAGCTCTGGTTCAAGACTCTATCAAGTCTGCATCTCATTTAGTAGTCACTGTCTGCTCATTATATTATTAAAATGCCAATGATTTTATATACTACCATTGGCAGATGTCTTTAGATTTAATTTCATTCAAATGCTAATGACGCTGAGCTGTGTTTATTAATAAGACAGGTTAAAACAACTTTAGTTATGTTATGATTTAACTACATTAGTGCAGTAAAACAGTGGATAGGTGAAAGGTTTTACTGTAATTCAGAAAAAAAGAGTAGTTTTTAACTCTGTAAAAAAGGTCAAAACTGATATTTTTTAATATTTAAAGTTTAAAAGTTGGATTTCCTGAATCCACACACAATTTAGCGGTTTTCTTTGACACATGTCTAACCTTTAGTCTTCGCAATGTCACCAGTTTTTATCCCATCTGATAAACATTAAAAAAATGAATCCATTTTCATATGAAAACAAATATTACCATAACATAAGGTTCATGGAATTGGTGAAACTCATTTATAAAAAAAGGGGGTTCAAATGATTTGCTTCTTCTACTGTTAATTAAAAGATACATCATCAATCACATTTAAATAAAGGTAGAGAATGAAGGACAGGTCAGGTTTATAACTTCACAAAAATGAATAGATAGTAGCATTGATACAAAACCACGCTAGACAACTTTAAAATACTAGCCTACAGACAATAAATAACTCAAAATAAAATCAATACATTAAAAAATCGCAGGTCTTAAGTGCTAGAAGTACCAAGAAAAAAACAAATAATTGGAGTTGTATGGAGCTGCACATAGTTATGATATCACAGCAGTAATAGAAAACTGGCTAAATTTGAGAGACTTGGATAAGTATAACATACATGGATATAAATTTAGGAAAGTTAGGCAAAATTGAAAAGGTGTGGGGTAGCCATTTATGTACAGTGTGTATAGAAAATAAGCACACATTATTTTCAATATCCATTGACCCAAAAAAGCAGGACTTTAATATCAGTGAATATTTGCTTGCTTAACACAGTATGTTAAAACACCAACAAGAGAAGAAGTCTGTCCGGATTTATTATTCGGTTATAATTAAGACAGGATTCAGTGCTTAGTAATGATTGAAATCTTAGGATCTATTATTAGCCATTATAAATAATAGAATGCCATAGCGCTTTGTTTGAGTGTACATTCAAAAACTAAAAACTTTAATTTTAGTAATGTAAACTTTGAGCAGATGCAGCAAAGTCAAAAAAGAGATAAACATAGGTAAATTTAAGTGCTGAGATGCTTAAGAAGCTGTGGTGCAGGTTAAAAGCATTTTTAACACTAAAATTCCTGAAGCTTACAAAGAAAAAGTCTAAAGCCGGGCCACCATAAATTCCTTCGCACCACTTCATCAGCATCTTTGTTTTGTAAATGTGTCAATCAGCACAAGCAGCCTGCTATCCCATCCCCCACTGATGTAGCTGAAGTTAGACGCAAAATTCTCAGAGGTTAAGTTCTTTTATCTGGGTGGGAGGTACCTGGAATTGTATAGGCTAAATAATATATCGTTATTTGGAATACATACAGTTAGGTCCATAAATATTTGGACAGAGACAACTTTTTTCTAATTTTGGTTCTGTACATTACCACAATGCATTTTAAATGAAACAACTCAGATGCAGTTGAAGTGCAGACTTTCAGCTTTAATTCAGTGGGGTGAACAAAACGATTGCATAAAAATGTGAGACAACTAAAGCATTTTTTTAACACAATCCCTTCATTTCAGGGGCTCAAAAGTAATTGGACAATTGACTCAAAGGCTATTTCATGGGCAGGTGTGGGCAAGTCCGTCATTATGTCATTATCAATTAAGCAGATAAAAGGACTGGAGCTGATTTGAGGTGTGGTGCTTGCATGTGGAAGATTTTGCTGTGAACAGACAATATGCGGCCAAAGGAGCTCTCCATGCAGGTGAAAGAAGCCATCCTTAAGCTGCGAAAACAGAAAAAACCCATCCGAGAAATTGCTACAATATTACAAGTGGCAAAATCTGCAGTTTGGTACATCCTGAGAAAGAAAGCAAGCACTGGTGAACTCAGCAACGCAAAAAGACCTGGACGTCCACGGAAGAACAACAGTGATGGATGATCGCAGAATCATTTCCATGGTGAAGAGAAACCCCTTCACAACAGCCAACCAAGTGAATAACACTCTCCAGGGGGTAGGCGTATCGATATCCAAATCTACCATAAAGAGAAGACTGCATGAAAGTAAATAGAGGGTGCACTGCAAGGTGCAAGCCACTCATAAGCCTCAAGAATAGAAAGGCTAGATTGGACTTTGCTAAAGAACATCTAAAAAAGCCAGCACAGTTCTGGAAAAACATTCTTTGGACAGATGAAACCAAGATCAACCTCTACCAGAATGATGGCAAGAAAAAAGTATGGAGATGGTGTGGAACAGCTCATTATCCAAAGCATACCACATTATCTGTAAAACACGGTGGAGGCAGTGTGATGTCTTGGGCGTGCATGGCTGCCAGTGGCACTGGGACACTAGTGTTTATTGATGATGTGACACAGGACAGAAGCAGCCGAATGAATTCTGAGGTGTTCAGAGACATGGGCGGTGTTTCATGATACAGATGGACAATGACCCATAACATACAGCCAAAGCAACCCAGGGGTTTATTAAAGCAAAGAAGTGGAAAATTCTTGAATGGCCAAGTCAGTCACCTGATCTTAACCCAATTGAGCATGCATTTCACTTGTTAAAGACTAAACTTCAGACAGAAAGGCCCACAAACAAACAGCAACTGAAAGCCGCTGCAGTAAAGGCCTGGCAGAGCATTAAAATGCAGGAAACCCAGCATGTGGTGATGTCTATGAGTTCAAGACTTCAAGCTGTCATTGCCAGCAAAGGGTTTTCAACCAAGTATTAGAAATGAACCTTTTATTTTCAGTGATTTAATTTGTCCAATTACTTTTGAGCCCCTGAAATGAAGGGATTGTGTTAAAAAAAATGCTTTAGTTGCCTCACATTTTTATGCAATCGTTTTGTTCACCCCACTGAATTAAAGCTGAAAGTCTGCACTTCAACTGCATCCGAGTTGTTTCATTTACAATTCATTGTGGTAATGTACAGAACCAAAATTAGAAAAAAGTTGTCTCTGTCCAAATATTTATGGACCTAACTGTACATTTCATTTGTGTTCTGTGTAACAACGATGCGGGTAAATGTAGGTTGACAGGAAATGCGAGGCAAGAAATGTTGAACAAATAACTAAAACAGAGACCTTTTTCATGTTATAGTAATAATTGATAAAATGTTGACGTAAAGTGTACAATGTATGAAAACTGAAGTCCAAATATCAAATAAATACTTTTACAAAAGGTATAACAAAACAAGTGCACCTTTATTCAAGAATATAACCAAAGAAAATATTCAATTTACATGTTGCTGTCAATATGTACAAACCGAAACCCATTTATCAATCATATGGTTGGATTAGAGGTAAGAACAGCTGCTTCTAAATCAAGAGGTTGAGGGTTTGATTCCAGGTCTTCCACTCATTTTCTGTTTTGAGTAGTGAGCTTCTATTATTATCACTATTATATATATAAAAAAAAAAACATACATTCGATTTGAGTCTAACATCCATTATAAAATTCTGCTACTTGTAAAAGTAATTTTTTGAATTCAGTTTTATTCTCTCAATCACTTTCACATGGTGTAATAAACTTGCCTCTCCCTCTTCGAGTTGATGGCGATTATCTCCATTCCTTTCATAAGAGCATCAATGGCCACAGTTGGTGCATTGGTTGATGCCGGGTCAGAACTATTTGTTGTATCGGCAATCAAAGATACAATGCCCCGTGACCACTATCAGACTATCATGCGGCATTTGCGCTTTGACAACAGACATCTGTGCTGAACATGTGAAAAACAATAGATTTGCTGCAATCTCAAACATGTGGCAACGTTTTGTTGAGAACTGTGTTTTGAGTTACAACCCAGGGCAACATATTACTGTTGATGAGCAACTTTTTCCAATCAAGGTCCGTTGTCCTTTCTTGCAATATATCTTAAAAACGCCTGACAAATTTGGCATAAAGTTTTGGAATGTGGCACATCTGGAGACAAAGTACATGTGCAATGCTACTTATTTAGGAAAAGATCCCAGTCATCCCACAAGAGAAAGACTTTCCAAGATTATGGTCATAAAGCCGTTTCTGGACAAAGGCAGAACCATAAGAACAGACAACTTCTTCACTTCGCTAATTGCTGCACTGCAATACACCTCTTCGATGGCACCATAAAGTGGGGCAGGAACTTCCATCTTCAGCTAAAGTCACTTCAGTATGCATACAATTCTCCACACTAGTGTTTAAATCTGGCAGTGCCATGCTGACGGTGTATGTGCCCAAAAAGAAGTCTGTCTGCATTCTCAGTACAATGCACCATAACATTGAGATTGGGCAAGATTGGAAAAAATATGTTCAAATGACAACTCATGTTCAAATGACATAGTGTTTTCAAATAATTGCATTTTCATGCATGGATCTGCGTGTGCATGCATGAGAGAGGTAGAGACAGATTTGATATCATTCAAGTGGTCACTGGAATATATAAAAAAAAACTTTTGCAAAGGTAATAAATAAATTTGCAAAAACCTCAAATAAACTTTTTTCATGTTGTCATTATGGAGTGTTGTGTGCAGAATTCTGAGGAAAAAAATGAATTTAATCCATTTTGGAATAAGGCTGTAACATAACAAAAGGTGGAAAAAGTGATGCGCTGTGAATACTTTCTGGATGCACTGTATAACAAAACAGGTGTGCTTTTATTAAAGAATAAAACTGAATAAAAAAAAATTCAAGTGACAACAAGATACCAAGAACACATACTTCACCAGCGTTTGTGTGTCTGCTTACATCCCTTCAGCAATACCTTTTACAAGCAGCAAAATTTTACGCCAGCTGTTACGGACTCAAATCAAATGCATGCTTTTATTATGTAATAGTAATAATAATAGAAGCTCACTAATCAAAATGGTAAATGCGGGGAAGAACCGGGATCGAACCCACAACATCTTGATTTAGAAGCAGCCATTCTTACCTCTAAACCAGCCATGCAATTGATACTTGGACTTCTGTTTTAACATATTGACAGCAACATGTAAACTGAATAATTTCTTTTTCTTTGATTATATTCTTGAATAAAGGCACACTTGTTTTGATATTTGGACTTTAGTCTTCACACATTATACACTTCACCATTTTGTCATTATTACTATAATATGAAAAAAGTTTTCTTTTTTAGTTATGTGTTCAGCATTTCTTGCCTCGCATTTCCAGTCATCCTACATTTTCTGAGATCATTGTAGACACAGAACACACATGAAATGTATGTATTCTAAATAATGATATATTATTTACCCTTTACAATTCCAAACACCTAACTCCCAGATAAAGAGACTTCAGCATCTGACTTGACTTCAGCTGACTCGGTGGGGGATGAGTTAGGCTGTTTGCTGCAGTTGCTGATTGACACATTTGCAAAACAAAGACAATGATGAAGAGGTGCAAAGGAATTTAAGGTGGCCTGATATTATGACTTTTTTCGTATGCTTCAGGGATTCTAATGTTAAATACATTGCAGGACAGGTCCAGAATGTAACTTAGGCAGCGACTGCAGTGAGTGTGCATTGTACACATATAATCTAGGTACTCGCACCGGAGCTTGAATCGAACCAAATGTGCTTGTACAGTTTGAGCACATATACAACTGGTGACTATCATCTAGTGTGAGTAGTCACTTGACCATGACTTCAGGGGAAAAAAAATTACACAAAACAAAATTTAGATGCATACAGGTAAGCAACACAACAAGTGTCATGAAAAGCAAACCTTCTTTGCCTGTTTTCCTGCTACAGTATATCAGAATATGTTTTTCTTCTGTGCAGGTTAACCAATCTGGTATTGAGACGCTGTAGTGTACAGAATCCAGTCAGGGAAGGGCTATGTAATAAGCATGAACCACCAGAGAGCAATGAAGCTTGCATTTTCATAAATCTTGTTGGTCCACACAATAAAATTATCTGGCTCTGCATTTTCAGAAGTATTTATTTGTTGTTATGGGTTGAAAACGCCAGTATAGTGTGGATGAAAGACAAAAATCGGGAAAAATGGTCTGCGTTTTTAAACAAAAAAGTAGTAGTGTGCATGGGGCCTTAAAAGCATTAAGGACTTTAAACAGAACCCTGCTCTGTATATTTTAAGAGCTACAAAGAGAAACAGCTGTAAAATGTGTACAAAACAACTGATTATTAGAGGGCTTATGGGATCAAATGTTAAAATTGAAAATAAGAACACAATTGGAAAGACGTACAGTGGAAAATATTAAAGCTGACCCAAAGAGATTCTTTCAATATTTTAGTTGAAAAAGAACAGTCAAGATGAGGGCAAATGTAGTAGTATGGATGAATACGGTAAAGAATATTTAGGGGTCTATGGCAGTGTATATACTTTAAATAAAAAACAATGTGCTCTGTCTCAGTTGGGATCTGGGTAGGGGATTAGATACTGTACATGTGGTGGTGCGGCCCTGGAGTGTCGAAGGGGAAACAGATACAGCCAGCCAAGTTGGCTTCCTCAGTAACACTCAGGGGTTCAGACTTAATGTACCTACACCCACTATAGTATAAGAGCTGCCTGAGCAGGATAGACAGGGAGAAGATCGAGAAAGAGAAAGGAACAGTGACAACGTGTTAAAAAGGAAAGAGTCCGGAGGTTAAATGGGAGTAAAGAAAAGAACTGGGGTCAGGATCACGGTTGAGCCAATGTTCTAGAATGGAGGCAAGAGGTTGGGAAGTGACCCGGGTGGAGCAAGTGAATGGTGCACCTGAGGCAGGGTCAATCCTGTCGAGATCCAGTTACTACGAGGTATTCCCACTGAATGGCAATGGGAGAAAGGGGCATGACTTGTGGGGTTCCTCGCTGAATGCCTAGGGATGGTGGTAGGAAGTCAAACCAGACTGAAGGATGACTGTGCTTTCTCGTGGAATTCTCCCCTTGCTGTGGAGATCTTGAGGTTTGGCAAAGGAGACATCAGTTTGAGTGGATACACCATAGCTCTTTATGGTTTTTATCAACAGATTCTGTCTGTGTTTTCGTCCATGGATTTTAACTGTTTCTTGATTTATTGATTATTTATGGCATTTTAACCTCCACTAGAAACAATGTGGATAATTTTTAAATTAATTTAAAGAAGACCGTACTGCACTTTGTGGTTGAATATTGTCTGAATTAAAAACACTGAGCACTTTTTGCACCATCCTTTGCTCTGTGTTTCTTTGTGTTGTCATTGCCCAGTCTATCTCGATTTACGACTATCGATGTCTGGATCCAAAATGAGTGTGTCAGCTGCAGGCAACCCGGACTTCACAATGAACTTAAGTATACAGTACAGGTAATGAAATAGACAAATGTTCCAAGTTCATTTTTTCTGAAAGGTTTGTATTACAAAGTCGATAACCTCCTAACAGCTACTAGGACTATTAAGGAGGATCCGAGATATTTGAAAATTGTAGAAAGAAAGAATGGTTAGATTAAAAAGGCTGACACCAAAAAAATAAGCTATTTAATATAATGCATATTTTCCAAAAATCACTGCACACTAGAAATATTCTGAAGACTGAGAGGTATCAAATGTTATCCTACTATGTAAAAAGGTGATTGGAACAATCGAAGTATCTATAAGCCAGTAAATTTAACATTTAAATTAATGGAAGCAATTGTTAAGGAAACGTTTGATCAACATCGGTCAGGAACAGGTGTATTAGGGCACAGTTTGCATGGTTTTGGGGATGGAGATTGTACTTCATGAATATGCAATAATGAGGAAGCAACAAAAGCTTATGATCACAGTGTTAAATGTGATATTATTTAATCTGATTTTCTGAAAAAAACTGATGAGATACCACATCCATCCATCCATCCATCCATCCATTTTCCAACCCGCTGAATCCGAACACAGGGTCACGGGGGGTCTGCTGGAGCCAATCCCAGCCAACACAGGGCACAAGGCAGGAACCAATCCCGGGCAGGGTGCCAACCCACCGCAGGACACACACAAACACACCCACACACCAAGCACACACTAGGGCCAATTTAGAATCGCCAATCCACCTAACCTGCATGTCTTTGGACTGTGGGAGGAAACTGGAGCGCCCGGAGGAAACCCACGCAGACACGGGGAGAACATGCAAACTCCACGCAGGGGGGACCCGGGAAGCGAACCCAGGTCCCCAGGTCTCCCAACTGCGAGGCAGCAGCGCTACCCACTGTGCCACCGTGCTGCCCGAGATACCACATCTCAGAGAAAAAATGAGAAAAATGAGAAAAGAGAAAAATGATCAAACTTAAAGACGCTGGTTTTCTAGGCACTGCAAATCGATTGATGAAATATTACCTTAAAAGCCAAAAGCAAACAGTTATGGTATGAGAAAATACTTCTGAATTAGGCAAAGTTAAAAGTTGTGCCCTTCAAGGACAGTTCAATGCTAGGGCTGCTGTTCTTTCTAAGATATATAAATTAAGTTGCCAAAATATAAATAATAGGCTGGTTAAGTTTGCAGATATCCCAATGTCACCCAAATAACTATAGGGGTACCTTAAATAGATACAATTTAATGTTATTAAATTTTAGGTACTGTATGCAGGAACAAAAGATGTTTAATAGAAATGTACAAAATTGGTTAGGGTGTTCTGATAATAAACATTGTGAGAAATTATGAAGGTAATAAATATGGCAGATCCAGGTGTTACTTTAGAATGATTTCTTCACCAAGATCACAGAGACATAGATGGAAATTAGTTTAAATAGTAAATTACCATTAAAACTTGTGTGAAGACAGAGAACCATAGATATATTGAACAAGTTATTGAGTGGTATGATAGACAGTAATACTTTATAGAGATTTTCAAAACTGATGTTGATGTTTATTTGGAAGAACTAAATGAACAGAGATTGATAAGCTATGTTTTCCTGAATGTCCTGTTCTTACACATTTTTGCAATGTTCATGTAGAATTTCTCCGAGAACTCCCATTTCCTCCTACATCCAAAATGCATGGAAATTAGATGGATTGGCAATTTTAAATATGCTTGGTGCTAGAGAAAGAGTAAGTATATGTTAATGATATGATGAACACATGCAACCTTCCTAGGTCTGGTTCCTACCTTTTGCCCATGGTCATGGGACAGGCCTCAGAAACCAGGGTACTTTATGTTTGATTTTCTCCAAGCACTACAAAATATTTCTGCTTCACAGCTTTATGGCTTCAAGGAGGCATGTTGTGTCCATTCTGCATTTGGTCTTAGATATTAAAAACCGCAGAATGCATATATGTTGATGAGGATTTTTAGCGAATCACAAATGTCAAAGGATTCTGAAGGTAATTGTCAAAGAGTTTAATTCAGTTGGTAAGGGGAAAAACCCCAAAACACTCCCATACTGTGAAGTTAATATACTTACGGCTTGTAGAACAGACTATAAGGAGGATTGGTAGACATCAGTTGAGTAATAACAGATATAAAGACCAAAACCAGTACTGGGAGCAGCTGAAGAAATGCTGTAAATGTGTTCTTTAAAATACAAGAAAAACAAACAAAAAAAAAACTATTAGATTTTTGTTTTACTACACTCTTCAAAAATAATACTCCTTTGGAAAATACACCATGTAAAGCTGGGTTTTACACATCTAGTATTGAGGAAAAAAAATAAAGCCAATTACCTGAATTAATGGATTTAAACTGGTTGGCTGGCTGCCCACCCCAGAAGGTCCATTATCCTATTTTCCATGATATACATATGGGGCACTTGTTGAGCTGATATCAATTCCTCCCACCACTATCAGTCTTCATCCCTTCTAACCTTCGCCTCCATCTCCTTCAAAGTGTGTACATTTCCTACATTACCTTCATATTTTTTTACTCTATATGACAAAATTACCACAGGTTATTTCTTCTCACCCACACACCTTTTGCCTGAATTCTCTTCTCAACTTTGTACTTATCTTTTACTCCTTCACCTCTGACCATCACTTGGTTTATATTTTACTCATTTCCAGGATTTTCACTTCAACACTACATATTGTGGATTCCTGTTACATGTATTTTTCTGGTCTACAAATATGCATTGCAGCTTTTTTTTATTTAGTGTGATGTATTTTTTCCATTTGCCTCACACAGAAGATTAATATCACTTTCCCCTACAATTTCCATTCTTAAAAGCTTGACTTTTCAAAAACTGATCACATTCCAAAGAATCTCCTTTTCGTGTATTCATTCAATTGCAAAATCTAGTAGAAACCTCTACTACCTCACAATATAACTGTACAGGTATCTAAGTAATTCATCTCGAACACCTTTTGCTTTCATAATGTGTACGTCCAGTTTAATCTGCATCTTTACCTTTCCTTACTTATCTATTTGAATTATTTTGTAATCACTTCATTTGCTAACTTGTGACTAGGTATATTTTTTCTAACTTCTGTCATATTTTTTTCAGTATGTTCCTGATAACCCCTTTATGAATTAGAATTTATCCTACGGCCTTTTGTAAGCAACTTAGGCTATCTACATGTCAATGACTACCTCATTCTTAACTACTGAATCTCCATTTTCTTTCAGAATTCTCTAGCTCACTTGAAATTTCCTTTCTGTTAACATCTTTTGACTTTTTAACA